>NC_040097.1:1250942-1563678 GCF_003369695.1 Bos indicus x Bos taurus
GGCATCCGAGTTTGTGCCCCCGAGGCTGATATCTCTAGAGATGTGCTCTCCTGTATTCTGAGAATGAAGGGACCCTCTCTAGAGCATGACAGCAAGGCAGCAGCACGCTCGACCAGGACGCCGTGGGGAGAGCCGCAGGCCGGCCAGGCCCACCTCTGTCCAAACTGCTCACCTGCCCAGTCACTCTTCTTTCTCTTCCCCCAGCGCTACAGGCCCCAACGCCCCTCCCTCAGCTGTGAACTCAGACAGTGCCACACCTGATGCAGTGCAGACCCCACAGCAGCCCAATACGGAAGAAATGACCTATGTGTCCCTGTACCAAATGAGAACTGCGTGGCTAAGAAATGCCGCGGGGTGTCCAGCTGCTTCCGTTTAAAGGCTCTCAGAAGGACAGCGTGAGATGCGGCTACTGTAGGGACTAACCTGCACCTACCATGTAGGACAGAGGGACCTGCACGAAGACTGCGTGACGTGAGCCGACAACGTCCAGATGATTAAGCTGGATTCAGAAAAAGCAGAGGAACCAGAGGTCAGACTGCCAACATCCGCTGGATCGCAGAAAAGCACGAGAGTTCCAGGAAAACATCTACTTCTGCTTCATTGATTACGCTAAAGCCTTTGACTGTGTATCACAACAAACTGGAAAATTCTCAAAGAGATGGGAATACCAGACCACCTTACCTGCTTCCTGAGAAATCTGTGTGCAGGTCAAGAAGCAACAGTTAGAACCAAACATGGAACAGCGGACTGGTTCCAAATCGGGAAAGGAGTACGTCAAGGCTGTATATTGTCACCCTGCTGATTTAATTTCTACGAAGGGTACATTATGTGAAATGCTGGGCTGGATGAAGCACAAGCTGGGATCAAGACTGCCGGGAGAAATATCAATAACCTCAGATATGCACATGACACCACTCTTATGGCTGAAAGTGAAGAGGAACTGAAGAGCCTCTTGATGAAAGTAAAAGAGGAGAGTGAAAAAGCTGGCTTAAAACTCAACATTCAAAGAACGAAGATCATGGCATCTGGTCCCATCACATCATGGCAAATAGATGGGGAAACAGTGGAAACTGAGAGACTTCATTTTCTTGGGCTCCAGAATCACTGCAGATGGTGACTGCAGCCATGAAATTAGAAGACACTTGCTCCTTGGAAGAAAAGCTGTGATAAGCATCGTCAGCATATTAAAAAGCAGAGACATTACTTTGACAACAAAGGTCTCTATAGTCAAAGCTATGGTTTTTCCAGTAGTCATGTATGGATATGAGAGTTGGACTATAAAGAAAGCTGAGAGCAGAATTGATGCTTTTGAACTGTGGTGTTGGAGAAGACTCTTCAGAGTCCCTTGAAGTGCAAGGAGATCAAAACAGTCAATCCTAAAGGAAAACAGTCCTGGTTATTCATTGGAAGAACTGATTCTGAAGTTGAAACTCCAATACTCTGGCCACCTGATGCAAAGAACTGGCTCATTGGAAAAGACGTTAATGCTGGGAAAGATTGAAGGCAGGAGGAGAAGGGGACGATAGAGGATGAGATGGTTGGATGGCATCACTGACTCAATGGATGTTGAGTCCATTGAGTCCAGGAGTTGGTGATGGGCAGGGAAGCCTGGCATACTGCAGTCCATGGGATCAAGAGTCGGACACAACTGAGTGGCTGAACTGACTGCCTGACTGACTTGCACAAGAGATCCCGCTGAATGCTCCCAACCAGCCTATGAACTCGATGATCTAGTTCACATTTCATGGACTTAGAAACTGAAAGTCACACATGCCCAACTCACTCACAGTCAGCTGGCAAGCATCAGGGCCAGCATGCAAACCCCGTCTCCAGGACCCACTTCTGATGACCGCCCCAAGCAAGTGGCACAAAGAGGCTGTTGCCAAAAGATTAAATAGTCAACTTTATTTTCAATTTCACATGAACGCCTTTTCCTAAAACCCAAACACAAAGCCCCATTGTTATGAGCGTGCAGCCTTAAGAGGGGAGCGGCCACATTCTGAACAAGCAGCGCACTCCTGCCGGCCACTCAGTTACGCTGCCTAAACCTCGGGGCCCGTGGGCACACAGTGGCGCAGGAGAGTTACCCCACGCCTTGAACGTGTGGAGAGGCCACTGGACAACCCACGGGTGCCGAGAGCCTCTGGTATCTCCTGAAGGAAAATGGTACGATGTTACCAGAGCACCAAGGACCCACGGCTCCAGCAAACTGGCCGAGAGAGCCACAGCCGCTCCTTCCTGTTACAGAACATCCAGAATGAGTAAATAGTCAAGCCAGATCCAGAGAGGAAAGCCGCCATGCCTGGGGAGCTGGGCCTGTGTTTGATAGATGCCAGAAACCATGGATACAAAGAAGCCTCAAAGAACACGTGTCAGTAGACAAGCTGACCACAGAGAAAGTCTCCAAGGGCCAAGGACAAGCTGGCCAGTCTCAGCGCAGCTCTGGCTGAGGAGGCCTCCCTAGTAGGCTCTCAGACAGACTCAGGATTGGGCTCTACACGGCCTGACGGCCAGAAACCCAAGCCACAAAATTCCCATCACGTGCCCTGGGGTGGGCGCAAGCAGGGCCCCTCACAGGAAGTTCTCGGCCCTGATCAGGAGATCAGGGAAGCCTCAGATTTGATCAAACACAAGTCCACAAGCAGACACAGGAGCAGACACAGGATATAAAGTGAGTAAGAAATTGTTTCATGAACAAGAAACAAGAGACTACAAAAAATAGCCAGATCTTGAAGAAATGAAAAAATTGTAAAATAAGAGGAGGAGGGAGAGGCTTCTTCATTACAAAAAAAAGTAAAAAGAAAAAGAAAAAAAGCAAGCGAATATATGTATTAATGAGGTTAATGGCAACCCATTCCAGTACTCCTGCCTGGAAAATCCCACAGACAGAGGGCTGTGGGGCCGCAGTCCACTGGGCTGCGAAGTGCGGACACACCTGAGCAACCAAACGCAGCACGGCGCGTGTGCTGACCGAGGGTACAAGAGACTTACAAGTCACCGTTGTGCAACCAGCAGTGTGATAAGGCAAAGACCACTGAAATGCTACAGCCATCGGGTAAAGGATATTCCCAACATCTCAGTGTCACTTCCCAGAAGACTGAGTTTCAGAGCGAGCCAGTCCCCTCAGAGGAGAACACGGCGTGGTGTCAGCCTTCCGCTGCGATGCAGGTTCCAGACACAATACCACCACCTATGCAGTGTTCTGCCAAAGTGCTGAGTGTTTCAGACACAGTCAGACAACCACTGTAGGACACTCTACAAAACAGCTGTCCTGGGCTTTTCAAAAATGTCAGTACTGTACAAGGAATCCAAAAAATGCAGGGAAGGATAACTGTTACAGATAAAGAGACTAAAGAAACTATTGTGAATGCAATGTGAGGTATGTGATTATAATTCAAATAAGAAATATGAAAAATGAAAACAAAATGAAACCAAAAAAAAAGAAGCACAGAAAACGAGAGAGCCAAAAACTGAAAAGACTTACAGATATTTTACTATGAACTAAATATTAGCTAATACTATTAGCAACATTACACTTCTTGGGTGGATAACAGTATCATGGCAAAGAAGGTCCTGGCACTTACTTTCAAACAGTTCAGAAGTAAAATACAGAAAACACAAATTCACAAAATATTTACCATTAGTTACCTATGAGTAGGGTACAGAGGGGTTCATCAAACTGTTCTTTCCACTCTTTTGTAGATTTCAAATTTTTCAAAATGAAAAACATTCAACGGACTGTATTGAAGAGTAGCTTTCTCACAGGCTACAAGGCAGACTGGAAGAGAGGTCTAAAGAAGCTCCCCAGAATGCAGCAGAGCCAAAGAAACAGAAAACATAGGTTAAAGACTCGAGGACAAACTGAGAGGCTCCGGGCGGGCGCTTCAGGTTGGAGAGCTCGCTGTGGGAGCCGCTCCACCTCTGCAGGGCGCCCTGCGGGCCCCACGGCCTCCACCTACCAGAGGCCAGCAGCACCCGCTGCCCCACCGAGTGCAACGATCGAAATGTCTCAGGACAGTGCCACAGGGCCCAGAGGGCAAAGGTGGTCCAGGCAGAGGACCCCTGCAGTGGGGCGCCACCTCACTGGACTTCAGGAGAGGAAAGAGACCAGAGAAAGGCAGCATCTGAAGAAAGAGAGGCTAGCCAGTTCCCAGAACTGATTAGAATTGTTACATACTCAGATCCATATCAAGCAAGATAAATGAAAATAAATCCACTCTTTGACATACCACAGTGAAACACCAAAACCAAAATATCCCAAAAACACCCAGAGAAAAAAGACAGAATCCTCAAAATTAATCTTCTCGAAAGCAACACTAGTAGCCAAAAGGTAGGAAATACCATCGAGAGAAACAGCATTGAGAGAAAGCGTCTGTCAGCTGAACTACATATCCAACAAAACTCTCTCTCAAAACAACGGCAATACAATTAACACAAACCTGACTTTGCCAGTTCCTTCTAGAAGGAACTTCTTAACGATGTGGTTTAGGAAGAAGAAAACGGAAAGAGAGCAAACATCTAAGATACGAAAAGGGACAGTAAGCAAATAAATGGTAAACACAGTGACGAGCCTGGAGAAGGAATGGCACCCACTCCAGTGTTCCTGCCTGGGAAATCTCACAGACAGAGGAGCCTGGCGGGCTACAGTCCATGGGGTCGCGTGGAGTCGGACGTGACTGGGCAACTAACACACAGTGATGAGCAGAAAGGAAACTGAAGTTCACGTTTACAGCCCTTTACTTGTTCACAAATACAGCACTTTTTCCTCAACTTTAAGACACCAACGTAAGATATACTGGCAATTCAATCATATGACTTCAAAATGATAAAGTCATCATCTTACAAGTACCAATTTAATAACTCTTCAACAGGGAGGGCTGCTACTGCTTCAGAAAGGCTAAGGGACCTGCCTGGGGTCTCAGCACCAGGGTGGAACCCCCTTCTTTACAAACTCACTCCCAAGCTTCTCCTCTCCTGCATCGAGTGAGTGAGTTGCTCAGCTGTGTCCAGCTCTTTGAGACCTCTTTGACTAGATATGGATTCTCCAGGCCAGAATACTGGAGTGGGTAGCCTTTCCCTTCTCCAGGAGATCTTCCCAACCCAGGGATTGAATCCAGGTCTCTGGCATTGCAGGCAGATTCTTTACCAGCTGAACCATAAGAGAAGCCCAAGAATACTGGAGTGGGTAGCCTATCCCTTCTCCAGCAGATCTTCCCAATCCAGGAATCAAACCGGGGTCTCCTGCATTGCAGGTGGATTCTTTACCAACTGAGCTATGAGGGGAGCATCAAGCGGCCCTCTTAAAGAACAAACAGGCCCAGATGGTGTGTTTCAAGCACCCGGCCAAGCCCCTCACAGATCCCACAAGCTGTTAGGCATCTCGGCCTAAAAGGCCCTTTTCTTTCCTGCAAAGCCAAACCGTCTCCCCGCTCCAAGGGTAAACGTCAAGCCTCAACTCCTCCAGCCATACCAGCCCAAGCGCCACCTTCTGCTGCAACGCCAGTCGCATCTATGGCCAGGCGACGCCCGCAGCTCAGCTGAAGACCTTCCTGCTGCCATGGTTCCCTCTCTGCCCCAGGGAGCCCATGAGGCCCTTGGAGATAAAAAGACAAAACTCTTTTTCCCTTCTCCTGCCATCTCTCACAGCTAGGGCAGTGTTGCGTCAAGTCAGCATTTGGAAAATTGCCTGCTGACCGATTTTCTTTCCCTCCCAAATAAGATGTCATTCCCAAGATTTTATGACGCCCTAGGCCAACAGAAATATATTTCCAAAGCAAAGGAGACTTGAAAGAGATAAAAGAGAAATTAAGGACAATGAGACCCCTCTGAGGACTCCATTCTCTCTTCTCTGGAGGTCAGCCAGGATAATTTGAATTTTAGAAGCATGGATTTTAGATACTCAAATGTATTACTGCACATCAGTTTTAAAAACATACATATAACCAATTCAGCTAAACAAAGACTAGTGAAGACACAAATTCAATTTGGTTTAGACATTAAAATCAACCTCTTGGGCAGATTTTTAAAATGAGAGAAAATGAGTACCTTGCCAGTTCCAGGAGGTCCTGCCAACAGGACAGCTCTTCCAGCCATTTTCTTGCTTTTGATTAATTCTACTATCACACCACATGCCTAGACACCACAATGGAAAGAAATAGTAAATCAATATTAAAATGCTTCACAGGAGGAAACAGTCAGTCTCTGGTGCACACAATTCAGACTCATTCACTGAACGCCAGGACACCACAGGGGCTGCTCCAGGTGCTGGAGGCCACGAGGGCCACGGAGCTCCTGTTCTCGTGGGGAGACAAACACAAAATCACTATGAAGAAAGGGCAGCAAAGGGGCGAGTGGCTGGGGCAGAGGGTACTCCACAGAGCGATCTGGGGAGGCCTCTTCGACATTGTATTTGATACATGAAACTCCAGGCAGGGCAGAAGTCAGTGTTCCCGGCAACTCAAAATACAGCAATGAGCCTGGCACACCCAAGGGACAGAAAGGCTGCATGAACCTGAGTTCAGAAAACAAGCAGGCAAGGAAGATGAGGTCGTGGAGGCAGGAGGGGCAGAACTTAGATGAGGACCTTCCAGTCCACATTCAAGTTTGGATTTTATTCTGCATGTAATGGGAAACCAGTGAAAAAGTCTCAGGCTACATGTCACGTTCTGAAGATTCGTTTTTAAAGGGTCTTGATGGCTGCTCTATGGAGAATGGAAATGGGAGCTGTGGCATATACTCCAGGGGCCCTCTAGAAATTGGAAACAAAACTGTGTTTCTATCTGCACGTGTGCATTTTCCAGGGAGAGATTCACAGCTTACAGTAGATTCTCAAACTAACCCACTAAGTACTAAGAAGCAATGACATATTCTACTAGTTGGCCATCAGTTAACTATCCCAGAATGCTGCAAGCAAACGCTGCATGTGATTTTAATCTGTGGCATCATAAGAGCCAAGAAATGCCTTTCAAATCCTCAAGACTAAATTATCTGTGAGCATATTTTAAATATTCTGAGCATTAAGCCATTTTGTACAGCATATACATTGTGTGTGTGTGTGTATATAAAATCACATACATCTATCTGTAGATATAGCTGACCCATGAACGCTTGAAGTTGGGATGCACGATCTCCACACAGTCAAAAATCAGCACATAACTACAGTCAGCCCTCCACATCTGTGACAGCAGCCAAGTGTCCCAGTGCTTCTATACTGAAAGAAATCTGCATATGGTGACTCATGCAGTTCAAACCCATGTTGTCCAAGGGCCGACTGTAAACCGACACATATATGTATGTACATACACAGAAATTCTGTAAATGGGTTACCGATTTTATGCACTTCAGAATATTTTTGGAGCAAGGCTGAGAAAGTCACACTCCCTGAACACCTGTATCTTGAGACTACATAACACAAGATCTCTTGCACTGATTTAAAGCATGACTCTCTGCAAGGTGCATTCTATTTGTCTCAAGGCAGGTCACAGCTTTTCTCCCTGGGCAGTAGCGTGCTGACAACGTCTTGTGAACACATCTAACTCTTCTCTCTCTTTTCCCCGTGGACTATGGAGATGTATCTTGCTCTCACACTTAGCCCCTCAAAAACACAGGTTCAAGGAAAGCATGTGGATGTGCTCTATTCCGTTTCTGGCTCAGCTGGAAAAGCACAGTACACTTACACAGCCTAGAAGATATTCTTCAGAGGTTGCATTTTTAAAAAGATAAAAGAGCCACTGTGGTCTTTCCATAATAACCGCTGGTACCATGACCCTCAGCATTGGAGCTCTTTGGGCAACTAAACAGGTAGAAGACTGTTCAAGCCTTGTCTATGTACTCGCATTCACACACTTCCTCTTCCCGTTAGTATTCTTCCATTTAGGCCCCTTCTCTCCAGTGAAACACTTCCAGTGGATTCCAAAAGTTAAAAAGTATGAACTGGAAGGGCCTTTAAAAAACTGTCACTCTCATTTTTCAGGTGAGGCTATTGAACATCAAGGAGGCTGGTGATGTGACCAGACTCAAACAAGGACCTGGCAGCAGAAGTGGGATGACTAATAAATCAGTACATAAATTCTGAGTCCCTATAATAAGCCAGGTTCTGGATATTTAACACCACCCGGTCTCTATCCTTGGGCAGCTCATATTCATATGGAGGCACACAGCATCCGAGTTA
Organism: Bos indicus x Bos taurus; assembly: GCF_003369695.1. Taxonomy (NCBI): domain Eukaryota; kingdom Metazoa; phylum Chordata; class Mammalia; order Artiodactyla; family Bovidae; genus Bos; species Bos indicus x Bos taurus. The sequence continues at coordinate 1,259,113 of NC_040097.1, forward strand.
ACAGCATGGATTCTGGAGTCAGGTTGCCTTGGCTTTAAATCCTAGGTCCACCAATCCCCAGCTGAGTAATCTCAGACCCATAACCTAATCTCTGTGAAACACAATTTTCTCATCCGAAAACAGAATTCATAACGCAGAGGCACAAATGCTAACATATTTACGGTAAAGTATACTAATGTCTGCAGCTGAATTTGAAATGCAAAGGCAGATGGCTGCTGGATGGATAAATGAGCAGATGGAAGATAAAGCAACGGTGTAAAATGTTACTTGCAGAAACCGGGCACAAGGGTATACAAGTCTTCCAATTTTGTCGTATGTCAGATAAGTGTCATAAAAAAGTAGAGGAGAGACAGTGTAAGGATGGAGGGGAGCAATAAGACAACGGAAATGGGGCTGCTTAGCACATGGAGAGCACTCAACAGCTATTTGCAGGGACAGCCTCTCAGACAGCTGGATAGAGAGAAACTTTATCCAGCTGTCTGAGAGAAACTTCCACCTTAAGCTGAAGCTGGATAAAGAGAAAGTTCAGTCACCGTATCCTGTCACATTTTCCCCTCTGGAAGGATGGTGTTCAAAACGAAGGCTTCTCTTTGGCCCTTTCTTAGAGGGCAAGAGTCTTAACCGGGACTTGTACAGCTGCTGAGCCACAGCAGAGGCCCACTGGCAGAGGGCTGAGGGGGGCTGTACTACACAGAGAGCACCGTCTCGGGAGTCAGAAACACACAGGCACAAACTCCAGTGCTGCTATTACTAAACTGAGCGGCCAGTGGACTGAGTGGCCAGGTCTCTCACCCTGAATTTTTTCATCTACAAAAAACAATTTTAAAAAAGAGCCTGAATAGTTCTGTGATAATGCCGTAGGTGAGAGGACTGGGCACCATCATCACTTAGTAGATGTGGGCTTTAACTGCAATGGTCAAAAAGGACTCGGTACCCGTCACCTGCCGAGGCTGGTCATTTTCCGGCTTTAAAATCCCAGAGCCTCCCAATGCGTTCCCAGAAACTCCAATTTGGGGCCCGCAGAGGTCCCCCCGCAGAACCAATCCCCAAAGTCTAACACTCCTGTTTGGCGGTTTAAACGTTTGTGTCCGAAACGCACGGTGCGGGAGAGCAGGGTTTCGCCCGTTTTCTCCCCGCCGACCCCCGCGTCGCGCCGACCGCCGGGGCCCAGGTCCGCCCCGCCCAGGCCGCCTCAGCACCCCCGGCCCGCCGCCCGCCGCCACACCTCACGCGCGTTCTCCTGGCCCACGAGTCCCGAGGCCGCTTGCTTGGCCAGGCCGCTCTCGTCCAGCCCCAGCCCCTTCACGTGGCTGTGGGAGGCGATACGCTGAGTCTTAGTGGTGCTCTTCACCTCCTCGATCTTCATCCTGACAACCGGAGCCCCGGAGCCCGCAGAGCCCAGGCGGCGCGCACCCTGTTACCACGAGGCCGTTACCAGGCGGTTGGTCCCGCCTAGGTCGGCGTCCCATTGGCCGCGGCGAGAACGCCTCCGCGCTCCATTGGCCCCTGGCTGCGCCCGTCGCGGCTGCCGGTAGGGCCCGCCCACCACCTTCCGGCGGTGTCGCGGGGTTGCCTTCCCCCGCGGCCGGCGCTTCCTTCCTGGGTAGGGACTAGAGGGGCGGCGCTGCAGCTCACTAGGGGCGCGCGTCCCGCTCTTCACCGCGCCTTCCGGCCTGTGAGCGCGTTCGAACCGATACCGCTCTGCGGAGCTCAAGCTCGACCTCGGAGTTGGAGATGAACAGACAGGTTTAGAACTTAAGCTTCGACCTGCGCCGGCTGAGCAGTTTTCTGACAGCCACTCTCTCACCGTCTTCGGGCATGCCCTGCGCAGCTTCCTCAGGGAGCTTGTCCTCCTCTGCTTCCCCTCGCCTCCACCTCTCCCTTTACTTAGATTAAGTTGGCTGTGGGTGACGTTTAGTGTAATTCCTAGTCCGGATGAAGATGCGGGCGAAAAGAGGCCCCGCAACTCACCCAAGAACGCGCAGCAAGTAATCAGCAGTTGGAATTTCTGCTGAGGACTTAAGGCATGGCAGCCTGTGGAACCCTCATCCCATCCCTCAGATTAGATGGTCATCCCGCGGCTGCGTCCTGTCCGTTCCATGATAATGTCAGCAATGCCTGGAACAGCGTACTCTTCCCATCCACCCGTTCGTTCAACAAACATTGGTTTGCACCTGCTCTGAGCCAGACACTCCGGCGCACTGCGATGATACAAAGTCTGCAGCCTTAACAAGCTCAGTCCTTAGTTGGGAAGCTTGTGACGGTGAGGTGCCAGAGCAGGTACACCGGCGTGGTGTGCAAGCCCAGAGCGGGCCACCTGGACCAGCTGGAGAGCCGCGGACAGCACCAGAAGGTGGTATGGTAATGCCCACACGGAACCCTGATGGTCGGCTAGCGTCCTTAGAAGCAGATGGTACTTTGCTATGCCGCAGATAAGTGGACTCAGGTCCAGAGGAATGAGGGACTTGCCCAGAGCTCAGGGGAGCTTTTTTGCGCCCGGGTTGAGACAGCGCTGGAGTCAAATCCTGCCGCCGCGGCTGCTGCCTCTCGAGTCTCCTTGTACTTCTCCAGCGTGAGTTCTGAGTCTGGTTTCCAGTTACTTGCATGACTGCCGGGTCAGTGCTGGTCTCTCCCACTAGACTGCGGGCACGGTGAAAGCGTGGGCCGCGTCGCTGCTGTTCCTCGCTCTAGCGTCAGTGTCGGGCTCAGCTCAGGCTTCGGCCCGGTTCTGGACCCCCACGTTCACGCAGAGTCGGGCAGATTTGCTGTGTGTATTTTGCACACTGGATCTTACCAGACTCGGGAATGGTTTCTGTCAGTGAGTGGAAACTTTTGTCCCCCACCTCCTCTTCCACCAGAGCTGTTGCATTTTTTTTCCTGCTAAAGAAGAGTTCAGAAATCTGATCTGACCCAGCATTCTCTTTTTACAGGTGCGGAAACGGAGGTCCTAAAGGAGGATGGAGTTTGTCCAAAATCACAAATTGAGCAAATGCCTTTCCAGGCCTAGACCGCAGGTCCAGCGTGCAAAGAAACTGGACCTGGCCGCAGAGTCAGGGGGTTCCTTCTGTTTCAGCAGAAGATGATGTAGCAGGCCAGTCTCCAAGGCGCATGAAGGTCGGTGAGGCCACAGCAGTAGACTTGATTGTTATGCCTGCCCAGCACCCTTCTCACCTCCTGACGCCCCTCCCTCTCATTTTGTGTAGAGAACCACCCTTCCCTCTCTGGGCACCACATGGCTTAGATGGGTTGGCCCTCCCTCAGCTTTGTTTCAGGGATGGACACGGGACCCTGGCCTGGCCAGTCAAAGTGTCCCCTCATCCCCAGAATAGTGATTGGTGCAGAAATGTGAGCGGACAGCCCAGTGACACTTAGTCCTGCACCTTTACGGGAAATAACAGGAAAGAGGCTTGGTCCTGGGTCTCTGCGTCATCTTTGCCACTTCATGAGAAGTGTCCACCGGAGGCTGAAGCCAGCACAGAGGACAGGTCAGCTGGCAGAGACTCCTGAGGTGGCCGTTTACGACCCCAGACCCAGCCAGCCTTGCCCCACTTGCAGGGTGAGCCGCGCAGACCCTGAGGCTTAACATAGCTTGAGTTAGATTTCCATCCGTGGGCCTGTGCAGTGACACATACAAGATCTGGGGCGGACGCTGCATCTCAGCTTGTGCTGTGTGGGCCCTGGCCTGCCTGCCGGCCCGCCCGCTCTCTCACTCCAACCCCCTGACCCTTGCTCTTTCACCGCCTGTCCCTTGACCCCTCATTTCTTCATCCAGGCTTGATCATCTCAGCCTCTTGGTTTCCAACGCTTCTGCTCCCTCCTTGCTTTGAAGTCTTTCACATCGGACCTTTGAACCCCCAAGTCCAGGTCAAGCCTGCCTCTGCCTTCTCCACACCTTGAGAAGACTGCTGAGTATAGAGGGAGGCAGTCACTCGGGGACCCTGTGGAGCCACGCACCCATCATGTGCTCCAGCCTCAGCTGAGCGCTCAGAGCGTATCCTGACTAACAGAACATTTAATCATGGCCTGCGGTAATCAAACAGCGCAGCACTGGCATAAGGACAGACACAGACCTACAAAGTAGAGCAGAGCATCCAGAAATAGCCCTCAGCGTACGAGCAAGGCGGCCGGGCCCAGGCACAGCGGAGGGCTGAAACTGCGAGTTTTGGTGACTTTGGGCTTAGCGGGGCCTGTTGTCTTGTTTTTCAACAATTTCCTCCTTCTGATCAGTGTCTCAGACTGAGAGAGGCGATAGAAATTTAGGCTTTAGCGCTACTCTCAGCTACCGCTCTGGAGCCCTTGCAGTTTCTGCTGAACCTCTGTGCGGTGCTCGCAGCTCATGATGTCAGATTCACATTCTTTAACTCATAATTCATTCTTTTCCTGACGTTTCAGTCTCAGGGAGATCATTTGCTTGCTGGTTAGTGGCTGCAAACATGCATTTAAAGCTTTTGAGAGAATACAATGCACGATGAAGATTATGATGCTGATTGTAAGCAATAGCATTCCCAGGGTCTAGGGTGCACTTCAGAGCCGTGACCCGAAGATCCAAACCAATCACGAACAAAGCCAACCAAAGGCCCTGTTGAAGGAGGCCCCCTTGTAAGCTAACTGGCTTCGTCTCTGGTCTTGTATTCCCACGTTCTCACCAGCATTTGGAATGACCTCCCTTTCCGATTGTTGCCAAGCACACTGGTATGCTTGTTATTTCATCTCCAGGTTGATTTCTGGGGACAGAGGGACAGATGATTTTGCTGGCACCTTGGAGGTGGTGCACTGACACACAACCAAATAACGTTGATCCACATAGTGAGAACATTGCTGCCTTTTTAATCCTTTTTTTTTGTTTTAACATTTTTATTTTTTTGGCTGCACAGCTTGGATCGAACTGTGATCCCTGACCAGGGATTAAATCCCGGTTCACCGCAGTAAAAGCCCACGTCCTAACCATTGGCTGGCCAGGGAATTCCTGTGCCTTTTTAATTCTAATTCAGTGAATCTTAGGGGGTGAAGTTATGACTCTCCCTTTTTAATACTTGCTAGTCTCACTTTTTATTGAGATTTTTGTGGTTCCCAGCTATTTGTGGCAAGTGATAATGTTTTTCCGTGTATGGCGAAATACTTTTATTTAAGTCAAACTTAACACTGTGTCTGCCTGGATCTTGCGTAAATGATGAAGACGGCTCATGTCATTGGGGTTGGAGAGACCTGCATGAAACGGGGGTTGGCTGGCAGGGAGCGGAGGCTGAGCAAGCCTCTCGCGGCCCTCCTCCCTCTGCTGGGAAACAGCCCTAGCAGCACCGCCGAGGGCTATCAGGAGAGTTCAGTGAGGTTTCTGGCACCGGGCCTGAGCACTGGAAGTGGCACAGAGAGGGGCGTCCGCGCTCTGCAACCCAGAGGCCCGGGCTTTTCGTCCCTTTGCCCTCTGCCTGCTGTGTGTGCTGCCTTCCAGTCGTCTTGCCCTGCTTTCCCCCGAGGACTCTCCTGGGAATGGCTGTGGAGCCTGAGGCAGAAAGTGGGGCTGGGGCTGGGGTCAGGTCCGCCAGCCTTCTCTGCTGGGACCTGTCTCCATGCCAGCAGACACGCCCCACTGCAGCGGGGGAACCTGGCAGAACATGCTGGGGAAGCAGCTGAAGCCTGCAGGTCTCGAGGGCTCTGGCTGCACCCCCATCCCACTGACGTCACGTGGCAGCGGGGTCAGAGGTCAGGGGAGCATGGTCTGACCAGAGGACAGGCCGTCAGGCTGTTTCCGGTGTAAAGTCTTAGCTGTCAGACTGTGCTCCTCTGACCAGGTGGGAGGGAATTATGAGCCATTCACTAACTTGATAAATGTGAAAATAGACTCCACAGTCTAGTTAAATGTCTATATTCGTTCACTATGTCTGCAGTAACCAATTCCTACAAACGGTGTCATAAGACAAGTCCCATGCATTCTGTTACAGTTCTGCCTATCAGTGTCCAAAACAGGCCTCACTGGGCTAAAGTCCAGGTGTGGGCAGGCTGGGTTCCTTTCTGGAGGCTCCGGGGAGCTCCCACAGGCTGGGTTTTCCAGCGTCTACAGCCTGCCCAGCTCCTGGACTCATGTCCTGCTTCCACCTTTAAAGACAGTAACGGCCAGCTATGTCTTCTCATTTCGCCGTCTCTGGTTCCTTTTCTCCCTCCTCTCTCCCAGGGCCCACGGGATAATCTGGGATAAGCCTCCCCCCTCAACCTCATCTCAAGATCTTTAACTGAGTCACATCCGCCAGGTCTTGTTACCGTGCAGGCCAACAGTGTCACAGGTTCCAAGACGTGAACATCTTTGGAGGTCACTGTTCTGCACAGCCAGCCTCCCCCGCAGGGGTCCCGTCACAGCCCAGACTGATTTCCACAGGTTTTAGTCCCTATCAGAGAGCATACTTCTGTACTGCTTGTCCTGGAAAAAGATTTCAGGTTTTTCTCCGATTATGCTAACTTGGGTCACACGCTCACTGCCGAACCAGTGGCCATGGCCAGTGAAAGGGACCCGAGTCTCAGGTCCTTCCTGCAGCTAGAGTGGGGTCAGCCCCCGTGGTGACCCGGAGGAGAAGAGCCTGGTGCCTCTGAGGACAGTTGAGGAGGGAGAGGACCCTGACCCCTGCAGACCTTAAAGAGCTTATATCCATATTCAGGTGGAAGAAATGGAGCGGGGTGGTGGTGGGGGACACGGGGCGTGATTCCAGCTTGTGGGGACCAGTTCTTGCCAGGACGTCAGCTCCCACCCTGCAGCTAAGGAGGCACTAGCAGAGCAGCTCAGCACTGGCAGTGCCATGGAGCACAGTGGTGGCCTGGTGACAACCTGATCCGAGGTTAGTATGGGACATGCCAAGGAAGGCACATGGTTAACACAGTCACTGGCAAGGTGGATAGCCTTAGAGAAGACGGAAATTTCCATTTCACTCCTAAAAGAATCTTTAAAACCAAAACTCAAATCAAAGAGCAAAGTATAATAACTTCCTCTGGGCAAATTTATAATTAATCCTGGATTAATTGGTCTTAATGAAGTTGAATTAATTACTAGCTGTTTGTAAAGAACTTTGAACTACCTTAATACAAAATAGCATTAAAGGAACAGAAAGGAACCAGCATTGCATTAACATTAAGAAGAAATCCCAAATAATCGCAGTTCTGCAGGCCGCTCCCTGTCAATCATTTCCCAGGGACTGGGCCCAGCCTTGGAACCCAGGCTGGGACTCAGGAGTTTCCGGCAGAGGAGGGTGTCTGTGGGCTGGAGGTTTGGGGGTGGCTCCACTCAAGAAACAGTTTGCATGTGCTGTCCTGGGGGCAAGCAAAGATATGCAAAGGTCCTCAGCCCACTGGGACAGAGGTGAGCACCAGAGCACCAGGCTGGTCTAAAGCAAAGTGGCTTCCCTGGGGTAGAAGCCAGCAGAGAGACAAAGAACAGAGAGGCAGGCATGATGGGACCTGCGTCTTGCTGGCAACGGCACTCCAGTTCCTGCAGGGTGTCCTTCACACTCCTCCAGGCACACCTGCCAAGGCACCGCCGGCCCCAGGATACAGTCAATTTGGACGACTTTCAGACAACCCAGAGCTTCCATCGCCTTGGCACTCGTGGAGATGGGGCTGGACTCCCCGACGGGGCTCAGGCCCCACCCCGAGGCCCACTGCTGGGGAAGGAGCAGCGTGAGAGCCGGCTGCGGTGGGACTGGAGGCAGGAAGACCTGGCCTAAAGCCGCAGCTCTGCCGCCGGTGAGCGCTTAGATTTAAGTCCGGCCAGGTCATGGCTGCAGCCCACATCCCCAAGCATCAGGGGTTCACCAGGCAAATGTTCCTGAATTTCATACAGAAACACTCTTGACAGGCGGGGCTGGTAGTCCCAGCCGCTCTGCTTGGCTGAAGCTGAGCAGTGGCAGCCCGTCCGTGCAGTACCCCTCTGGGCACTTTAAACCCTGCCCATCTCTCCTGAGAGCCACCTGCCGGGCCCAGGCAGGCATTTGCAAGTGTGGTCCGTGCCGCTGACCGGGGGCCACCCCTTTCCTGTGGGCGGCACGGCCAGAGCGTGGGGGCCGCGGGCCCGGCGCGGGACGTTCCTTTTGCTTTCAGTCTGGCGCTTCGGCGGCCCCGGCTCCCCGACGCCCCGGCGGGCGGACCGGGACCGGAAGCTTCGGCGGCGGAACGCGCGAGCCGGGCGCGGGCGGCGGCCGGGCCGGCTTAGCGGGAGGACCGGCGGCGGCATGGCGGGCCGGCGGGTGAACGTGAACGTGGGCGTCCTGGGCCACATCGACAGCGGCAAGACGGCGCTGGCGCGCGCGCTCAGCACCACGGCCTCCACCGCCGCCTTCGACAAGCAGCCGCAGAGCCGCGAGCGCGGCATCACGCTCGACCTGGGCTTCTCCTGCTTCTCCGTGCCGCTGCCCGCGCACCTGCGGCCGGCGCCGGGGGCGGGGCCCGAGCCCGAGCCCGAGCCGCGGCTGCAGGTCACGCTGGTCGACTGCCCGGGCCACGCGTCCCTCATCCGGACCATCATCGGCGGTGAGCGCGGCCGCGGGCAGGGGGCCGGGGGCGGGAGGGGCCGCCCCGCCGACGCCGAGCGCTTTAGGTCTTCTTACCGCGTGTGTGCGTGACACCCTTGGCACTCGTTCGCAGCACAAGTTGGGGAAGCTCAGAGACCCGCACGGTGCCCGCAAGGCGTCCGCTCGCTGTCCCCTGGTCCCCGTCGCCCGTCCCGGGAGTCGGCCGCCGCCCCCTCCCGCGCCGCTTCCGGGCTCCACGTGGAGACAGGGCGCCTGTGTATACGTCGACTCCTCCTGTCCTTGTTCTTCCTTTTCTTCTTTTTGTAAACAAGGTGGTAACACCACATGCACTGTTTCACTGGATACGCCAAGCTGCCGCCCCTATAGTGAAGCAGCACCCACTCCAGAGTTCTTGCCTGGAGAATCCCGCGGACAGAGGAAGCTGGGGGGCTACAGTCGGTGGGGTCTCAGAGAGTCGGACACGACTGAGCAGCTAAGCACACACACACCACAATACATCATTGCTTTTCAACATCACGTGGAAATCCGTTGTGCACTGGCACCACCATTTTCTTAATGTCTTAATGATGGACATTTATGTCCTTTACCGTTTTTGCTCCCCATGCTTCTTCAGTGGGTTTTCTAGAGCAGACGTCTTTGGTGGGTGTGCTTGTGTGTCTGTAAGGAGAGCCCCTAGAACTGACACGCCTGGACAGAGGGTCTTGGTGGGTACTTCTCAGATGCCCTCCTGTGATGTACCGTTTCATTAATTTTAACAGTACATGTAGTACATGAGTATAGAACGTCACAGACCAGGTAGAAGGCCCCTACTCACCCCTCCCGTCCCTCCAGAGGAAGTCGCTAGAGTACCTCTGGGGAGTTGCCTTTTCACACCCATTTCAGTGTACTGGACTCCACGGACAGGGCTTTAAAACATGTTCCTTTTATGTAGAAAGACGGTCCTTTAACGCAGGCACATGGCATAAAGGGAGTGTGGCTCAGAGACTCTCCTTCTCTCTGTGGACCAGGACCCTGGTATCGCCCGCCTGTCTTCTCCTCTTGTTCCTTCTGACGGCACTCCCTGGGCCCATGGGTACATGTGGGAGCACGGATGGTTCAGATGGCTTCACTGGCCTGCTGGCGGACGGCGTCCCTGGGCACAGGGGGCCCCAGCTGTATGATGAGTGTCAAATAATTCCAGCTTGTCGCCTCCCGACTGGTCCGTGCTGTGGGCAGTCTGAGAGTTTCCTGTTTTCAGGAGAGGAAGTGGAGGCACTTGTTATGGGTGTTAATGCAAGACCTGATCACGTGGAGGCGATGGGCCCCAGGCTGCTGCTCTTCTTCCTTCAATAGATCAGATGCCCGCCTTCCCCTCGGGGAGGTGAGGAAAACGTGGCTTTTTCTTTTGAGAGGAAGGGAACGGCATTCGAGGGTCTGCCAGCCTGTGGCTACAAACCGGTGTCTGTGCAGCAATGCTGAGTGAAGGGGTGTGTTGGGGGAGTGCAGCCCCAGCCTTCCGCCGAGGAAACTGCAGTTCCCTGGACAGGGGTGGGAAGCCGCTCTGCTGCCCGTGACCTGGGTCTGTGAATCCCCGCGTTATCCTCATGACCCAGAGGCTTCGCACGTCTTGGTCTTCTCGAGACGGCTCCGGAGGCTGAGTCCTGGCTTCTGTCCCCAGAATCCTGCGTCCTGGACCTTGTCCTTCCTCTCTGCCCTCTCCTCCTCCCTCGGCTCATGCGTCACATGAGGGATGGATGTTCATTAGATCAGGTCCACTCTCAGCCTCAAAACTGTCCTGAGGTTGCTCGTTGCCCTCGTGAGAACCTTGGTCTGCCTCTGCCCGCCGCGAGCCTCGTCCCTGTCTCCCGGCCTCCCGACACACTGGCCTGCTCCTTTTTGGACGGGCCAGTCCTGCATCTGCTGTTCCTCCTCTCGCACCGCCTCCCGGCACACTGGCCTGCTCCTTTTTGGACGGGCCAGTCCTGCGTCTGCTGTCCCCTCCTCTCGCACCGCCTCCCGGCACACTGGCCTGCTCCTTTTTGGACAGGCCAGTCCTGCGTCTGCTGTCCCTCCTCTCGCACTGTCTGACCCTCCTCACTGAAGCCTCAGCGTGAGTGTCACCTCCCTGGATAGGTCCCCTCGGACCTACTGGCCTGCTGTCCCTGGCTCTCTGCGCTCCCCCTTCCTCGTGTCCCGTTGTTCCCTGCGAGCCCTGTGTGCCGTCTGATGCGCCGTCCGATGCGTCTGATGTGCTTGCTTGTCGAGGCCTCTGTCCTCCGTGGGAGCGAGCGGGAATAGCGTCTGGCTCCCCAGTGTGTTCTCAGTGCCATGACCAGAGCCAGGCCTGTGCGAGGCACCCGATGAGTTCCGAATGAATGAAGCCATGTGCCAGCCCCGAGGCTGTCAGGGGTGGTGACAGGTCACCAGCACGGTGTCCTCCCCTGCGGACTGACAGTGGAGCAGAGAGTGAGCAGAACACAGGTCAGAGGGGCAGAGCTCATTCCGAGCCGTGCTGACCAGCCCCCGGAGCACTGGCTCTCTCGGTGTGAGTGGACAGGTGCCTGTCCACCCTGGCCCCTGTGGTGGTGTTTCTGGGCAGTACTTTCCTCTGATCCATTGTAGAGTATAAATCTTTCAGAGTTAGAACTTCGCCAAGATTCAGTGATGGGGCTTGAGTGGGGGTGAGGGACTGCACCCGCCCTTGCTCTTGCCCTGGCAGGAAGGAGGAGGTCTGACAAATGCTGGCGGCTGGGCTCGGCCATCTGTAGTCGTCTGTGGCTGCTGGGATTAACAGCGTAGTGTCGCCCTGGTCTCCTGTGCCTGTGGGTAATGAACGGCCGCTCTGTGCCCGGCCGTCGGCCTGATCGCCGGCCCCCCGTGCCCCCGCGTCAGCGGTGCTTCCGCCAGGCTTGCCCCACTCTGTGCCTGCCTGGCCAGAGCTACTGAGCTGTCACAGCCTTACACGTGTGGCTGGGGTTCCTAGCCTTGGAGGGCAGTGGGCAGCCCCCGGAGCCTGTCTCTGCAGCCTGGGCGGGGGAGCTTTCTTTATGACACTTAAGCTTCTTCCGTTCTCTGTTCTTCCACGTCTCTGAGCTCACGGGACAGCATGGAGCAGCACGGTGCCTTCCGCCATTCTCTCCAGGAGTACGCCTGCAGTCTGTCTGCGATGCTCTTTGGTCCCATGAGAAGGCCTGTGTGTGAATGACCGTGCGTCTTCCCCCAGGTTTTGACTCTGCTCGTTGGCTGTCTGCACTTAGCGCCGAGCAGGCTGCGTGGCGCAAGCAGAGGTAGGACACGGGGGCCTGGCCCCTCCAGGAGTTCAAGTGTTTTCTTCATGCAAAACCAACCAAGCAAGAAAGACACTTCTTGTTTTCTCTACCCCTAGTCTTTCAATGGATCTGTCTAGAAATCCGTCGTGTTGAGTTATGGCATCTTACGCTTGTCCTCAAACGCTGAGGCGCGTTTAAGGGCGACGATACGAGTGGAGGCGCTCCCTCCGCTCTAACTCCTTTGGCTCCTAGAATCTGTTGGCTTTCGTCCCCTGCTCCTCGGTGCTGGGTAGGACCCCTTCTTCCAAGCCCAGAGCCCTCGGCGTCTCTAGGAGACCCAAGTCAAGCTCCGCCTGCAGCAGCAGCCGCTGGCCAGCGGGTGACTTTGCTGGGTTTTGGGTGACAGTGTGGGAGCTGTGTAACGTCAGAGACGTGGCCTCGAGTTTAAATGAATTCAGAACATTTGAGCAGGAACCAACCAGGAAGAAAAATGGAAGCAGGTAGTCATATCTCATTCTGCTGGGGTACATTTTTCTTCTCATGGGGCTTGCCCTTGAGAACAAAACGTATCAAATGTTAAATCAAAGAATATTTTCTAGTCATGCCAAGAATAGAAAATAATGCAGACTTGCTTTGGCGAGGCGAATGTTTTGCTGGAAGGTTATAATCAAAGTCAGGAGGAAACCATAGCCACAGCTTTTGGTAAAGCTGTGATCTTTTAAAATTAATTGCTTTAAAACTTCTCACTTAGCCTCAGATTCACTCCATCCAGGTTGGAATAAGATTTGGGCAGGCGTCCCAGGAGCCAGCCAGTCCCAGGCCCTGAGACCTGTTCCCTGCACGCTTGTCCTTGCATTGGCCGGTCCTGGGCCAGGCTGGGCCTGAGGCTCCCTCCGAGCAGCAGGCCTTTGAGGCCATGCTGTGGGAGGTGATGGGGAGAACATTCTCTGGAGCTCTGGGGACCCAAGGGGACCAGGAGGACTTCCACCTGCTGTTCCCATGAGCCTGGAGGCCTCTGGGTGGCTCTTGGGCCAGGCAGCATGGACTGTCAAGGCTGTTTTGTTAAACATTTGTTCTGAGATGTAATTCACATACCATAAAATCTGCCCGTTTCAGATGCACATTTAAGCATCTTTAGCCTGTTCCCAGAGCTGTGTAGTCAGTGCCACAGCCTGAGCTGCATCAGTGTGAGAAGATCCACATAGCCATAGGCGTCCCCACCCCTTCTCTGACCCAGGTTGAGCCATGGCGGTCCACACCCCCTCCCTGACCCAGGCCGAGCCACGGCAGTCCCTACCCCCTCCCTAACCCAGGCCGAGCCATGGCGGTCCCTACCCCATCCCTGACAGGCCGAGCCACGCGGTCCACACCCCTTCCCTGACAGGCCGAGCCACGTGGTCCCCACCCCGTCCCTGACCAGGCCTGGAAGCCTCTCGCCTGCCCAGCGTCTCTGTCCGTGTGCCCGTTCTGGAGTTTGGTACAAATGAATCCACGTGCCGTGGCCTTTCGTGTCTGGCTTCTCCCACCAAGCGCGCTGCTTCCAGGGCTCATCCGTCTCATAGAGTGCAGGATGCCTCATTCCTGTTTTTAAAATGCATTTTTGTTTTTAATTGTGGTAAGATACATTTTACATAAAATGTACCCTCGTAACCATTTTTAAGTCTGCAGTTCAGTAGCCTCCATCTCCAGAGCTCTTTCTTCTTACCAAAGCAAAGCTGTGCCTGTTAAGCCTGCCCCCTCCTTTTCACAGCTGAGTAGTGCCCGTCATATGGATAGACCGTCTTTTAAAACCCAGTCATCAGGTGAAGGGCATTTGGACCGTTTTCACTTTTGGACGATGATGAGAAACTCCACTGCGGACATTTGCGTTCAGAAGTTGTGTGGACGCATGTTTTCACTCTCTCGGGTTTATACGTAGGAGTGGAGTTGCTGGGTCAGAGGGCAACTCTGTCTGCTTCTCGACGAGCTGCCGCCCATCTCCCGCAGCAGCTGCTCCGCTGGGCTTTCTCTCCAGCAGCGTGTGGGCGTCTGGTTTTTCCACGGCCCCGCCAACACTCGTGACTGCCTGGCTTTTGGACCGTAGTCATCCTGGTGGGTGTGCGCTGAGAGCTCACGGACACCTCAACTTGGTTTCCCAGATGTTCGCTGGTTCCATTTTCTCTGGAGAGCTGTGTATCCAGATCCTGAGCCCCTTTTTTCAGATGGCTCGTTTGGCTTTTGTTATTGAGTTGTAAGAGTCTTTATGTATTGTGGATACCAATCCTTTATTAGGTATCTGATTGGCAAATATTTTCTCCCCTTCTCTGGATTGTCTTTACTCAGTAATATTTGAGGTAAACAAATAAGTGAGTTGAATTAAGTGGACGTAGTTTGAGAGGATTATGTGTGCCCGACATTATTCAGGCGGTGAGGGGTGAGGGGTGTCTGGAAGTGCCGTTTGCGAGCTTCTGGAAGGCCCTTAGGCCCCTGTCCTCCTCCGGGACCTGCCCGCCCCATCCTTAACACCAGCAGGAAGAGGCTCTTCCCGTCTGTCCTCCCCGTGGAGGGTCCCACCCCACACCGGGGTCTTGTGCAGGTATGTTTTGATGGCCCCTGTGTTAAAGTCTTTTTTCATAAAAATTCATCACCAGCATGTCAAAACCAGGAGCTTTCAAGTAACATGTGCGAGTGAGTGTGCACTCGAGTGCAGAGTCCATGGGGCCGGAGCTCTGGAGCCTGGGGCACCTCCTGTCGGGGAGGCCCTGGGAGGTTCTCCCATCCACACGGGCGCTCTTCCAGGCCCCGGTCGTCTCACTGCGTCCTGCAAACCGGCCCCAAGCCTGGGGTTTCCCTCCACACTGAGGGTCGCCCCCGAAAGGAGGCTGTGTGCCGCTCGGTCAGAGCGGCTCCTGGCCGTGTGTAGGCCTCAGCCCACACTGCTCTGGGGGGAGCCCAGCTCCTGAGCAGCAGTTTGTACATAAGTCAGTTTGTCAAAAGCACAGACTTGTGCCTCCATTCTCCCTGGATTATTGGAGTTCTGTGTGTTGTTAATTGGGTCTTTATTTTCTTGTAATTAGGCTCCTGCTGCTTTGAAGTGGCCGAGGCTGCTGGGGAGGGGGACCTAGCTGACGCGGTGATCCTCTCTTGGCAGGAGAAGAAACAAGTTTAGCTGTTGAGAGAGAAGTTGAGTTTCCCTCTGCCGTATCTCGTGCTAGGATGATGCCTCTGTGTCTCGGGGCTTCAAGTAGACTGCGATCGCTTCCTTTGTCTCTAACCTACTTCCCGAGGACGTCTATTTGCTGGCACGCACAGGTGCTACCTGCAGATAAACCCGACTGTTCCCTTTTAGAGTTAGTACTGGGAAATACCAGCGCTGACCTGCTGGGCCCCCTGGACGCGGGGCCCCATCCTTTGCCACTTGGGGTCACTTGGTGGCGTATACCTCCTGGAATGGGGG
Source organism: Bos indicus x Bos taurus (assembly GCF_003369695.1). Lineage (NCBI taxonomy): Eukaryota > Metazoa > Chordata > Mammalia > Artiodactyla > Bovidae > Bos > Bos indicus x Bos taurus. The sequence goes on from NC_040097.1 coordinate 1,274,307, forward strand.
GCTCAGCCTCTGTCACTTGATGTTGGGATGAAGGCTGTCTGCCTCCCGGCTGTGCGGCAGGGCGGTGCTTACTCTGCTGGGGTCACTTCCAGGGGAATTTCAGAGCCCCCTGCCCTGGGCACCCGAGACCCTCCTGTGTGTGTGACCCCGGTGTTCCCTGCTCTCTGAAATGTGATCTGTTTGGAGGTGGTCCTCAGAGCTTCTGCCCCAGAGGAAAAAGACTTTCCGTAAGTAGGGCTGCTTTCCCCAAGCACCTCTGGGGTCCACGGGCGGGCAGAGCACAGGAGGCTGGGAGGATGCTGGGGTCCCCAGCGGCGTCGGCTGGGCGGGGAGGGCTGGCCCCTGTTGGCTGCACTGGGCGTGTTTGGAGAGCCGGTACGGGGTGTGCCCAGCACTGCCAGCAGGCCGCTCAGGGATGCTGGCATGTCCCCTCGCAGCACAGCGCAGTGACAGCCAGGAGCCGTAGGCGACTGCGGACTCCCTGTCCGCCAGACTCTAGTGGCCCCTTCACACTGAGCAGCGCCCCGATTCTCCACAGTGGGGCGGGGGACGCTCCCGTGACCCCCGCCCCCCCGCTCCTCCCCTGGCATCCTCAGCAGCGCGCCCCCTGCCTTCTGCCCAGCACGGCCGCTGCCCGGACAGGCCTCCGTCCACCCCACGCTCGGTGAGCACCGCCTGCAGCGTCTCAGGTCCCAGCCCCTCCGCAAGCTGGCCTCCTCGCCCAAGCAGAGGACTCTCTCTGAATGTCTAATACGCTTATTTTATTTCACTGCCTAAAAGGTTTTCATTTTCTCTCTGTTGGTGTAAAGGCCAGACTCGGCAATAGGCTGACAGGGCCCTTCCTGAGGGGCCAGTGTGTCTGCGTTTCCCAGGACCCCAGGCTTAACCAGCTGCTTGCCCGTCTCTGGACAGAGAGACCGGGGTCTCTCTGGCTCTACCACATCTCTGGGCAGCCTCCCCGTCCCCACGCTGGCCGGGGGGAGGGCCTGACCCACCCGCTGGGCCCCAGACCCCGTGTTCTGCCCTCCGTGGTCAGTGCGTTCACTGCGCCCCATGCCTCCGAGGCGGGGGTCCTGCCGTCATCCGACTCCAGGACCAAGGGCAGGGCCTCCGCGCAGGCGCAGAGCAGAGCCTCGGGCGCGCGGGTGAGCAGGCCGGCCCCTCCACCGGCAGCCCGCACCCTGCCTCCCGCGGGGCTGGGAGCCCTCGGCCACACAGGGTTCACTGCGGAGCAGACCTGCCTGGAGGTCAGACGAGTTAATCTTTCAGTGGAAATTCAATCCTCATATTTCATTTTCAGGCCACTTTGCGTAGCAAAGTAGTTTAACTCAGAGCAGATTTCTGCTGTGCTGATGGTTAATTTCATGGCCCACAGAGGGTCAGCACGCCGGGGCCGGGGCCGGGGCCGCGGCGACCCCGTGCAGCTCGCCGCACACGGTGAGGGCCCGCAGCCTGTTGTCTTAGGGAGGCCCTCTCAGGCATCCTTCAGCACGGCGCTCTGGAGTTAACAGGGTGACCTTTTCAAGAACATTTTTAAAAGCTACAACACAGATCCCTCCCACACCGTATATTTTCCTTTCTCCACGCAGTTCAAAGGGGCTGGGTTGTCTCATAGGTTTTTCGTCGGCGATCTTCAGCTTGACCCTGGTTGTTTAAATCTGCCGGAGGAAATTTGAACAAACTTGTACTTTGGTAATTCTTCTGCCTCTGTGAACCTTTAACCTTAAGGTTTCTTGGAGAGCCTGGGGCTGCATTGTCACCAGCCGTCCCTGCTGGGGCTCTCAAAGGCCATTGTCTGGTGCGTCTGTTTCCACTTTGCTACTGGAGTTCTCTGGAGGAAGGGTATTAATTCAGACCTGATCTGCAACAGGACGAGGACTTCTGAACTTGCCCCCGAGCTTGGGGACGGGGAAATGAACATAATGCGAGCCTGTGGGCCCCGTGGGGTCCTGCAGTAGCTGTGGAGGTGGGGGGCCTCCGGGGCGGGCCAACGTGGTGGCTTCCCGTGGTGACCCACCTAGGCCGGCTCTTGTCGGCAGCAGGACCAAAAGCAGTTCCTGCCCCTGGAAGTCCAGCCTGGGGCCCGAGTTCTCCCCAGTGACCTTCCTGGAGCAGCAGGTCCTCAGGAACCCAGGAGGCTGGATGTGAGCCGGGACCCCACACCCTGGCTGGGCGCGCCTGGGGAGAGGGTCTGGGCTGGGCGCGGGGCCTGCCAGGTCTCCATCGAGTTCTCCCCGTGCTCCCCACAGGAGGGCCCCAGACCCCAGGAGTGTGTGGCGCCTTAGCCGTGGCGTTGGGGGCCCCGGCGTTTGAGGCAGACTCTGCCCACCTCTGTCCTGATGGTTCCTCCTGCGTCCTGGCAGCTGCTCTTTGCAGGAGCCTGGGGGCTGTTGGAGCCCCCGGCCTGCCCCCATGGCTTTCTTTCTCTCCTCCCAGGATTCATAGTGCCCTGAAGATCTGGCCAGCTGACCTGATTCCTTACGATCAGACTTTGAGGAAGGAAAGGCAACTGATGCATTTACTCATACATTCATTCTGCAAACCCTGAGCCATACACGCACGCTCGGAGCAGGGTTTGCGTGGGTAAGCAGGACAGACTGGAGCTCAGTGTCCGCTGTGGGGGCAGTGCTGTGCTCTGTGAGCGTGCGGGGAGGAGCAAGCAGGACACGTGGAGATGGAGCAGTAGGCAGGCGGGTCCTGAGGCTGCCCTGCGTGTCAGAGGCTGGTCTGGCTGACTCTCAGTGCCAGTGTCCACAGCAGGAGCCTGCTGCGGGCTGGCCGGTCTAGACAGATGAGACTGTCTGGAGCCTGTGTCCCTCCCAGGTTTGCCAGAGGACGAGGCAGTGCGTGTCCTGTGGTCCTGATCAGAGGCCAGGAGGGGGCCCCGCCAGCTGCATGCGCCGAGTCCTGTGTCTGGCCCTGGACCCCCTTTTCTTCCCAGGGAGGAGGGCAGGACCATGGGGAGACGGGAAGCTACAGGTACTCCTGGCTCACCTGAGCTGGACAGCAGCCAGGACACTGGGACACCAGGACTGCGGTCTGCTACTAACGCTGGACTGTGAGCTGAGCGCTGGGCATTGCAGGCAGGGACTGGAGGAGCTGAAGTCGCCGGCGCCCCTGTCCTTCCCTCCGGGTGCCCACTGGGCTGAAGGGGGTGCACTGAGGGCAGACTTTGCACTTTCTTCCCCTAAAGTGGGCTCCCTGGGGGCTCAGCTGGTGAAGAATCCGCCTGCAACGCAGGAGACCTGGGTTCAGTCCCTGGATTGGGAAGATCTGCTGGAGAAGGAAAAGGCTACCCACTCCAGTATTCTGGCCTGGAAAATTGCATGGACTATATATAGTCCATGGGGTCACAAAGAGTCTGACACGACTGAGCGACTTTCACTTTCTTCTTCACTTTCCCCCAAAATGAGTTTGGCGTGATGGTTGGCTGGAACGGTGCGTGTGGGTGCAGCATATGGGCAGCCTGTGGTGCAGAGCAGAGCTGCAGACAGCCCGAGAAGCCCAGGGCTTTCCTCATGGGCTCCCACCGGCAGGCTGGCCTCCCGCTGGGCTGGGCTTTGGCCTCTGCTCCCGTCGGGTCCTGAGCTGAGGGTCAGTGGTTTACACCCCCGAGGCTCTCTCGAGATGCCGGGGTGGTCTTCTGGGCACGGAGCCTGGACCCCAGGGTGCAGGTCACCCTGCAGGTCGGGGCCCATCAGGAAGAAGAACCCTGACTGAGCTCTGGGGGTTCCTCTGAGAAGCAGCAACTGGGGTCCCCATACCTGTTTATTTCTCCCCCTGGAATCAAGTGGAATATTTTCCTGGCAAATATTTCTTAGATAAAAAGAAGTACTCTACACTTGTTTTGCAGATTCATTAGTCATTTCTAAAAGTTCTTAAAAGTAGATAAGAAGAAAACCTGCCATGGAAACCAATGAAGTTTCTCTTCGAGGAATGACTCTTTTCTAGGAAAGATAAGAGGCAGTTATTTTGGGTCTGGTTTCGTCAGCCGAGTCTCTCCGTCTTCCTCTTACCTCGCCGTCTGTCCCGGAAGGGGACGCTGGAGCAAGCTCCCCGGTGACACATGTGTATCACCCTTTCCTGACCGCGTCTGGGCCGTGGAGAGGTGGCGCTGGGCGGCTGTGTCCCCATCTCCCTGCCGACTCGGGCCTTTTCGGGCACAAGAGGGCGGTGTTTGCTCGCGCTCCTGGGTGGACACATCCCTGTGGGGTAACAGGTCAGCGGAGTTAGAATGACCTCGGGCTTTTCCGAGACAAAATAAACCATAAGCCGCAGCCAGGGTGGCTTCCCATGTATGCCTTTAAGCGCTGACCCCTCCAGAAAATAGCTGCTTGCTGTCTTTTTTTTTTTCCTTAAAAAGAAAAATATTGTTTCTTTGAACGTTTATTTTTCATTTTTTTTTAATCAATGGAAATACGGTTTGCAGCCTTGTACGTACAATGGCAGAGGTTAAAGAGTGTTGCGAAAGCAAAACAACCGCCTTCCAATTAAAAGCCATATGGGAGGGTTTCTGTTTGAAGCAAGGGGTCAAATGTATATGCCGCCCCTTTCGCGTCCGCGTCAAGATTACCGGGCTTAACTTTTAAAGCGTTTGAAGATGTGGGCTCAGGTGCCAGCCCTCGTCACTCGGTTTTCCTTTTTTTCTGCAAGTTTGTGGTGTTAGCCAAAGCAGTGACTTTCCAGGAGAGAAAAGAGGTGATCTGCCTGCCTCCCTGGGTTCACAGCTCTGGCTGAACTTGGCCGTGTCTGCTCTTGTGCGAGGATTTGCCTATTTTCAGCTCCTCCGTGGTGTTTCCCTGAGCAGCTTTCAAGGCTGGAAGACACGTCTTGGTGCCCAGTCCTCCTGACCCCCCGCCCCCCAGATTCGGCGTCCCACGGCCTCCTTGTTGCCCTCAGCCTGGAAGTGCAGGTTGCAGGTGCCTCTGGGAGGGGCAGCCAAGCCCCCGAGGACGTGGGTGGAGCCCAGGTGTGGCCGCCGCTGTCGGGCAGCCCAGCGCAAGGCCACTTCCCTCCCGCCAGCTGCACACCTGGGCACAGGCGGTCGCCCCGCTCGCTGGGCGGGTGTTCCAGAGCACGGTCTGCAGGAAAACCGGCACGAGGGTGGAGAGGCTGTGGCGATGTCGCCCGTCCGCCCCGCTACAGGAAGCCGAGGGCTGGGGGTGCCAGACGCGAGGCCAGAGATGCAGACGGGGGTGGCTGCCGCTTCTGCATCACCAGCCCCTCTGCCTGCCTGCGGCCGGATGTGGGGGTCCAGGTGGAGCCTCCGAGAGCCATCGGGGGGAGAGTTGGGTTCCCAGGCTTGGTCTGTATGAGTGCCCCTCTTTTCACTTTTTCTAGTCACAGCGTCCATCTTCCCAAGTGACAGTGTCCACAGGACAGACGCAGCGTGCACGGTGGGTGTGTGAGCACGGCTGTCCCCTCGGGCCCACCCGTAGATCAGCGGCGTCTGATGCAGAATCTGTGCCCGCCCTGCTGGAGCCCGGGGTGGCCTTCTCGCTTATATCCTTGTGAAGCCTCTCTTCCGGCTTTAGCAGGGAGCCAGAGCTCAGGCTTTCAAAAGAGCCTCCTGCCATGCTTCTCGAGCAACACAATTTGTGAACAACGCCGGAACCCTCCTCTTCCGAGGGAGCCGGGTTCGTAAGGGGACGGAGCGCTGCTTCCGCCTCGGGTCCTGAGCTGGTTTCCATCTGCGGTCCCCGAGGCAGGGGTGGAGAGCAGGTAATGGTACAGACGTTCCTTGGCAGTAATTTCCAGGCAGATTCTTGAATGCCGTGTGTGCTTCGGGTCACCGTCAGCTCATAAACGGAGCAACACGGAGTGAGAATCCCTGCCGTGGAGACGTGAGCAGCGCCGACGTGCGATGGCACAGATAGGAGCTTTCTGTGAGCGCAGGTTCCCTGCGCTATCTGGAAAATTCAGATTGAACAGCCATTCTGAAGTGCTCCCTTTTAAAAGAAGTCCTTCCACGAGCACTGCAGCCCGAGTAAATACCAATAATTTTTATTTGCCTCTCCTTATCGGTGCCCTGCTACAACGCTCCCGCACAGCCTATCTGGTCTTTTCAAGTGAACGTCAACTGATGAGTGTCAGCTTCCAACCTGAATTATGATCAGCCCTTCAAACCACAGGCTTCTCCCACGCCTCTGCCTCTGGAGCTGATTGCCAATGCCCTGCAGTACCGGGAGGCAGCCGCCGGTGGAGGGGACGTGCTGAAGCGTGGCCCCGGGCGCACAGGGCAGGGCTGTGTGCCCGCGTGAGAGGGTGCGGGGCCTGCCTGTGCCTCTTGGGTGCGTGAGGGGCTGCGTGGACCCGGGAACACGGAGGAGGCTGGGAAAGTCTCCCTGCGGCCTGGAGGAGATGTCCGCTGTGGCCTCTGCCCACCTCCTGGGGGCGGCCCTGGGGCGGCTGCTCTGAAACCTCACAGGCCTGGAGGGCAGAGGACGGAGCGGACGTCCCTGGCCAGGTTTCCGGCGTGTCCTCCCCCTCCGGGCATCCAGTGCGCCCTGGGGCCTTCTCTCCTCCCGTAGTGCAGATGGCTCAGCCCCAGGACGCCCAGGTTCGCAGCCAGTCAGACTTTCTGGTTTGCAGACACGGTCACCACGGGTCCTCTGCGTATCCTCTGGGTGGTCCATGGCTGACTTTCCCGAGGGGCAGAGACTGCCGGGCTGGGCCCTGAGGCCGCCAGGACTGAAAGGGGACTTTGGCTCTGGTGCTGGCCTGTTGTGTGACTGGCCGTTTGACTTTTCTGAACCCTCGTCTCTTCACAAGCTGCAGAAAGGAATGGTGGCTCTTTTATGGGACTTGCCATTAGGATCCCTGTGGCAGCTGTGATACGGTCGGCTCCGACCTAGTGCCCTCCCTGCCGGGGGCGTGCAGACCAGCTCTGAGGGTCCGCATGGGACACCCCCTTCTGAGGGCTTGTGAGAGTCGAGCACCCCCTTCCCTCAGCGCTTCAGACAGTGGGAGCAAGCTCTGAAATTATGCAAGAGCTATGTTTCAAAGAAGGAAGCGAAATTCTTGCATTTTTTCAGGCAGAGAAGGAGAGGGAAAATAGATTCATTGTTTTGCTTGGCGGTTCCACAGGATGCAGGACCGAGCTGCACCGCCCGCCCGCCCGCCCGCCCCCCCCCCCCCCCCCCCCCCCCGCAATGGCATCATCAGCTGACTCTCTTTCTCTTTCTCTTTCTCCCTCCCCGCCCCCCCCCCCCTTCCTACGCAAACTGCAACAGAACTCCCCTCTCCTGTACTGGAGACGTGCTGATGTTGGGCTCTTTTCTCTTCGGTGGTCTCTGGGCTCTTGGTCAGCACCTCCTGTGCGTTTGCAGGGGGGTGGCCAGTGCTGGCCCCCGGGCTGATCTCGGGTCTCACAAAGAGGCTCCCCGACCTGGGGAGGGTGCCATCCCTTGCGTGTGGCCAGGGCTGGGCCAGGGAGTGGACGTGCACAAAAAGCTGGGGGCTGACCCCTGGGTCCTGAGAGCCGGGGTCGCAGGCCAGGCGGAGGCTGGCAGGCGTCAGGGGAGGTTGTCTCGGGGGACCGTAAAGTCTAGCGCCCACTCCCAGTCACACCTTCGCACAGCCTGGGTGGGGGAACAGGGCCCAAGTGGGAACCCCTCGGGGGCAGTGGCTGCTCATAGCTTAAGTTTCCTCGTCTTCAAACTGAGGAGTCACGGTGTGGGCTCTGTGAGACTGCACAGAGAGGCTGTCTCCCTTATCTCAGCGCACGACTCTGAGACCGACAGGGTTCTCTGCAACCTACGAGGTCTCAGTAAGTGGCGTTAACTGTTAGGACCGCAGCTAAGTGTGATGTGATGTTTTAATTTTTTTTTTTTGATGTTTTAATTTTTAAAAGACATTTCATGTAAAAATAAACCATCTGTCAGAAGTCTCCTTGTAGGAAAGTTCCCTTGTGGGAGAGAAGGGCCGAGTGGATGGCATCTGACATGGCGGGAATGTCAGCTTGTCGGGCCTACTTTGTCATCGGCCGTAACGTCGTTGGGGGGAGGCTGAATTGACCCACCTGAAGTACAAGTGCTTCGTTCCGTGGATCTGGCTGTGAGACTGTAAGGTGGTTGGAACTGGGAGGAGGAAGGGCCCACCGCGGGAAAGAGGCCCGGAAAGCAGGAGAGACGTGGACATTTGTCAGAAAGCAGCGTGTGTTCTGCCAGGAGAGGCCGGGCTGCCAGAGGCCCTCGCTCGTCCTGCCCCTGTTGAATGCGAGCGGACCCAAAACATGTGATGGGGAACAGGCTGTCTTTAAAGCGATCTGGGTCTCCCCACGGCAGGAGAAGGACACGGAACACACAACGGCACACACGGGAGCACGGAGCAGCTGAGGAGGCTTGAGGTTTCGAGTCTGAGAAGCTGAATTTGAGCCGTTAGCTGTGTGACCTTGGACAGATTCCCCAACTTCGTGGGGCCTGGACTTCTGGTTGGCAAAATAGGAAAGAGTCGTCCTAAGGATGAGAAGAAACGAAGCTGGTGCGGGACAAGCGTTCAGTAAACAGTGTTCTTGGGAGCATTGCTCCCCCGGCAGCAGGCCCCGTCTCTGTGGCCGTGAGTGTTCGCTTCCCTGAAACGCTCTGGTTCCTTCTGTAAACGAACGCCTGGACCATCAGTTCAGTGTTGAGGGAGGCTCGTAGGTGAGTTCACGTGACTCAGCCTTGGAAAGCTCCTTTCATTAACTCCTGATTTTAGTACCAGGACAGAAGAAGGCTCTTCAGAGCTTGATGTGGTTGAAACCTGAGCTCAGCCTGTGTGTACACCTGGGGAAAAATTCAGAAAATTCAGGTTTTTCCAAAGACTGGATGGGATGCCCTTCTTTCAGTTGGGGAAACAGTTTCCCCCTGAGTTTACTGTTTATTTGGGGGGCATGTATGTTTCCCAGTATATCAAATATAATACATAATATTGATGTATTTTAAAGTTTTCGAGCTAACAAACATTAACCCTTTATGAGGGTTTTTAAATGGCCTTGCTGATTTTCCGTTTCCCCCACATTCGCATGAGTGAAATTTCTGGCAGCTTTGTCTGCCTGGCCGAGCAGACACCTGCGTTTGGACAGTGGGGAGGCCCACGGCGGCCGGTCTCCTTGCAGTGAACTCAGAGCCCTGGCCGAGCAGACACCTGCGTTTGGACAGCGGGGAGGCCCATGGCAGCCAGTCTCCCTGCAGTGAACTCAGAGCCCTGCGCGTTTTTTTCGCTGTGCCGTGCTGCAGGTGGCCAAGGCCACGGGGCTTGTTACGGTGGAGAGGTTTGTGTCTTGGAGAAGCAGGCTCCAGTTTGTGTTATAAACAGGACGGTTGATTTGCGAGGAGGTGGACGAAGCGTCCGGAAGAGAGAGGGCACGTGGCACCTCCAGGGCTTGTTCGTAGGTGTCACACTGTGAGCCGGGCATGGATGTTCTTGGTGTAGATGGTCAGTGTCCCCATCTCCAGAGGGGCCGCCCACAGATGCGTGGGCCTCGAGAGCGGATTTCAGGCTCAGGAGGGGTCGACGTGTGCCTGGACACCCCGGGCCGAGCAGGGTGCGCCCAGCCCATAGTGCTGAGCCGGGGTCCCCGGGGACCCAGCACGACTTGGGCCATGAGGGCTCTGTTACGGAGCGACTGGACTCTGGGTTGTTTTAAAGGAGAGTCTCCTGGGCAAATGAGAAGCATGAAAACTGTCTTCTTTTCCTACAAGTAAAACTTTGAAATACTTTTTCCCCATGATCTTTTCAGCATATGAAGTGAAACTGGAAGCAGTCTCCATATGTGACTTATATTTGGGGCTGAGAAGCACGAAAAATTCAGCTTCTGAAGATGACTCTTGACAGGAAGTCAGCAGCACCCAGACCGACCATGCAGCGAACGTTCTCTGAGCCGTAACCGCGGTACCTCAGCTGTGTGCAGACTCGAGCCAGCTCGGCGGTGACGTCTTTAACTGTGGCCGTCTGGAGGTGGCTGCGTCCGGGGCCGGCGTCTTGGTAAAGGCAGCACACAGACTCCCAGATCAGAGACACACGAGCTTTCCCGTGAAGCTCACTCACCGTGCAGCTTCCCGGAGTCTTTCCCGAGGAACGTCTGTGAGCCCAGAAGCCCAGGACCTGAGCCGAGCGAGGCTGGCCTCCCGCTCCGCTACCGTGAGGCTCCCAGACCTCCTTTCTTTACCAGGCCCAGAAACCGCTTCTCACCGATACCTCTGCCTTCTTATGCTGAATCTCCCAACCCCTGCTGTTGTTACTGGAGTTGTTATTTTCCTGGAAAAACACCTGCTGAACCAGCGTGGGTCTCCGCGAGAGAAGATGCCGCTGTGCATTTTGGCCCGGTGCACGGGAAGCCACGCAGGGAGTGTGCCTGTGTTTGCGGGTATTTGCACCTCGCGGCCGGGAGGGAGACCTGCTTTCACAGCCTGGAAGGGCAGCCATGAATCCCAGTTCTGGGGGACGCCAGTGTGCATACCGACTTGTTCCAGTGAAAGGGAAGGAAGCCCTTGGTCCCGTTTGAGTCTCTGGGATGAATGGGGCCTATTTCTGATTCCGACTTGACTGAGGCAGTCTCTCCGTTTCCCCAAGTGCCGCTTCCCAGGGTGAACAAAACATGTTCTGTGAGCAAGAAATGTGAGATGCCGGCGGCGCGGGGGAGGAGCGGGAGAGGAAGCTGTTTGCAAACCTACTTAAAATAAATTTGAGGGGTCAAACATGGAACACAGTTGCCGAAGAGAAAGAAAAAAACGCCTTAGGTCAGTTCAGCTGAGTAGCTGGGCATTCACGTTGGCTGGAGGACTGAGTATTTCTTGCTAATCAGATATAATCGGCCCAGATAATATTTGTGTATCTGAAGCTTGATCTCATTGCCTGTACGTCAGAGAAATTAACCTAGCGGGGCATGTTTCTGAGTTCGGTGATTTGGACGAACAGACACCACTCGGAGGAGACGTGGGCTGTGCAGCTCGTCGTCCGAAGCGTTCAGACCTGGTCTGCAGTGTGCCTGTCAGCCCTGGGCCGCGCAGAGGGGCTGGCTGGCGTTAGCACTTCACTGAAAAGCGATCGGTACTTCTAAATTAAACATGCAGAGTTATCTTCATGAGGCATTGAATGAGGCTGCTGTGTTATTGAATTTGGCCCACAGTTTAGCCAGTTCAGCAGGGTTTGGGGGTGTCTGAAGCAAATTAATATGCGAGCGCATTTGAGTCAGCAAGGTAGATGACTGTCTTATCAGGACAAAAAAATCCTTCCCTATGATCCACACTTTTCAGGAGGTAGATAAAACCTGTTGTTTGAGGTTCCCATCTAAGAGTGACGACTTCAAATTGCAGATTTTAACCAGTAAAACGCAACGATGGAATAATTGCGTTAAACGGGGAAAAATAGCTCTCTTATCTGCATGACATGTGGCATAGAGGAAGCCTGGGTTTGCGGGGGAGGCTGTTGTTTTGGTTTTGCTTATATAGGTTGGGAGAAAACTTCATTTTCTTTGTCATAAAAAAAACTGAGGTGGTCTGAGCACCTGAACTTGCTTCGTCCTTTAAGGCCGAGTGTGATTCCGCCTCTGCATCCTCTAACCTGGCCCGGCGCCTCAGCTGCTGTGGTTTCCTGAGCCTGGTGGCCCGGCTGCTTCCCGGATCAGCCCCAGCCCCTGTCCAAGGCAGCCCCTCTCACCCGCCTCCCAGCCGGCACAAAGTGTGTTTCTCGTGGACACTGAGCCTTGCACACGAGGCTGTGCAGTCCGGGGTCAGCGTCCCTCATCCCAGTCCTGTCTTTAAAACGGGAAAGTGAGGCCTTGCAGCAGGGTGAGGAGGAGCGTGTGCCCAGGCAGCTGACACGGTGGGTGGCCCGCAACCCCGCCCCCGCCCTGCTGCTGAGATGCTGCTGAACTGGGCTGGGAGGGGAGGCCTGTGACAGGGCTGGAGCTGGGGGCGCAGCCGCCGCGGCTCGGGGAGCTGGTGGGTCGCTGCTCCGCATTGCAGCCTGATGCTCGCGGGCGGACGGGAGGCCTGGCACAGCAGGACGCTTCAGTCTTTCGCAGCCACCTGCAACTTTAAAGCAAAACGAGGAGAAGGGCTCCCAGGGTGGCAACGGCCTTCAGTTCCATTTTCCATGGAGCTCCTCTCCTTCTGGAAGCTCCAACCTGACCGTCTGCCTGACTGGGACCTGATCGAAGGTCATTCTTCCCTTTCCAGGGCCTGAGCTCCCCTCAAAGCATGCAGCCCCGGCCACGTGGGGGCACTTGAGGACACAGCCCTGGAACTCACGGCCGGCCCGCCACGTCCTTCACGTGGGAGATGCGGGCCGCGTTCCGGGCACACGTGGGTGGTGGCCCCTCCCTGGCACCAGGCCGCAGGGCTCCCTCCAGGCCCTTTCTGCTGCAGATGAAGGGTGCAGTGCTGGCCAGGACGGCGGTCACGTTGCAGCCCCAGCCCTTGCCGTGCGGAGCGCACGCTGCGTCTGCCCGCTCGTCTGCCGCCATCCACCAGGACTCGCGCTCCAGCCGACGTTCCTCCCAGCAGATCACGCGCTTGGCGGACGGTGCGCCTTCTGAGCACTCTGCTGTGTTTTCAGCCATGGTCCTCGGCTCTCAAGGGGTCCTCCCGCAAGCCTCCAGCCCGATTTCAGATTTAAGGGGGCAAAAACAGACGCACAGAGCAAAACAAGAGCCTTGATGTAAAATGGAAGGGAGCCCGGCGGCAGCCAGTGAGCCTGCGGCAGCGTGGGAAGCGTCTCCTCTGACACGTCTGTCCTGGAGCAGTGTGCTGGCCCGGCACAGCCTGTCCCGTGGACCCCGACCCGGCCCGGCGTGGGGGGTGGCGGCTCCCTACCCTCAGGAAGGGCCCAGGAGTGAGAGGTGACCGTGAGCACTGCAGGGCCAGCGTGGTCGACTCCTTTCTGGTTTGTCAGTTGAGTTTGCGGACGGCGGCTGATGGTCACAAAGCTGCGGCAGAGTCCCTGCTCCGCTACGCGGTCCCCGCTGATCCCTGCAAGATTTCGGGGAGGAAAGTTTGTGTTTGCTGTTGCTTTGTAATAAGTGAAGAAGAGACGACTCAGAGGGTGCCCCACACTATACAGTGGGAAAGAGACCGATCCAGAAGTTTTATGAAAAGTGCTCTGTTTTCCTTTAGGCGCCTCACACCCGTGGAGGGAAGCACACGGGGCCTGGAGGATGCAAGGGCAGGGTGTCCTCTGGCCTCATGTCTGGGAGCTGCCCTGGGGTGACGCTGTACACTGTCTCGCGTGGAATTGGGGTGCCCTCTGCCCCTGTGCGCATGGGTCCCGGGGTGTGGAATCAGGGTGCCCTCTACCTCTGTGTGTGGGTACTGGGGTGTGGAACTGGGGTGCCCTCTGCCCCTGTGCACGGGTCCCGGGGTGTGGAATCGGGGTGCCCTCTGCCTCTGTGCGTGTGGGTTCTGGGGTGTGGAATCGGGGTGCCCTCTGCCTCTGTGCGTGTGGGTTCTGGGGTGTGGAATCGGGGTGCCCTCTGCCTCTATGCACGGGTCCCGGGGTGTGGATCGGGGTGCCCTCTGCCCCTGTGCGCGTGGGTCCTGGGCCCTGCCTGGTGGCAACCCCACCACACCCTCCTGTTGTGCTGCTGCCCCAGCCCGCCTCCAGGGGTCACGTCTCAGGTGAGTGGCTGATGCAAGGAGCAGCAGAAGGCCTCTCTTTCCACTCACCCTGTGTGTGGTCTCTCATCTCCACCTTTGGAATCCCACCGACCCAGGCTTAAGTTCTGGGTCCACTCTCTGAGGGACGTCAGGCTACTGTTTAAGCTTTCTGAGCTTCAGCTGGGTCACAAGTGAAAATGGGGCTCATAACCTATCCCCGTGAGGCTGCTGTAAGGAAAAGGGGAGACGCTCCAGCCCGCGCCTCCCGCTGTCGGTCAGCACTGCCGTAAATCCTCTGGCCTGACCTTTGTTGTCTTATCTGGTCCCGATAAAGCCCAGGCCCCGTTCCTCTGAGTGACTTCAGTGAGGTCCCTGTGGAGGGCTGACCTCTGATAGCGGTGGCATGGGCATCTGATGTCACACTGTCGCCCCAGAGCCCACGGGCTTGGCCTCTGGGCTCTGCCAGCCTCCCGCCTGCCCACAGGTCTGATGTCCACTCTGCCTTCTGCCGCTGGTACAGCTGGAGCTCGGTGCGTGCACGTTTGATCCGGAGACGGTCATGCCTTCCAGGGACCAAGGAAAGCTCCGGAGTTTGGCTTCCTGGGAGCGTGACCTGGGACAGACGCGCCGTCTCCCGCCACCTGTTTCCACGTCTGTAACCGGGGAGGCAGCACGCAGCCCCTGTGTGTCGTCAGCACCCCCAGGGGCGCAGCTCCAAGCAGGTGCCGCGCAGCTCTTGGCTGTTTTCTTCTTACCTGGCCAATTCCTAAAACTACTGGAGGGGAATTTGAGCTTCTGACCCCACCCGAGTCGCTTCCTGCCCTCTGTCGCCCGTTGCAGAGACAGGCTGGAGGCTGGGCAAGGACGGGGTGGGGGGCGCACACCGAAGCTGCTCGAGGACGCGCTGTGTCGGGTGTCTCTGTGCCCCGGCCTCTCTCAGGACCTCACGGAAGCAGAGTCCTCCAGGAGCTGTGGACACAGCCTTCCTGACAGGCTCAGCCACTGAGCTCTGTCCTCCGGTCTCATCCCTGCTGCAGTGTGGGGCAAAATTTCCTTCCTTTTTACTGCTGAGTAACGCTCCGTTGTCTGTATGTTCTTCCAATTTTCCAAACATAGATTAAGTGCGTGAACACACAGCTGTGCGTGCCGGCCTGCGTGTGTTTACAAGCGTCTCTCTGGCTGACGCTCAGCAGCTCCCGCCCGTGTTACTGCTTGGCCTTTGTCAGCGCTGTCCGTGGCGGCGTCGTGCTGGGCTGTGCGGAGAGCAGGCTGTCTGCTTCCTCACCTCTCACGGAAGTCGCTGTGTGGGACTCGCCGCGTGTGTCTGGAGCTGGCGGCGTCTCTCGGGGACACTGGGGAGCGTGTGGTCTGCTCTGTCCCACTCCCCTCTGAGATGCTTGGGTGCACGGCTGAGCCACTGCGGCTGTGTGCTGTGCAAGGCGGATCCACCACTTCTAACACGTGATGCCCAAATTCCACAGCCTCTAGAAGTTCAAAGTGTCTTTTTGGGAGTTTAGATGTAAGCTGATCTGAACTGACTGAGGCGATCAATAACTTTTTGTAAAAGTTATTCATGAACCTTTACTTATAAACTTTTCATTTTTTCCCGTTTAGTGTGAGTATAGGTAATGCCACGTCCCTGCTGTGTCATTACATGATGTATGGTATATTTTTATTTGTGTAGAATTACCTTTCTATGGGTAATTTTTTAAAATGTATCATAATTTGGTAATTGAAGTACTTCATAAGTAACTCCTTTTTACTTAATGATACAAGGCGGACATCTTTAATTTGTAATAGAACATTCCTTTGTATGGTAGGTATATATTTTTGAAAACTGGTTTTATAACAGCTTTATTGAGACTTAATTCATGTACCGTATAATTCAGCTGTGTAAAGTATCGACTCAGGGGTGTTTGGTATTCACGGAATCGTGTGCGTGTCAGCACCACCACCGTCAGGATAGTCCCTCCCCCCGTAGGAGACCCCGGCCCTGCACCGTCAGCCCACCCCGCTCCCCTCGCCTTTGGCAGCTGCTCAGTACAGCGTCCTCTGTCCCTGGAGGTGCCTCTGCCAGACGTCCTGTGTAAACGGAATCCTATGTGATACGTGGCCCTCTGGGTCGGTTGTTCCGCTGAGCAGAGTGCTCTGGGGGCTTGTCCACCTCGCGGCAGGAGCCTTGCTGCTTTTCCTTTTGTGGCCGGAGAACGTCCCGTAGCTTGAATAGGAAGCGCTCTGGTGTCCATCGTCTGAGGGCATCTGAGTGGTTTTCAGTTTTCAGTGGTTATGAGTCATCGTGGACATTTGTGTTCAGGTGTTTGTGTGGGCGTATGTTTCCGCTCTCTTGGGTTTATACTTAGGAGAGGCAGGGCTGAGTCAGACTCTGCCCTTGCTTTCTGAGGCGCCCCCCAGCCGTCACACTCTGCCCCTGCTTTCTGAGGTCCCCCCCCAGCCGTCACACTCGGCCCCTGCTTTCTGAGGAAACCCCCCCCAGCCGTCAGACTCGGCCCCTGCTTTCTGAGGCCCCAGCGTGCCCTCCGCAGCGGCCGCCCCGCTCTCCCGGGGCGTGGGGGCCTGGAGTCCCCGCAGCCTCACCAGCACTTGCGGTCGTCTGTGTCATCACACCGTTCGAGTGTGTGATGTGCTGTGTCGTCCTGGGTCCGGGGCTAAGGCGGGGCCGGGAGACGGGGAGGGGGCACCTGGGGTCGGAAGCGGACGCTGGGCACCAGCTCTGCCTGGGGACGGGCGGCAGGACCGGGGGTGCCGGAGCAGGGCGGCGTGGGGCGCAGTAGGGCAAGGCTGAGGTCACCTCGCAGCCCGTTGTCGTGGGGCAGATGAAAGGGGCCCCTGTCGCTGCTTCTGCCAGTCGGGTGCGGCCCTTGGGTTCCTGGCGAGCTGCCACGTGGCCCTGGGCGGAAGCTTGGCGCAGTGCCGTTGTTGACCCTTTGTACTGGATGGGAGAGTATCTGCCTTGCAGGCCAGGCCGGGGATCAGGTATTTGGAATGCATGGCTAATGCGTTCCACCCCGACCTTTGGCATTATTATTCCACAGAATCACATCTAATTGACTATTTCCAAGCATCCTTGTACGTTTCGCCCGTAGAGCAGGGCAGGCTGCCCGCAGCCCCTCCCTGCTGGGGCTGCCCGGGAGCCGCCCCTCCAGCCTCGCCCACCTGTTGGCAGGGCCCCTCTCCTCCCATGGGAGGACAGCCTCCCTGCAAGGAGAGCGTCGCAGGGATGCCCGTTCTCTAAAGGAAGAAGATTTCTCCTCGGGGATGGCGGGGCTGGGGGTGGGCAGGGGACAGGCGCCGTCCAGGTGGGGCAGGCTGGGGCGGGCAACCGCTCCCAGCCCTGCAGGGCTGCCCACGTGCCTCCCCGGTCCCTCCCCACTGGCAGCCCCTCTGCCAGCCGGCAGCCTCGTCTCCTCTCCCTGCAGGATGGACACAGCCACTCAGGGCCGAGCCTCAGACACCTTCAGGGTGGCGGGGACTGCGCTCCACTCAGCAGCACTTACTAGAAAGTTGGCTTGGCCCAGCCTTTCTGGGGGCTGATTGTGGAAAATCTCTCTAGAGCCTTAAATAAATTCTATTTGTGATTTCGTAATTCACCTTCTAGGAAACATCGACATGAGCCAGAGCCGTGTGCTCAGAGACGGCGTCGCCTCCCACAGCAGCCGCCCGGTGGGCAACCGAGGCCCCTGTGCTGCCTTTCCTGGAAACGGTGTTGACAGAGGGATTTAAAGCAGGAAAACACCCGTTAAATGTAACATTACGTGAAGCCGTGGAGCCGGGAATTCCGCTCCCACCGGGCTCAGTAGTGCCCGGCTCCCGAGACGCAGGCACATGTGGAAAGAGATGTCAGACGTCGGTCCAGCGGCCGACTTCCGGGGGCGGGGCGTCGGTCACCTGGCCGTGATGAAGGCGGGGCTTCTCATCAGTCGGCCCGTCCTCCCCACCCAGGTACCTGGGCTGAGCCGCGCACAGGGCCTGCTTGGCAGGGCGGCGCCTCGCGTGGTCTTTGCTCTGCGTCTGTTGGCAGTTTGGGGCTCTTCCTTTAATCTAAACGCATTTTCAGGTGTTGGGGCCAGGCTGTTCCGTGGCTTTTGTTGAGGAAACATGAAGGAAATCTGCCTTCCTCGTATTTGTTTAACTACTAAAGCATTTAAAATATTATTTTTCCTTCTCTGAGATAACCAAAACACAGCTGACTCGCCATCACAGTGCAGGGCTAGAAATTCGCCCAGGGTTAACTCCGTGCGATGAAGAGGGCAGATTTCACAGAAGTAGCTGCCGTGCACTTGGGGGCTTGTGACTCTGCTGCCTCAGAAAAGAGAGCCAAGCCTGGGTCTTGCTGAGCACCATGTTTGGTGACAGCAGAAGAAGGAGCGTCCCAAAGCCCTCGGAGCCGCGGTCACTGCCAGCTCTGCCGTCTGGGGGGATGGGGGCCCTCCATCCTCAGCCGCAGAAGGTGCCTCTCAGGCAGAGCTGAAGGTGCAGGAAGCCGTCGGTTCTCAAAGATGGCCGAAACTTCGCTCTGGCCCTGGAAGCTGGGCTGGGGGCTGGGCAGAGGGCAGAGCCAGGGGTCTGCTGCAAGGACTTGCTGTGAGGTGGGGTCCCCACAGTGGCCAGAGAGCCAAACTGGGCTGGTAGGGGGTAGCTCTGGCCTGTCTCCCGAGCAAGAGGTGTAGGACTCCCAGCAGGGCTGGGGACGCCAGGCCTGCGGAGGCAGCCTGGGCCACGGGCTGCCTGTGTGGGGCTGGAGAGTGGGCAGCCCTCCCCATGGGTGGCTCTGTGCTGGAGCCGGCAGGGAGGGTGCCACTCGGCCGGCTTGTGTGAGGGTCGGTGCCCAGGCAGAAAGGTGAGGAAGCAGCCCCTTCACAGTGATTGTCTCCTGACCTCCGTGATCCCAAATGGCTCGTAAAGAGAAAGTCCGGAGCCAGACGGAACTACCCCTCGTGGTGGACTGCGCGATGGACACACGCACAGGTGGCCCTGTGCTGGGTCTGTGGCCCTCCTGCGCGTGTGGGGTCTGTGGAGCAGGAGGGCGCTTCTGGGCACACGGGGTGTGTGGGTGGGATGTGTGCTCTGACGAGGGAACACAGAGGCCCTTTATACAGTCTCAAATACAAAGCCATTGTTTTCTGACTGTGAAACTAATACAGACCTATTTTAGAAAATTTGGATAGTAGGCAAAATTATAAGGAAGAAAGTCATCATCTAGCTGACATGGTTGAAATTACAAATTTTATGTACGTTTTTTCTGTGGCTTTCAAAACTTCACCATTGTATTCTAGGCAGTGTTCCCCACACCATTAATCACGTGCTCTAAGCATCGTGGTTTCACGCCCGCAGGCGTCCCATCGTGTGAACTCGGGGGACAGCGGACGCGCCTCGGCTCAGAGACGTGTGCTCAGAAGCCGGCAGTGACTCCCTGGTCCTGCTCGCTCTAGAGCCTGGGCTCCCCACGCGTGACCTGGGGACGCAGTCGGTCCCAGCGGGCTCCGTGGGACTGGAGCGTCAAGCACCGGCTGCCCAGCCCCGGCCTCACCGTTGAAGCACAGCCTTCCTCTGCCGTGTGCTTCCCTCTCGCACCCGCATGTGCCCTGCACGTGTGTGTGGGCCGCCGTGCATCCCCTTGGCACCAAGGCAGAAGTCGCACGTGCTCGGCCGCCCCCTCCAGCCCTGGACTCGTTCTGTTCTTGTGCTCTGTGAGCAGCAGTACCCAGGGTGAGCCTGAGCGCCAGGCCGTGCGGGGCTGGTTACTCCCCGGGGCTCGCGCGCAGATGTGGCACTGCAGGGTGTGTTCACGCCTCCAATCCACACCACCGCGTCCTCAGAAGGCTGCACCTGCCTGCACTCCCCAACACCAAGCAGGGCTCGTGGCAAGCCCTGGGTCAGCGGCCCCCGAGTCCGTGTGCCCCCGCCCCTCCCCGTGGCCACGCCGCCCTCCCCGAGCGGCCTGGGCCCCGCCCCTGCTGGGGACCCTTCCTTCTGGTGGGAGGGCCTCGCTGCCGCCAGCCAGTCCCGCCTGCGTGGACGCCCCTCTGCCGAACAATGAGCACATTCAGGCCTGACTCGTGTTTTCAGTTATTAAAAAGCGGAGCCGCCTGTCTCTGCCTGTGACTTTCATCTCCAAGCCTTTATTACGCCCTGCCCCTCTTCCCATTGCCTCGTGTCTGCGGGTCCAGCCCCAGTGTCCCTGCCTGCAGGCCTTCTGGACGTGTGGTGGCTCCCCGGCAGCGCCGATGCACGTGGCCCTGCGCGGTTTTGTCGGGCTCGGGGCTGCGGCCGGGAGGGCAGTGGCTGTCCTTGCCTGCATGTCCCCGGGGCCTCACTCGCACTTGCTTCCACGTAGTTCTGGAGCCAGCGCCCGGGTCCATCCTCTCCCCTCGTCCAGAGCCGGTGGAGCCCTGTCTGCCTTGGCATCAGGGCGCCAGGGAATGTGGTGTGGAGGAGACTCCTGAGTCCCCTGGACCGCAAGAAGATCCAACCACACTATCCTAAAGGAAATCAGTCCTGAATATTCATTGGAAGGACTGATGCTGAAGCTGAAACCCCAATACTTTGGCCACCTGATGCAAAGAACTGACTCATTGGAAAAGACCCTGATGCTGGAAAATATTGAGGGCAGGAAGAGAAGGGGACGACAGAGGATGAGATGGTTGGATGGCATCACCGACTCAACGAACATGAGTTTGAGTGAACTCCAGGAGTTAGCGATGGACAGGGAGGCCTGGTGTGCTGCGGTCCACGGGGTCACAGACTTGAACACGAGTGGGTGTGACTGAATGAACTGAACTGAACCATCGCGGAAATGAAGGCCGTGTCTAAACTCTCAGGACCACATGTTCCCCCTTTCTCTGCCCTGGCACACCAGCTCACATACCGGGGTCTGCAGACTTGGGATTGAAAAGCTTAGTCACCTCTCCCCTGTTCATCCTGGCTTTACTGCGTGCCCACCGTGAGCCAGCCTCTGACCCCGTGGTGGGGGACACAGGAAGATGTCCCCTCTCTGAGTGCCAACGTGAGCCCTCCTCGGTGGCTGAGTTTTTACCACTCTCCAGCCACGCCTCGGGCAGGTCGGGGGAGAGTGTGGGTTGAAACCACAGAAGCACTGTGCAAAAATGAGTGGGACGCAGGTCTCACCCCAGCCACCACCACAGAGCTGTGGAGGAATGAACCTTTGTCCTGTGCGGTCAGGGTTGTCCCGTTAGGACGTTTCTGGTCACTGGGTGAACGAGGCACCCTAGGGGGGCATGGAGGTGCTCAGGGACGAGAGTTCGAGGCTGTCCCGGCGTGGGGCGGTTTGCTGTTGATCATTTGGTCACCACTGTGATCCCAGACTCGAGCTGTTCACAGTGCACCCGGGCGATCTTCATCTTCTCTGCACACGACTTTGTTGTTAGTTTTTACTATTGTTAGAGGTGCATTCCTGCCACTGCAGTGAGATCTGCCTGATCAAAGGCCCCAGACCCCGGCACAGGGTGCTCTGGTCTCAGGCGGCCTTTGTCTGCGAGCAGCTTGGCCTGTAAACGTTTTATTAGACCATTAAGTGGCCAGCAGCTCTCCCACAGTCACTAATGCTGGAGAGGCCCGCGAACACGCTTCTACTTTTCTGAAACTCTCACTCTTCTAGAGGCTCTGTTACCCTTTGACCTGATTTTCTCCGAGTCTCGCCCCGCAGATCTGGCTTCACCTGCGTGGCCGGGATGACCGTCTGTAGGGAGGACCTGCCTGGAGTGGGAGGCGCGCTGATGACTTCAGGGGCCGGAGCTCCGCCAGCCCTCCGGCAGCCCCGTGCCTCCTAAGCACGGCTGTGCTCGTGAGCCTCCTGGCCGTGCGGCACCCGGGGCGGGGGCCCGAGGGCAGCACCTGGACCGCACCTGCGTCCTCCTCTTCAGGGTGACGTGATGATCCCGCGCAGCTCACCGTGCAGCCTCGGGAGCGTGCACAGCACGAGTCCCTCCGGCACTCAGTGCCGTGGCCCGTGCCATGCGAGGCGTTCTGGGCGCCCCTCTGGGGGCTGCCCGGGGACCCAGGCGGCATTGGGTCCTTCCTCTGGCCAGAATCTGCAGCCCCACGTTAGTGGCCTCCTTGGGCCCCAGGGCGGGCAGAAGGTCCCCGTGTGCGTGACCAGCCACCAGCCTCGAACGCTGTCTGCATCCTTTTCAGGCCCCGGAGGAAGGGCTGAAGGGGAGGCCCCCTCTCTGCCGGGGGCTGAGCTCATCTCCAGAACCCAAGTCAGTGTCGCGACTCGTCACAACAGCAGAAGAGTCTTCCTAGCCTGTCCCTGTCTTACCTACCGCTGAGGCTGCGGACACGCCGCTCCCTCTGTACTCTCGCTGGAGCTGCGGGCGAGGCGGGAGGTGTGTGCGTGAACATGTGTGTGCTGGCCTGGAGGGCGCGGCGTGGGGGAGGCGCTGTGCAGCGTGGCACGCCTGCACGCCCCTCACGGGCCCTGCTGACTTGGCATTTCTGGATCATCCTTAAATTTTACTGCGATTTGACGAGAAAAAAATTCGACCTAAGACAAATCATTCGGTAACAGATCACTGATATAACATAAGTTGGTTAGAAATACGATATGAGATTTAAGTTTCAGCTTTCTCAGTTACATCAAATGAGGCGTCTAAGCAAAATTCTGCCTCAGCCTGTGACGGCTCCTTCGAGACTGTTTTCTCTGCGGGCCGTGACCGAGCACAGAGCCGTGGCTGTCAGGGGACTCCAGAGTGTCCACAGGGTGCTGTCAGCAGTGGGGCTCCCCGAGGGCCCTTGTTTCCGGGGGGAGGCTGGGGGCTGCCGGGCTCCAGGTCTCCTGAGGGCTGTAAGTCAGGTGCCTTTGAGAAGGCGTGTGGTCAGCAGGGAGCGGCTCCCCAGTCTCGGAGGAGGAGGCGGCCGCGTGTTGACGCCTGTCGCGGAGGCCTGGGGACGGTGGGGTGGGGTCCGGGCAGGTGGAGAACCAAGGCAGAAGGTGGGGTGTTGGGGCGTGAGGGCCCGGTGGTGGCGAGGCTCTGCACAAACTCCAGCCCCACGCCGCGGCTGCTGCACGCAGACGCACAGTGGACGCTCCCTGTGGCCAGGCTTCAGAACACCCAGCGGGCTCCTGGTCTGATGTCCAGCTGACTCAGGCCCTAGTGGGGAGGGGTGAGGCCGCTGCATTTAGGACGGGACCGGGCACAGCGAGGCCACAGGGCCTTCCCGGGGGGTTGGGTTCTGAGGAGGTGGCCGTCCCCTCCGTGTGGCGTTGGGAGCAGCCCTGAGGACGTGGCGGCAGTGGTGGCCTTGTCTGTGAGCTCAGGGCCGGGGATGCGCTCTGTGCGGCCCCCGTGGGTCAGCTGAGGCGAGTGTACAAACTGGTGCTGGGGTTGCTTGGAAAACGCCCTGGAAGGTCAGAGGCAGGATGCTGAGGGGAGGAGATTCAGTGAAGCCTGCTGGTGTGTAGTCTTCATTTGCGAAGGGCGGAAATTCCGCCCAAACTGCTGCTTGGAACCAGCGTGGTTTGTGGCCCGGACTCAGGCACAGCTGGATCCAGGCCCGCCTCCGGCCGCTGCCTCTGTGTGGTTCTGGAGCCGCCCGGGGCGCTCAGCACGGCTCCTTTTTGCCAGTCAGCGCCCCCAGCTGAAGACACAGGACAGACCGAGCAGCCAGCCGGGCCCAGCCTGTGCCTGGTGCTGGGCCTGGGGTTCCTGCCACGTTCGGGGGCTGAGCTGGGACCAGGGTCCCGGCGGATAGAGGCGCCCTGGGCGGCTGGCGGCCAGGGTGCGGGGGCCCCGTGTGGGTCTCCAGCCCCTCAGAGCGGCAGCTGTTCTCACGGCCGCCAGCCCCGCAGAGCTCCTGACTTCCGTTACAAACCAAGCATTCGGCTATTTTTTTTGCTCTGGGAATTGTTGATAAAAACTGTCTGTTTAGTTGAAACATTGCAAAAGTTATACAGGAAAAATAAACAAATCTGAGGACCTGGCCAGTTGTGGCCTGGAGGGACATCAAAGGTTGGCCAGTCACCAGGCCCCACTTGCACTGGGGCGTGTCGTGTCCACCACAGGCCAGGGGCTGGGAATCAGCTCCAGATCCAGCGCTGCGCTTGGGCTGGGCGTCCTGAGCTCCCGCTGGAGCAGCGGGTGGTCCTCACAGGCCTTCCTCCCGCCCCAGTCCAGGGGAGCCCAGGGAGCCCCCCACCAGGCAGCCCCCTCAGGCTTGCACGGGGGTCTCCCCATACCTCTCCTCCCTGGCACCCAGCCCGCTCACCAGGGCCCTGTGTGCTGCCTCCAGAAGCCAGGGTCACAGGCAGGTGCTGGCTGGGCCACGCTCAGAGCCGGCCCAGTACTCCCACTGGCTGTGGCTGCTGCTGGGCTGCAGGGCTGGGCACTGAGGCTGGAAGCTTTTCCGGAGGCAGGGGCAGGCTGTCCCCACTGGCAGCGTCCTGAAAACCACCCTCAGGTCCCTGGCGTGGCTGAGGGAGCCCTCTGCGGTGGACTCTGAGCGGGTAAAACGTAGCCAAGCAGCTTCACGCTGACGTCTTAGCAGGTCGTCGCTTTTGTTATGAAGCATTTGCAGTTGTCGTAAAGTACGTTTTCTTGTTCCAGTTTTGGGAAACGGCACAGGAAGAGGAAAGTAGAAAATCACCCAGGGCGTTGGGGCTCGGGGCAGCTGCAGAGCTTGGCCAGCGGGCCGAGCAGGGGCGGGGTCCCCTCCCGGGAGGGGCAGAGAGCTGCGGCAGGGGCACAGCGCATGCACGCTTTCTCTTATCCCACGTCGCTCTTACGGGGCTCTCTGCACGAGGCGCTGAGGGCCGAGGAGGACGCCCTGCACGGATGTGCTTTGCGTGACTCACAGCCCTGACATCCAGAGGAGAGTGAAAGACGAAGCCCCTCCGCAGCGGCTGCCCGAACAGACCTCTGTGCCGCCTGGCCCCGACCCAGGCGCGCCTGTGAGAACCACTCCGGGAACAGCTGGGGACAGACTCCGTGCTCTCAGCCTTTCTGCTTTCGTTGTTACCAGAAAAATAATCGGCTCCGTGTCTCACGCGCCTGATGAAGCGGCCCAGACACCAGCTGTAGCTCAGGACAGTTTCTGCTCTCCTTGCTCTCAGACGGGAGATGGGCAGGCCCCCGGCCAAGCGCAGGGCCTGCGTCCGGGCTCAGCACGTCTGTTCCGATCCGTCCATCCTCCCAGCTCTGCTGGGCGTGGTGCTGGGCGGGGGGCCTCAGGGGCCCGGAGCACATGTGCTGGGGCAGAGCCCCCTCCCCCGGCACCCAGCTGGCCGCTCTCCGCGTCAGGGTGCTGTGCTTTTTCTGGTTTGGGGCCTTCCCTGTGCCCTCCTTCCTAAGGAGGCTGGGACCCTCTCCCCTCCCGTCAGCCGAGGGGGCCTAGAGGCTCACAGAGGGAAGCGGGGAGGCTGCTGTGAAGGAGCTGGTGGTGGGCAGAGCAGCAGGCCCCGCCGGCCACTCCCTCGACTCACTACGGCTCCACGGGCCTCCGGGAGCCTGCCTGACTCGCCACCTCGGGCCCTCGGTACCCGTGTAGGGGGTTCAGGGGGTCCGGGCCCCCCGAGGCGAGTGGTGTCTGCCGCACAGACCATCCCCTCGGCCTCCCGCTGTGCCCACAAAGCTTGGTAATGCTTCCTGGGAGTTGGTGTATGTGATTTTATTCCTCACCGGTTATTTTTTTTAAAGTCTCTCTCCGCCCCAGTCATTTATGTGTTTTGAGAATCTGATCCTCAAAATAGAGAAGAGGACGAGGGGGCAGTGGGGAGTCTGGTCACGGAGGACGCCGTGCACGGGTGTCTGTTCTGCTGCGTCTCGCGGCCGCGCGGGCCTCGGTCGCGGCGTGTGGACCCTTCAGGTGCAGCTTGTAGAGTCTTGCTCCTTGAGCAGGGTCGAGCCCGGGCCCCCCGCACGGGGAGCTCAGAGTCTCAGCTGCTGGGCCCCCGGGCAGCCCCCACCTGTGAGCATCTGACATGGTGTCTTCCCTGCTGAGGACCTTGATCTGAATTTTCAGGGCGTGCTTTTGGAGTTCTGGGCCAGGAGTCTTGTCTCTGAACCACATGGGCTCTGGAGGCTCACGCAGCAGCTCCACGTGCCCCTCGTCCTGCCGGCCACCCTGCCTGCCCCGCCCAGAGGAGTGCGCCCGCCAGGTACGGAGCGCTCCCGGGGCTTCTGCCTGTGTTTCCTACTGCTCTTCAGAGCAGTCATCAGAGGGGACGCTCCATCAGCAGGTGTGGGGGCAGTGGTGTGTGGACTGCGCAGCCTTACTGGAGTCCAGCAAGGCATCCGGTCTTATCCTGGGACCCGGGACAGAGCCCCTGACACCTGGGAACGCCCGGTGGTCGTGGTCGACCCCTGGGCCTCGTCTGAGCTCTTGCTGGGGGAGATGGAGGCCAGCGGCATGACTGGGGACCAGCTCTGGGCCAGAGACAGCATCCTGACTGCCTGACCTCTGCCCCTGCCTGAGGTCAGGGGCAAGCGGACTGAGTTCAGTCCCGTGGCCAGGGTCTGAATCACTCACGCCCAAGGAGTGAGAGCCCAGCAGAAGCCTGGGCCCAGGGCTCCGCAGGGCTTTGTAGCTGGTACAGAGGTTGATGGCAGGCGAGGTGCCCTGAGCCCTAGGGGAGGCGGGGGCGTGTGTGTCCCGCGCGTCTCTTCCTCAGCTGTCCGGGTTTGTGTCCTGCATGGTAGCGTTGTAATCGGCCGCCAGCCCTGGGTTCTGTTCTCAGAGACCTTGCCCTGGGGCGGGGTTGACCGGGGCCTGACCCCGAGACAGCCTGGCGTCGAGGAGCCCTGGTGGATGCTGCGGGGCGTCATCTCCCTCCCTGGGTCTTTGCACAGGGTGCTGTGCCCCGTCACTCCCGACTTGAGTCTGAGAGCTCGCCGCCTGGGTGTAAGAGGCTGCAGAGTGGGCTCTGACTCGTGGGTGTAGGGGCCAGGTTCGAGGAGACACTCAGGACCAGGGCCCAGGGTCGGGGAGACGCTCAGGACCGGGGCGCAGGGGCAGGGAGACGCTCAGGACCGGAGCCCAGGGGAGACGCTCAGGACCAGGGCCTGGGGAGACACTCAGGACCGGGGCGCAGGGGCGGGGAGATGCTCACGACTGGGGCGCAGGGGAGACACTCAGGACGGAGGCCCAGGGGAGGCGCTCGGGTCTGGGGCTCAGGGGCCAGCCCCTGTGCCATGATCACAGAGTGGAGGTTGGTGGTCCTTGAAGGAGAGGTGCCCAGGGATTCTGTGCTGCTGACGACCGTCCGGAGTCCCTGCAGGAGGACACTGGAGTCCGTTGGGCCCTCCCCTCCTCCTCCTCCCTCCCCTCCCCTCCCCCTCCCCCTCCTCCTCCTCCCCCCGCCTCCCCACCGCCCACCCCGGCCGCTGAACTCCCCTCTGCGGTGCTTGCTCAGCACAGACTTCGCTCTTGCTTTGATGTCCTTCACTGTGTTGACCTTATGGATCTGTGTGTCTGCCCACCGCACTGAGAGCTCCTTGAGGGCAGGGGTGGGCCACGCTGGGGGCTGTGTACAGAGCACAGAGAGGCCCAGTGTGGCTGGGGGGCAGCTTGGGAGGGAGGCGTCAGGGGAGAGGCCCCGGGGGGGACGGCCGCTGCTCAGTCCCTCTGACTCTGTCCAGAAAAACGTCTGATTGTGTCTTGAACTCATTTTCGTTGCTTGCTTCAGTGGCCTCACTTGGCAGCTGAGGCCATATGCTAATTCCACCCTTTTCATGAAGGAATTCTGCTGATTTTACTGACTTTTTATGGTAGATTTCCCCCCCTTTCCTTCTTTTTTTTCTCCTGCTTCCCCAGTAAACAGATTCCTGAGACCACGCTCTCAGGCTCTGCGACCCTGCACGCTCCGACCTTGTTGCCCGGGGCAGCCTGGCCAGCCTCACCCTCCCAGCCCTGCACCCGCTGTACCTTCTCTGCCTCAGGGCTCGCTGTGGCTGGGGCCCCGTTTCTGGAAGGGGCTGCCTGTGTCTGAGGCCACAGCACCAAGCACCGCCGCTCAGAGCTCTCAGAACGTGGCCCAGCCGTCTCGGTGCTCGGAGTGGGGGCCCCTTCCCTGGGGGGGGCAGCGGGGCCTGCAGCCTGGGCTGCTTGCTGCCCCGCCCGGAGTCTCAGCGCGTCTCCCACGAGGCCCCACGAGGGCCCCTCCTCCCTGTCACTGGGGTCCCGGGGGTCTTCTCCCGAGGAGCGCAGCCTGTGCAGATCTGGCCCTGGTCCTCACTGCGTGCCGTCCTACCTGGACGTGGCTGCCCACCCTGCGCCCTCCTCCCCTCGCGTTTCTGTTTCTGGCACATGGGCGCTCGGCGTGCCAGGGGGCATCACGCCCCAGGCCAGGAGTCCGTCCACGGCTCACGGCGGGCTGCTCAGGGCCCTCACTGCCCCCCAGTCATCTGCGTTTCCTGCAGAGGGGCTTGCTCACCACCAGCTCCAAGTGGCGGGGGGCTGTGGGGGCACCGGGGGTCACAGGACACGGCTGTGCTGGGCATCATGGGCCCCCAGGAGCCCGGGGGAGGGCCGCCTGGTCCGGACGGGGCGGAGGCGTCTGGGCTGCAGTCCCCGCGTGAAGGGCCAAGCGGGTGCCCAGGTGCCGGGACGCGGGGCCGACAGCCGGGCTGGGGCTCATGGGGAGGCTGAGGCAGGGCCGGCCCCAGCGCCCTGCTCTCTGCCCTCGGGGGGCTTGCGCCATCCCATGGTCTCGCCCACTCGGGGGGCCCCATGCTTGTGGACCCAGGGCTGTGGGCTATGTGCCCGCCGCCGCAGCCACTCTGGGCCTCCGCCTGCAGGACTTGGGCTGAACGGGGCGCCTGGCCCTGTTGGACGCCAGCAGCGAGGATGGCGTCTGTCCTCAGGGACATGCCGGCCCGGGGCCGCCGAGGTTTCCACCTCGCTGTCCTGGGAGAACTGTCGTCTCGGGTCCCTCTCAGGCTCCCATGTCCCAGCACACTGAGCTGGTGGGAGAACCTTGCCTGATGCTGGGGGGATGCCCGCCGGAGAGCGGCCAGCCATGAGGCTGCAGGGGGGACCTCGGTCTGGGGGGGGCCTGCGGAACTCCAGATGAGGCCTGCGGAGCCCCCCCTCCGGGGCCCATGAGAGTTCGGGTCTCAGCTGAGTTTTAAGCCCCACTGTACCCTCTGGGGGGCCCGCCTGGGGACCGTGGAGGCCCTGCCCAGCTCCTCCAGGAGGAGCGCCCCCGTCCTGGCACCTGCCCTCCTCCCGAGACCCAGGGCGGGAGGGCCCAGGGCTCAGCAGGATTCACCAGCCAAAGAAGTGGGCGTTTGCTCCGCGTCCTCCAGCCCCCTCTGGAGATGCTCCGCTGGGAGCTGCAGGCTGGCTTTGGCCAATAAACATGTTTTGTTTGGGCCATACAGTTTAAACATGTTTTTGGAATTGGTTGTCAACATTTAAAAGTTGGCACAGTTCATACAGTGGTCCAGATTTTTGGCTTCTTTTGAAAAATCAGAAGATCTGGCATCTCCAGGCCTGCATTCCTCTCTGGCCATGTGGGCTGGAGCCGAGGGGAGGCGTCCCCTGTAGCGCGGCCCCAGGAGTGACCGTGGCACCCTCTCGCTCCAGGTCGAGGCCCCCCCACGGGCCCAGCGGGCCTTCTAATTTGCCCACTGCCCCCACCTCGGGACGGGCGTTCGTCCAGGGCTGGGGTCGGCGAGGCTGGAACCTCGGGGTCAGCACCTGCCGTGCCAGGCCCGGGGCCCTGCAGGTGACGGTGAGCCCGGTGTGCGGGTGGGAGAGCGGGGCTCCGTGAGCAGGCCTCCCCGAGCAGGCAGGGAGGGCGCCGGGGGAGCCTGTGCGCCCCTACGTGCGGCGACCTGTGTCCGCAGGCCTTGCCCTCACTCCCGTCTGTGGGGAGGGGAGCACAGCCCAAAACCCGGGGACGTTTCTGCTTTGGGATCCCAGGCTGCGTCTTCAGGAGTAGTTATTCCCGGTGCCGCTTGAGGAGGATGCAGGCCGCGGGGCCCTGGGCCAGGCAGGGCCGGCTCTGCCTGGGGGCCCCCGCCATGCACTGAGCCCCGGAAGCTGCTTTTCTGAGCCCCGGGTTTCTCTCATGGTGATGGGCTGTTGGCGCGCCTGACCAGCCGCGTGCAGACCTGTGGTCCGTGCAGCCGTGGTGCAGTGATGAGGCTTTCAGGCTCGTCCCCACGATGGGCCCCAGATTTGCAGAATTTTAGTGAAAAGCATGGACTTAAAAGTAGCACTGCCCCAGGCACGTGTGGGTGCGGGGAGGCCCTGGGTTGGGGGCTCCGCGTCCCGAGGGCGCCGTGAGGCACACACCTCACGACGCACTCGCAGCTCTCAGCGGCCTGCCCCCATCGTGGAGATGAAGAACCAGGCCCGCTGTTTGGCTGGTGAGCGGAGCCAAGCTGCAGACTCGTCGCCACGGGGCCTGGCCACAACCCCACCCCGATCCCAGCGGGCCCTGCGCATCCAGGGTCCAGGCAGTGAAGGCTCAGGAGTTGTCTGTCCTGGGGATCCTTTCATTGCTGGCTTCTCAGCAGGTCCTGCGGGGAGCCGGCCTGGCTCACCCTACCGTCTGGTGCCCGCGGACCACGTGGCCCGGCCTGCTGGCTGAGGCTGTCCGGCCCAGACGTCCCGGTGGCGAGGGCGCTGCCGGCTCACATTCCCACGTCCAGCCTCGGTGTCTGTCCACACGGAGCTCTCCCACCCATATTTGGCAATTTGTCTCTCTCCCCCGCCCCTCCGAGGTGTCTGCCAAAATCCTGTATAATTCGTGTCATCTCCCGAGCTGTTACAGTATATGAGGGCAGGGGATAATTTAGTTATTTTTGACAAAAGAGCCTTAGCAAAAGTCAAAAAGGAGGGGGGAGTTTTCATACTCACTGCATGAAATAGACAATATTTCCTGAAACAGGAGATACGAACCTCAAAGAATTTAAAATAAAACATTCATTTTATTATTTTTTTAAAGAACGAAAACGAGGGAAAAAAAAAGCAGTATAGTCAGTCTTTTTATCCTAAGTACAGATGAAATTGATTAAACCTTAAAGACTGGCCTCCGCACACCCGGTTTATTAATTGAAGAATTTCCTCTTACCCAGAATGGGAAGTTCACGTTAAACCGAGCTGGCCCCTGAGTGGCAGTGACACTTGAGAGCCGAGCGTTCTCCACAATCCTATTTTCTCTTCGGTGCGAGAGGAAATCCTAAAATGGTTACAGGGAGGAGGAGGGGGAGCAGAAACCCCACATTTTAAGGAAGCCTTCTTTCATTTCCTTGTAAAGCATGAAATCAAATTATAGCTCATGGCCCACAATTATTTTATTTCTACATTTCAAATTCCATTTTCTGCTCCTTCTCGCTGCTCTTGAACAGGAGTCGTACTGTTGTGCAAAGTCAGCTAAAAAGATTACCCCAGGTAGGCGATGACACAGTAGCTGGGGGAAGCAAGCGTGGCCAGGACCGCTGGCTCGTGGTGGCCCTGGAGCCCGGCGTGCCTACATCTCTGCGTCCCCTGCGTCCCTCCGTCCCCCGCATCCCCCCCGTCCCCCGCGTCCCTCCGTCCCTTCCATCCCCTGCGTCCCTCTGTCCCCCGTGTCCCCCCCGTCCCCCACGTCCCCCCATCCCCCGCATCCCCTGCGTCCCTCCATCCCCTCCGTCCCCCATGTCCCCTGCATACCCCACATCCCCCCTGTCCCCCTGTCCTCCACGTCCCCTGCGCCCCTCCATCCCCTGCGCCCCTCCGTCCCCCACATCCCCTGCATCCCCCACATCCCTCCGTCCCCCGCGCCCCTCCATCCCCCGCATCCCCTCCATCCCCCACATCCCTCCGTCCCCCGCATCCCCCGAGTCCCCCACGTCCCCCGCATGCCCCCAGTCCCCTGCATCCCCCTGTCCCCCACGTCCCCTGCGCCCCTCCATCCCCCATATCCCCTGCGCCCCTCCATCCCCCACATCCCCTGCATCCCCCACATCCCTCCGTCCCCCGCGCCCCTCCGTCCCCCATGTCCCCGTCCCCCACGTCCCCTGCGTCCCCTGCGTCCCCCGCATACCCCACGTCCCCCCCGTCCTCTGCGGTCCCCCCATCCCCCGCATCCCCTGCGTCCCTCCGTCCCCCACAACCCCTGCATCCCCCGAGTCCCCTGCATCCCTCTGTCCCCCACAACCCCCATCCCCAGCGTCCCCTGCGTCCTTCCGTCCCCTCTGTTGCCTCTGTCCCCTGCATCCTCTGCATCCCCTCCGTCCCCTGCGTCCCCTCCGTCTGGCAAGGCGTGCCGGTCGACCCACTGCGGCCCTCTGCTCCAAGGAGACAGAGACCACCTTCTATTGCGGTGCTGCTCTCCGAGGAGGGCGCCACGGGCCATGTGTTGCTCTGTCCCGGGCGTCCAGGGCAGCTGGGGAGACAGAGGCAGGGAGAAGGTGTGAGCCCAGCGCCTGCTTAACACCCCTGCCTGGAGAGGTTGAAGGTCACGCCTTTTCCGACTGTCATCAGCCCTCGTTCTGTTGCAGGGAGACAGCTGGTTAGGGCCAGCGTGCCCTTCGCGCGTTCTTGCCGACCCCCTCGTGCACAGCAGGCCTGGGGCTCACAGCGTCGCCTCGAGTCGCAGCAGACCACTGTGCAGGGCCGTGTTTCGCTTTGTCGTTTATCTTCCCCGTTAGCTGCTTGTTCTTGTGGTGCTCTGGGCCTCTGTCGGTGCGCTCAGGCTCTCTAGCTGCGGCGCGCGGCTTCTGGTCGTGGCGCAGGCTCCCGGTACGTGGGCTTCGGTGCTCGTGGCGTGTGCACTTAGGCTCTCTCTAGCTGCGGCGCGCGGCTTCTGGTTGTGGCGCAGGCTCCCGGCGCGTGGCCTTCAGTGCTCGTGGCGTGCGCACTTGGTTGCTCTGCTGCGCGTGGGGTCCTCCCAGAAGGACAGACAATGAAGTCGCTCAGCCGCATCCGACTCCTCGCAACCCCATGGACTGTAGCCCACCAGGCTCCTCCGTTCATGGGATTCTCCAGGCAAGAATACTGGAGTGGGCTGCCATTTCCTTTTCCAGGGGATCTTCCCGACCCAGGGGTCGAACCCAGGTCTCGAACCCAGGTCTCCCGCATTGCAGGCAGATGCTTTACCGCCTGAGCCACCAGGGAGACCCCAGACCAGAGATCAAGCGTGTGTCCCTTGCATTGCAGGGCAGATTCTTAGCCACTGGACTGCCAGGGAAGCCCAGTTAACTTCCCCTTACCGGGAGTTTAATGCATTTACTGTCACGTAAAGGGGAAGTGAAGGCGCTCAGTCGTGTCCGACTCTGTGGCCCCATGGACTGTAGCCTACCAGGCTCCTCCGTCCCTGAGATTTTCCAGGCAAGAGTACTGGAGTGGGGTGCCATTGCCTTCTCCAGGGGATCTTCCCGATCCAGGGATCGAACCCGGGTCTCCCGCATTACAGGCAGATGCTTTACCCTCTGGCCACCAGGGAAGCACCAGGGCAGTCATGTAAAGTTGTATTTAATATAAGTGCATTTGAGTTCCAAAAAAAGGACTGGCTTTAAACACACGTAAGTCCCAGTACTGGTGGCAGTGTCTGTGGGTGGGGCACCGGGTGACTCGGACGCCCCCCTGACGCAGGCTCGCCTGCTCTCCAGACCTCCCTCTGTGCCCCATCTTTATCAGCCCCGCCTCTAGAAGTTCTCTTAAAGGTCTACCCTCAAAGACTCTCTTAAAGAGGCTTTCATGCTTCCATTTAAGATCCCGTCAACCACACGGCCTGTCCTTCTGAACAGGGACCAGCCCCAGTCCAGCTGCCTCCCCCACAGTCCTCTCCTGCCTGGACCCCAGAATCAGAGCGGCCCCGTGGTTCCCCCCCACCCTCACTGGAGCCCCCCTGCCCCCACTGGAGCCCAGAGTCGGGGCAGCCCCATGGCATCTCTCCCCACATCTGCACTGGATTCCAAAATCAGGGCGGCCCCGTGTTCCGCCCCCCGCCCGCACTGGACCCCGGAATCGGGGCGGCCCTGTGGTTCCCCTCCGCCCCACTGCACCCCAGAATTGAGGCGGCCCGTGTTTCCTCCCCCCACCCCCACTGGACCCCAGAGTCGAGGCGGCCCCGGGCGTCTCTCCCCCCGCCCCCACTGGACCCCAGAGTCGAGGCGGCCCCAGGCGTCTCTCCCGCCTCCCGCCCTGCCTCCACTGTGAGTCCTGCTCCCCTGCCCAGCCCCTCCCTCCTGCGCTGCGGCTCACAGACTGGGGCCTGGTTTTCCGTCTGTGTTCACAGCCTTCAGCACAGGCTTGAGCTGGGGCAGAGCTTAATCAGTCTGTGGGCCTGAGTGGGCAGATGGCGGCCTCCCCAGCCTCCCCTTGGTTGACCAGGAGTGTGGTCCTGACGGTGAGGGTCTGCTCCCTGCTGTCTGCAGAGCCGCCGAGTGCCTTGCCATGGCTGGGGCTGCGAGGGGAGGCTCGAGTTGTCCACCCCCGCCCAGCCGCCTCTGCTGCCTCCTGGGATGGGAGAGGAGACTGCCAGGCCCAGAAGGGCTGTTGCAGATGGGACCCGGACGCTCAGCTTCGTCCGCAGCCTCCCTCCGGCGCCGCACACCGCCTCCGCAGTAGGCGCTCGGCACGGCCAACACCAGGGCCTTCTGAGGGGTCCCGGGGTCACAGCGGCTCGAGGGGCCCCGCTGGAAGCCGGGTCAGAGCCAGGAGCCACCCGCGCCTGGCACCAGCCCCGGTCACTCTGTTTCTTCCCCGCACTTTGATCCGGGGACGGGAAGTGACATAACTGACCCGTCTTGTCTTTCTCTCAGTCCCCAGTATTTCCACAGAATGAAGCAAACAGTGTCCTTTCCGATTCCCATGAACCCAGGGTAGGAAATCACTCTGAGTCTGCAGGGCCAGAAGGAGCGAGTGGGTGGGGAGCACCAGTCCCCCTAGCCGCTCACAAGTGCCCCTCTATGTTAGTCGGCCTATCAGCGCTTCCCATCTGCTGCTGCGACTGCAGAGTCCTTCAAAGGTTTGCAGAGCAATTAGAGCAGGGCTGAAGTCTCTCAGTACTTTGAAAAATCACAATTTCCAATTCCATAGATTATATATCTTAATCGTTTCGGAAATAAAAGTAAGGAAAAACAAAGATCAGCATTTAACATGTTTTCTGTGAGATGAAATTTTCCTTCTGGGACGAAGAGGGGGTAATGTTGTTTGCGGGGGGGAGGTTTTCAATGGGAGAAACTGAATATAAAATGTTAACCATTTTAGCAAAACCAGATCATTAACCCAAGTTTGAGTTTTAATCAAAAGCTATGGGCATCCTAAATAAGAAGTAATATTGAATTGAAAACAAAGAAAAAACTTTAACTGGTGATGTTAAATATTCAAGAAAGGCTGTAGGTGCCCAACAATCCACGGTGTAAAACTGCAGTGGAAGCCAGCGTCCTGCCGCCATCAGGAGCGTTTCCCAGCACAGCGAGTGCCTCTGCGCACAGGGAACCTCGGGTGGAGTCACTGGATGGCAGCGAGGTTGCAGAAGGTGCCTTGTGAGGGGCCGTGGGAAGTGCCTCAGGCGCAGGAACCCTAGGACATGCACTGCTGGGATGGTTCTTCCATGGCGGGCAAGGGAGAAGAGTCCCAGCCACGTGGAATGGTTCTGAGCAGCGTCTGGGAGACCCTTCACAGGGCCCCTGGCGAGTGCCAGCCCGTGGCCGGGAGCAGTGTATGCCCCGGTGGGCAGGAGATCTGGACTGTTTGAACCTGGCCTGCAAAAGGGGCTCCCTCCTGCGCACGCACACACACACACACACACACACACATCCTGCCCAGCGAGGGGCCACAGCGGTCCAAACAGATCCTGTCAGTTACGCGCTGACCCTGCGTCCGGTAGACCCACCGTGCCGCCGGACCCACAGGAGCCCCGGAGCGGCCGCCGGCCCCAGGCACAGACCCCCGGGGAAGGACGCTGCTCAGCCCACACGGACTGCCCACACTCGGCCTGAGGAGGGTGGGGTAGAATCTTTGGGAGTCAGCGGTTGTGACCACCCCGGGCCTACCTCTGATGCAGCCGAGGAGCCGTACAGCTGGGCCCATGGCTGCCAGTTGCCCCAGCCTGGCGTCTGTGCTGGCGGCCCGGCTCCTGACCGCACGTGCACCTGTGAGTCCTGCCTGCTGTGCGCCAGCTCTGACCCTCAGCTCAGCCCCGCAAGGAGGAGACCCCCTTCCCACAGGCAGGAGGCGGAGGTCCGGGCACAGGACACCAGGAAGCAGAGCCACGGCTCGAGCTCGCAGCTGTCTGAGTCCAAACGTCCACTCTTTCCATCACCAGCTGCCTGCTGGCCAGGGCCTGCATTCCTGAGTCTCTGGGCCCCTGCAGCGTCCCGGAGAGCAGGTGGACCAGGCTTCTCCGAGGAAGCCAAGAGGACCGGGAGAGGACAGGGAGCAGTGGCAAGCTGCCAGCGTCCTCGGGACGACCTGGGCTGAGCACCGTCCCTGGGGGCGCGGGGCCACTCACTCACCACCCCCTGAAGAGCCCGGGAGGACGACACGGCCATGTCAGCAGAGGAGGAACAGGAGGAACAACAAAGCCAGCCGTGTCGGAGACGAGAGAAAAATAAACAGCTGAGGACGAGACAGCAGACAAAGAGAGGTGCTGGGCCCCTGCCAAGAGGAGGAAGAGCCGGGAGCCAGCGGATGCGGGAGCCTCGCGACACGGCACCCGCGGGGCTGGGGGCAGGCCGCCGGGGGCGCGGGTCCCGGCTGCAGGGTCCCCGTGTGTGCCTCTCCTCTCCGAGTCTCACTGTCCGGGTCTGCAAAGGAGAGAGAGCGTGTTACTGTGACGCGGGGACGATGGGTCGCCGTCCAGATAACACTCAGGTTAGGTCTCCACCTTCGTTTTAGGCCAGGATGACTTCCTGGGTCAGTCTGAGGCACACTTGTAAGCATGTGTGCATGCACGTTTGGCTGCGTCGATCTCGGCCGTGTCTTTGAGGTCTTGGTGGCCCTTCCGTTGCAGCATGCGGCCCTCTGGTTGCGGCACTCGGGCTCAGTGGCTCTGCGGCACGTGGGATCTGAGTCCCCCAACTAGGGACCGAGCCCACGCTGCCTGCACTGCAGGGTGGCTTCTTAACCGCTGGACTGCCAGTGAAGTCTCTGAAGCATAGACGTTTAAAGCTGTAAAAGGACTGGAAGAAAACACATGAAAAATACATATAGTCTTAAAAGTAAAAAATACCCAGGTGACATACGAAGCGCAGAAACAAAAGGGGAAAAAGGAAAGACTGACCATTTCCACATAAAAGGGGAACATTTCTGCATGGAGAGGAAAGATTCATAAAAGCTAAAGGTGATTCAGGAGAGAGGCCTGGAATGCGACTTCCCCACCCAGGATGGCTTCTCAGTGTTTACAGCGTCTCTAAATCGGCAACAAAGAGGAAACAGTGTCAGCCCGGCGCTTGCAGGTGCCCCCAGCGCCTCCTCTGGGCTCAGCAGGGTTAAACTGTCTTTAAATTGGCAACAGAGTAAGAATCCAATCTGAAGGGGAAACAGTGTCCATCCATGTCCCACCCTCCCCGAGGGGGCGGCCAGGCAGTGCCAGTGCACACCTAGCAGAGGCGCTGAGTGTCCTGGGGAAACAGGCAGGGAAAGAAGGCCGGGACGGAGTGGGAGGCAGGGGCGCTGCAGCCCTAGTCTGGCTGTCAGTTGGGTCCCAGTGACGGCAGACTCAGAGCCAGGGCTCAGAGAGGCTGGGCAGGGGCCGGGGCAGAGACCCCACAGGATGGTGGGGGTCCACGGCCCAGCTCGGAGGCTGGAGGCTGCGGGGCCGTCAGACAGCAGGCAGGGCAGAGCCGTGGAAGGCAAGCAGCTCGCGTTGGAGGTAGAGGCCCTGCGCACCAGCATCAGGAATAAGCAACTTGAGGCTGCGTGGAGGTTCTGGTTTTCACCTGGTGGGTTGACAAAATCACACTGCCCACAGCCAAAGGGCGGCCGGGAGCAAGTCCTCCAGCTGCCAGGCCGCTGTGCAAACAGGCTCCTGGAGTGCCCAGCGAGCCTGCCTGGCTGCCCGTTTAGAGATGAGGACCCAGTTATAGAGCCGGGAGGGGCCAGCGTTCCCGGTCAGGTGACCCCGCACCCAGCTCTTGGGGCTGCGGTCGCCACTCGCCACCTCAGCCGCCCCTGCCCCTCTGACCTCGTCCTCTCTTCCCCCAGGGGCCCAGATCATCGATCTGATGATGCTGGTCATCGACGTGACCAAGGGGATGCAGACCCAGTCGGCCGAGTGCCTCGTGATCGGGCAGATTGCCTGCCAGAAGCTGGTCGTGGTGCTGAACAAGACCGACCTCCTGCCCGAAGGGAAGAAACAGGCGGCGATCGACAGGATGACCAAGAAGATGCAGAAGACCCTGGAGAGCACCAAGTAGGTCTGCCGACGAGGGGTGCCGGGGTGCTGGCTGCCGTCCGGGGTAGAGGCCGCGGTGCTTGTGCCAGAGGACGAGGAGCCCGCGCAGAGGCTTCCTGACGGGCGCGGCGGGTGGCTCCGTCAGTGCCCTGTGCGGGGCCCCAGGCCGCCTCGTCTCGCTGGCCCGCCGCTGCGGCTGTGTCCTGGGGCAGCGGTCAGAGCCGGGCACCAGCCCACGAGAGAGAGTCCAGGGATCACACGGCCTGAAAGGGCCCCAAGGCCCCCCTCCCCCCGCCACCAACCTGAGACTCTGTGGGTGAGGACTCAGTCCTGCCTGCTCACTGCCTGCTCAGCTGAGACCTGGTTATTGGAAGGGGGGCAGGTTTGGGTGATGGCTGGACATAACCGTCACAGAGGCTTACGGAGTTGGATGGACAGACGGACAGGTGGATGGAGGGGTGATGGACAAAGGCTGGATCACAGGGCCCTCTGGAGTATTTCATGCCAAGGGGTTTACGATTCTGTCCTGTGGGAAGTGGGGAGTCGTTGACTTTTGTGCAGGGGAGTACCTGAGAGAGGCAGGCTGTGGTGGGGAGGGACCCAGAGACAGTGGAGAGCCCTGGGAGAGGGCGGCCAGGCGGCCTGAGCAGGGGCCGATGGCCTCGCCCCGCGCCGGCTGCTGGTCTCAGGGTCCGGGGGCAGAAAGCCCCCGGGTGCTCGGCGGCCACGGAGGCGGGAGCAGAAGACGCCCACGGAGCGCGGGTGTCTGCACGCCCGGCTGTGTCCTCGGCCCCCTCGCGGCCAGCGCCCTCTGATCAGGATGGACCCGCGGCCGCCGCCTGCCCCACGGCCCCCGACCCCGTCAGCCTCAGCCGCTGCTCCTCCCGCCTGGGGGCGCACAGTGGGAGCGGTTTTGTCTCCCCGTCACAGAGACGGATATGCTCTCCCCTCTACGGTGCTTTTCTCGGCTCTAACACCTGCAGCTCTCGCTCAGAATTCTCCGGTTGGTTAAATTAAAGCTTCAGCCCCGAGAATGGGCCAAATGTGTCATAAAAGATTTCCCAGCGCTGCCTTTTGTTGCAAAATTCATCAATCCGATAAAATCGACACAGTTAGATAAGTGTTGCATAAGAATTCAGACTTTGTTATTCCCAGCGGAAGTGGATGTGAGACTGTAAAAAGGAAGATAAAAAGTTGTATCTTCTTTCTAGTGAGTTATTTGATCTCCCTGCCGTTTTATTTACTTGTCAGAAAGGGGAGACCAGGTCCTGGGGCTCCTGTACAGTGTCCGCATCGTTGGTTATAAACGAGGCCTTCTGGGAGGTGCTTAGGATGCTGCTAAGGGTCAATTAATACCAACCATTTAGATTAGGTAAATTTAAGGAAAATTCTCACGTACACCTTTCAATTACCCTTCCTATTTTAATTTATTGGGTGAAGGTCAGTCACAGCCTTTATTGCACATGCAGAGGAGACTGGCCTCTGAAGGGCCGCTGACACCTCAGCTCTCCTCGCGCAGCGCCTGGGGTTGGAGAGGCTCGGGTGCGCCTCCCAGGGCAACCATCTCGTGGGAAGAACTGAGCTGTTACCTCCACGCAGCTGAGAGCTCCCTTCAGTCCTTCTCAGGGGTCGTAGGGCTTCCCTGGTGGCTCAGCTGGTGAAGAATCCGCCCGTGATGTGGGAGACCTGGGTTCGATCCCTGGGTTGGGAAGATCCCCTGGAGAAGGGAACGGCTACCCACTCCAGTATTCTGGCCTGGAGAATCCCATGGACCCCATGGGGTTGCAACGAGTCGGACACGGCTGAGTGACTTTCACTTTCACTTTTCCTTTCCTTAAGGTCCCTTGTTAGGTAGATCCTCTGTAACAGCTGTTGCACACATGAAGCAGCTTTCTGTGTAGAAAGGAAAAATATGGACAGCCAACCATGTATGTATCAAAACCTAGAAAGTGGTAAAAACACGGTGCTTTATTTTTCCTATCCAAAGAGTAACTGAAAGAAACTTTGGAAAATAGAGGAAAGTTGTTATCTTGTAAAGTGAAGCCCCCAGAAGATTTCTCAAGAGCAGCGGCTGCTAATGTGTTTCACCCCGTTCCTGTCCTCTAACTGCGCCCTGCATCACCCCACCGTCTTCCACATTCAGAAGGTGCAGTAAGATGTGCATGGCACATTTGTGCGTTTATCCATCTGTAAACGCACGGTTGCGGCGTTGAACGCCTTCACAGAGCTGGGCCCCGTCACCGCTGCCTGCTTCATGGTCCCCATAAACCCTGTCCCACTGACTGGTCACTGCTCGCCTCTGTCCCCCGGGCCCTGCTGGCCTCTGCTCTGCCTCTGTCTCTGGGAGCCTGACTGTTCTGGGACCTCATGGAAGTGGAATCAGGCCTCATGTGGCCTTCTGCCTGCCCCGCTTCAGTGAGCACAGGGCCCCAGGTCCGCCCGCGCTGGGGCGTGAGTCAGACTCGCAGTCCTTATTTCTCAGGGCTTAGGCCGTGTCTTGCCTATCCGTTCCTCTCCTGATGGACGCGTGTTGTCTCCTCTTGGCTGTGGGCAGTGGCGCTGCTAGGACCGTGGGGTGTGAGCCTGGGGCGGCCTGGCTTGCATGGGGTGCCTTCTCTCGGTGGCCCTCTGGGGGCCGCTGCGCCGTCTCCCACGAGCTGCGTGAGGCTCCAGTCTCTGCAGCCACGCCAGGAGGTGTGATGTGGCGCCTCGCTGGTCTTGGTTTGCCTTCCCTGGTGACTGCTGTGGAGACTCACGTGTGTGTTGGCTGTTGTCCGTCTTCTTTGGAGAAACGGCCATCAGATCCTTTGCCCGTTTTTTAATCAGGGGTTTGGTCCTTGAGCTGGAGGAGTTCTTTACATATTCTGAAGGCTGAGCCCATGTCAGACTTGTAAATGTTTTCTTCCATTCTGTAGGCTGTCTTTTACTTTCTTAATAGTATTCCTCGATGCACAAAAGCTTTTCATTTTGATGAAATCCAGTTTCTTTCTTGCTTGATCTTTTTTGCCTGAGCTTCTGGTATCATATCCATGAAATCGTTGCCACATTTGATGTCACAAAGATTTTCCCAGTTTTCTTTTGCCTGAGAATTTTATTGTGTTCGTTCTTAAGTACAGGTCTGTCCTCGGATGTCGGCTATCTCTTAGGTGTGGTCTAGTTAAAGGCTCGCCTCCATTCCTTTGCAGACGCCCAGCGTTCCCGGCAGCGTGTGTTTCCCTTCTGTCCTTTCACGTGTGGCTCCACAGGCCCCTGTCTGTCCCGGCCAGCGCTGTCCCCGCCTCAGTCCCCGCCCCCGTGTGGAAAGCTTGCATCAGGAGGCTAAGCCCTCCAACTTTCTGCTGCTGTTTCAAGATTGTTTTGACTTTGGGGTCTCCTTGCAATTCCCATCTGAATTTGAGGATCTCCTTTTCCATTTCAGCACAGAATGGTGGTTGCAATTGTAACAGGGACTGTATTGAATCTGCAGATGGTTTTAGGTAGAATGGACGCCTTAACAGGAGTAAGTCTTCCAGTTCGTTGACACGAATGTCTTCTCTTTATTTAGACTCGTATCCAAGTTCTGTTGTTTTTGGTGGACAAGCCTTTCATGTCCTTGGTTAGCTTTATTCCTAAATAGTTCATTCCTTTAGATGCTGTTATAAATGGAATTGCTGTCTTAATTTCCACTTCAGATTGTTTTGGCTAGTATATAGAAACACAGGTGATTTTTGTGTGTTGACTTCGTACTGTGCAACTTTGCTGAATTCGGTTCTCCCCCTGTAAGCACACAGCTGTGGTCCTGAGGTATTTACCTTTCTGACTTGTGCTTTTGTTACTTAACATTTTATAGAGCAGTTCTTCGTGTGACCATAACTCTGTTGCTGACCCTTGGGAACGGCTTAAGTTTTCTTTCCTGTAAATAAATAATCCCTGATGAACATCTTTGACCAGCATTCAGCTGTGCTCTCTTTTTTCTCTCGAGAGAGTACCGGGTCACAGGGCAGGAGCCCTTCTGAGCCCTTTGCGCATCTCTGGGCGCGCTGACATTTCTCACAGGCGAACTCTAGTGTCTAATTTAAAGATAGATTTGAAAACTCTAAGATGGAATGTTGCTTCACTCTTGTTATAATGATATGTGATTCTTTAATTACTGGTAAGACTGAGCACCTTTCCTTATGTATGTAAATGTTGTAGTTTTGTGTTTAACTTATGCCTGTATGTTTTGTCTGCTTGCCTCTTGTGATTTTAATGCTTACTTTTTGATTTTCAGGAGTGTTTAATATCAATAAGGGTGTCATTAATTAACCCTTTGCCTGTCACATTTCCTATAAGTAAGTCTTTAGCATTTGCTGTCTTTCCATTTTATTTTTTTAAATGGCAGAAGTTTCTAATTTTTATGTAGTCAAGCTCTTTGATTATTTTTCTTTGTGATTTCTTTATCTCTGAAAGCATTTAAATTTACTCTTGCATAAGCATTTATCAGTGTTAACAGAAATAAAAATAGAAAGTAACAATGTAGCCGTATCTTCCAACGCATCACGTCATGGCGCTCTTCCCGCAGGCCCTGTCTGTCTCCCCCACACGCACGAGTCTGCAGTGGCTGTTATCACAGCGACGCTGTGCTGTGTTCTAGGCTGCTCTGTTTGTTTCTCCACGGAGGTTGCCGTCTGACAGCATCCTGGGGACTCTTTCTCCCAGACCTGCTCTGGTTCCCTCCTGCTTCTGTTCTAACCAAGCTGTCTGCTTACAGCGCCCCTTCCCTCGGCCTGGGGCGCCCTGCACGGCGCGTGCCGCACGCCCACTCGCAGCTGACGTGGTCTCCGGCGCTGGCCTTCTCTCCTGGCCTCCGTGTTTCTTCCTCTGTGGAGCGCGAGCTGATAGGCCTGGCCTCGGCGTGTTTGTTGTCAGGGAGCCTTGGACGTGGGGTCCGGACGTCCAGGGGCTTCGTGACGAGCCGTCACGTGCGGAGCACCTGCTGTGCACTCGGCTGGGGCTTCCCTCGCAGCCAGCTGCTCACAGTCACCCCCGGCTTTGTGTCTGGCTTGACTTGTGAGCACGGTAAGGAATCATAAGTGTCGCTCGTGGCCTTACTGCCGTTACTTTGTGTTCTGCTGTTCCAGACCCAAAGCTCGGAGCCCGCTGGGCACGGCTTTTACATGCATCACACACACACACAGACTCCCGTGGGTGCTCTTAGCTGATCTGAGGTGGGTCTTGCGCGCTGACGAAGGCCAGCCTGTGCGCAGTCAGCAGCTCTGGGCCCGGCTCACACGGTGAGGACCCACAGCGGCGGGGGCGGGGCGCCTGCGAAGAGGAGGCGCCCTCTCCACCCCACCCGCAGCCCGCGCTGCTGGGCGGAGGGGCTGTGCTCTGGGCTCTTGCTGCCGTGTCTGGCCAGCACCCCTGTGTCCCTAGAGCCCAGACAGCAGCCAAGCTCTGAACTGGGCAAGGGGGCCACCTGTCCCCCGGGAGCCAGCAACCAGGACACTCGGGGAGCTCAGCAGACCAGCAGGCCAGGTCCTCGGGAGCCTGGGAAACGGCCAGACACCAGCCCAACATGCCGTTGCGTTCTGTTCCAGTGCGTTGCCCAAAAGGGTTTGGATAAACAGTAATTGAATTTCCGAAAGCTTTATGGTTAATCGCTGGAATTCTCAGCGCCTGCGTTCCCCCGCTCTGCGGCCCTGGGCCTGGGGCTGGCGGAGCACGGGCCGAGGTGTGTGTGAGACAGGCCCGCATCCCGCTTCAGGCTGAGAGCCGGGCCTGCGCCCCGCTTCGGGCTGAGAGCCGGGCCTGCGCCCCACTTTGGGCTGAGAGCCGGGCCCGCGCCCCGCTTCGGGCTGAGAGCTGGCTTCCCCAGGAGCCGCCAAATAGGAGAAATGACACCATTTCTCTGGGAAGGGGCTCTGAGGGGCACAGGCAAGCTGCTGCTCGCAGCGGCCGCCAGGTTGCCGGTTTCCACTCTGACCGAGAGTCGAGAGCTTGAGGCTCCTGCAGGGGCGAGGAAGGCGCGTGGGAACGAGGCAGGTCACAGCGACACCGTGGTCCCCTTGCCGAGGAGCTCGTGCTGAGCTCTGGCCCTTTCTGCTGACTGAACCTTCTGTGGGCGGCTTCGGGTCTCTGTCGATCTGCAGGGCTCTGAGAAGGCTGGTTCTGATCGCGTTTCCAGTGCTTTTATGAGCAGCCTCTTTGACAGTCTTCACTCCACACTCGGCTGGTTTTTTGGTTTGTTGAGTCTTTGACATACACCTCGTGAATGCGCCCAAATCAAGGCACATCCGCCAGCATGCTTATCTCAGAGTTGTTGTAACAGTGAAGACTCTGAAATGTCCTGGATGAGTCCC
Source organism: Bos indicus x Bos taurus (assembly GCF_003369695.1). Taxonomy (NCBI): domain Eukaryota; kingdom Metazoa; phylum Chordata; class Mammalia; order Artiodactyla; family Bovidae; genus Bos; species Bos indicus x Bos taurus. The sequence continues at coordinate 1,318,514 of NC_040097.1, forward strand.
ACTCGTGGGGACAGCGTGTGCATCCCGGGCCCCGCAGTGATGCAACTGTTCAAGGGCAGAGGCGGCCCGGGTCACGAGCCCAAGCTCTGGAGGCGCCGCCTGCAGCCTGCTGCCGCTGATGGTGGGGTTCAGGGCAGACTAACTTGCCTTCTGAGCCGTTCCTTCGCGTCTGTAAGATGGTGACACTTTCGTCCTCATTTTCTGGGGTTTCAATGAGAGCGTCCGTGTCGTATTCTTGGCTTAGTCAAATGAGCCTATTGTTATTTTTCAACAGAGAAGTCTTTCTAATATACTGGCAAATAAACTAGAAGGATATGAAGTTGTGTGACTAACAGAACCAAAATATGGAAAGTAGTTCCTTGGCAACGCACGGGGAGACTGAGGCTGGAGACCGGATCACGGTGATGAGCCCAGCACGTGATGGGAGCGCACGCTGAGTGTCGTCTCTCTTCTGTGTTTTGTGTTTGTTTTCCAGTGGACGATGTCAGCGTCCACTGCATGGGAATCTTTGCTTAAAGTGGCCGGGCTCGGGTGGCAGAGGCTGTGGGGCGGCCTGCGGGCGCCCGGCACGTCCTGAGTCCCTGCAGGAGGCTGGGCAGGGTCCGGTGGTCTTCCCCGGGGGTCTTTACTCAGGGACCGGGCCTGGCCTCACTGCGCCTCCTCAGGAGGGCTCAGCAAGCAGCTTAAACCCAGGGCCCCTCTAACGTCTGTGGCTCAGCACCAGTTGCTCCTTCGGGCCTCCACATGGGGTCACCGGGCGGGAGCGTGACGGCCGGCCACCCCGCGGTCCCTCCGGCAGGGCGGGCACGGAGGCCTCCGTCGCGCTTGGCCCTCCGGCGGCCCCGGACATGCTCGGTGACCTCGGCGGGCCTGTCTCTGTTCCAGGTTCCGCGGCGCACCTGTCATACCTGTTGCGGCCAAGCCTGGGGGACCGGACGCCCCCGAAACGGAAGCTCCGCAGGGCATCCCGGAGCTCATTGAGGTACGTCAGCTGCACCCACGCGGGGCTCCGCCTCCCTGCCCTTCCTCACAGGGTTAAACCCAAGCAGAACCGGGGTCTCCACCCGCAGCACAGGCCCCCACCCTGCAGGGCCGGGACAGCATCCCGTTAGAGTGCTTCTGGTGGGGAGGTTGGTTGTCATGTTCCGGGAGCCGCACTGAGCTCTTCTCATACGTGATTGTGAACATTCGCAGTCACGTGATTATTAACGAACCTTGGGAGGCTTTAGGTATTGATCCGCATTTTGGCAGAAAAGAGCCTGGGGCTCAGAGGGGTTAAGTGACTTGCCCAGGCTCGCACACTGAGCAGGAGGTGGAGCTGGGGTGCAGACCTAGGTTGGCCGGCGGGGTTGGCTCCGGGGCCCACTTGCCCTGGGTCTGCAGACCTGGGTCAGGTGTGGCCACGCACGTGGCCTCTGTTTCTGTGATTATGCAGGGCAGACTTCGCTGACTTAGCAAACCTGTTTCTGGGTGAAGCTTTGGTGACTTTTTCGTCACCAGCTCCAGATCGCACTGGTCTGGGAAGCTGGGGTGGTGGTTTCTGCTGCGGATGTGTCCGTGTGTCCCTGTCAGAAGCCTCCGGGCCAGGCCTGCTCACACACTCTGGTCTTTTTCCAAAAGAGTCGTTACCACAAGACCAGGACTCTGGACCGTTCAGTGCCAGACAGCTCTTGACAGTGTCTTCTCTAGTGAAGTCAGGGAGGGGCAAAGTAGAAAGGGTCAGGCGGTCTCCAGGAGGGCGGAGGTATCGCCCTGCCCACCAGCGTGTGGCACAAGCCTGTCTTTCCAGCTCCTGACGTCCCAGATCTCCATCCCAACGAGGGACCCCTCGGGGCCGTTCCTCATGTCCGTGGACCACTGCTTCTCCATCAAAGGCCAGGGCACCGTGATGACGGGGACCATCCTCTCGGGCTCCGTCAGCCTCGGCGACAGCGTGGAGATCCCGGCCCTCAAGGTCAGTCTGGCCTCGCCCCACGTCCTCTGGGCCCCTCTCGAGCAGTAGGGAGGGGCCAGCCCCCGCTGCCGGGCCGGGTGCCCCGTCTTCCCTCTGTCCGTCCCGCCTGCAGCCTGGAACCAGGGCTCACCTCGGTGCTCAGAGCAGCGCTGCTGACTGGAGCCTCGCGGGCAGGGGTTCTCGGTGAAGGTGGGAGGCCCCTGGGAGCACGGGCCCTGAGTGAGGCGCCGGGCAGAGCCCCTCCGCTTTCTGCAAGCCCCCGAGTCAGGGTGACAAGGACGCGTGCGCGCTCATTCCCGAGTCCCTTGTGCCTCGCCGCAGGGATTTCACGTTAAACGCAATCAGACCGCGGCTGCTCAGGGCAGGAGAGTCTGGGGACACTGGGATGATGGCGCGTTCCTAGCGTCAGCCCTGGCGCTGCGTCCCCCGTGGAGATCTGGGATGGCAGCGGGGGGTCCCCGCCACCCCTCCTCCTGGTCCCTTCCGGCCCGGTGTCCAGTGGCCCTGATCCCTCCTCTCGGGGGCCTTTGTTTCCTGGAAAGGAAACATGGGTAGGCCGCCCCTCCTCTTGTCCATGGGGAACATGGGCTAGTGAGAACCTGCGAGGCCCCCTGGCGTTCCGGGCCCAGGGAGGGTCTCCAGTCCTCAGACAAGGCGAGGGGAGGGCAGTGGCGTGTCCGAGAACGCATCTCGGCCTGGTCCGGGGCCAGGGATGCGGCCCTTGGGGCTTCTGTGGGCCCAGAGGCTCATCTGCAGGGCAGGCCCGGGCGGCCCCTGGGATTTGTTGTGCTGGGTTTCAGACTTGCCGGGACCATGACCTCTGAGCTTCCACATTCTGCATGTGCCTGCGTGTGAGAGCCAATGGCTTGTCCACACAGCGAGGTGTCTTGCCCGGAACAAAGCACCCCAGACCACTCAGACCTGGTTTGGGGGCTTAGATGGCAAGACATGAGCTAGTGTTGAGAGGGGAGTTTTGAGCTCGTTAGAGTTAAGGCTGTAATGGGGTGAGGATCCGGATACTGGGAGGGGTGACAGCGTTTTGCACACGAGCTGGTGTGGCATTTGGGGCCAGAGGGTGGGCGGGCGTGGGTGGCTTGTGCCCCAACAAGCACTGTGCCCTCAAGAACCTCCAGGAGAGATGTGAGGCTCTCACCCTGGGCAGGGTGGGCTCTCCACCGATGACAAGCATCCAGCGACACAGGGACTCTCAGGGACGGGGTGTGTGACGCTGGGCGCTGAGACCGCGGCACTGCAGCCCGAGCCCAGGGGCGCGCCTGGTAGGGAGGGGGCGTGTGACGCTGGGGGCTGAGACTGCGGCACTGCAGCCCGAGCCCAGGGGCGCCCGCAGCCAGGAGGAATGGGGGGCGTCCCATCGGAGGCCCCAGGGCCTCAGCCCGGCCGACACCTGGGCCTCAGCCGCGTGCCTCCAGAGGCACAAGAGGACGCGCTCCCACTGTTCCTACGGTCGAGCCTGGGGCGACCCGCCGTGGTCCCAGGAGTGAGTGGGGATTTCAGACGACAGGCCTTAGGTCAGGAAGCTCTTCCCGCCCGCTGGGGCCTCGGGCTGGCCCTTCCTGTAGCATCTCAGACGGCTCACTGTCCAGGCTGCTGGTGGGAGATGCGAGCCTTGGGGCTCTGCAGGTGGGTCGGTGCTCACTGATGGCCAGCCCCGCTCTCCCACTCCTCCCCGTGACCCCATCTGACCTGGAGGAAGGCCTTGACCCAGGAGACAGTAGTTGAAGCCGCTTGGCTAGCGCCAAAGCCTGGCTCTGGGCACTGTGACCGCGTCCCTGGGAGCCCCCGCTCAGCATCACGTGCCCGGGGTTCTGGGGCCCTGCAGGGTCGGCCCCGAACTGGATGGCTCTGCCCTGAGGCCACAATATCCCCGTCAGACTTCCCTAACCGCCTCGGACGCCTCTGACCGCCTGAACTCCCCAGGCGGCATAGCCCAGCCCCTCCAGATAAACAGCCACATCCCCTCCTGGCTGCCCGCAGCCTGCCAGACCCCGGCCTGGCCCTGCCGCCGTGTCCACCCCCAGCTGGGCCCGTTATCTGAGGGGGAGTGAAGGAGAACCGAGACCACACGGCTGACACCCCAGGCCCTGCCCCTTAGGCTCCCGGGACCTACCACGCTCGGCCGGGGGCCCTCCAGTAAGGTGCAGCCTTGGGGGCTCCACTGGCGACGTGTCCACTGGCGACCCACCATCAGGGCTGTGTCATAGGACCCGTCGGAGGTGCCGGCCGTGAGGAAGGGAACAGGGACCCGGGTCGGGCCACGGGCAGGGCCCTCCGCCCTCTGCTCCACCGCCGTCACAGCCCAGATCCCGAGGGCCCCCATCCACGACCAGGGGGATGGTGGAGAGCGCCCCATGCCAGCAGGCCGCCTTGCCATTCGGCACTGCTGTCATGGGCATCCATGTGGGTCCATGCACAGGGAACGTGGGTCCTCTCCTGGTTGTGTGGGGACAGGACGTCTAGCAGGCCCCTGAAGTGGGGTGCATGTCCGAGCCCGAGGGTCCGCTGAGAGCCACGTTGGTGTGATGAGGAACGGATGTCCCCATGGGGTGTGGAAACCTGTTCAGTGATAAGGCTTTAGAGGAAGTTCAGATCTCGATAGCATACTCCTCCAGATGGGGTCTGCATGCAGGGGGACTCACGTCTCATTCAAACCCCACAGAGGAGGCACCATTTGAGACGACCCAGCGGCGTCTCCCCTGTCCTTGCCTCCGCTGGGAAGCTGATCCCTGGGGTGAGGCAGGTCCTACTTGGTCCTCCCCTACTACCTCTGCCACCCCTGCCTCTGGCTGGCCTCACCTGTGCCCTCCCTGCCCGCAGGGGTCTCTCCTGGAAGCTCCTGGCTGTTCCCCAGGCAGCCGGCCACGCGCCCCCACGTGTGTTTCTTCTATGGGTCCCACTGCAAGGACCTCCTTGAGGGCAGAGACTGCGTCCGCCCGGCTCCGCGCTCTCAGCACCCGACCCAGGGCCCAGCGCAGAGCAGGCTCCAGAAACCGTTCAGTGAACGAAGCAGCGGGAGAAAGCCAGAGAGAAGCGGCTGGTTTCTTAGTAGGCTTTTGATGCAGGTGATGACCTCAGAGGGCTGTGTGGACCCTGCTCCCTGGGCCCGGGGACAGGACCGGAGCAGGCTGCGGCCTCTCCAGTGTGGGCCTGCGTCCTGGCACCCCCCAGCCAGCAGGCCCAGGGCTCATGGTAAGCCAGGCGCCCGGGGCTGCAGCCCCGGCCGAAGCCTCTGCCTCGGTGCCCACCTCCTCCTCAGCCGTTTCCTGGTACAGAAGGCTCGTCTGGGAGGGTGCCAGGCCGGTAGGGCCCCTCGCCCAGCCCTGCCGGCCCGGGCCGGCCCTGCGGGGAGACGCGGCCCCCTGGGCCGTGGTCCCTCCTGCCTGCTGTCCTCTCGGCCGCTGCCGTGACCCTCTTGGTTTTATTTTCCTCGTTAAAGGAAAGTAGAGTGTTTCCTGAGTGTGCGTAGAGCCAGTGTACCGCTTACACTGAATATTTATCATTCTCTCAAGAAATAAAACAATAATAAAAACACCATAAACATCGCTTTAATCATGCACAGGCTTCAACTTGTAATAATTCTGGGGAAACGGCAAGTGAGAGGTCTCCCTAAAGTAAAGGCACTTGCCTGCTTTTGTTTGAAGTTTTGCTCAAACGCTTTATTGTATAACCTGTTCTTATTTTTTAAAAAATGCCAACCATTGTAGGTTTTTTTTTTTTTTGGGGGGGGGGGTCTTTTCAAAAGTACTTAAATGAGATGCTTCTGGGCAGCGGTAAATCAGAGTCGAGCCAGCCTTGGGGGACTGTGCCAGCCACAGTTAGGTCCCTTGCTTGCTGTCAGTGACCCTCATGTATGAGGACTCAGGCGTGGGTCTGTAGCTTAGGACATGTCCAATGGGTTATTGCATCTGCCTGCTCGTGCGCCCTCTCCTCCCGCCCGCGCGCCCTCTCTCCTCTCCTCTCCCGCCCGCACACCCTCTCCTCTCCCACCCGCCCTCTCCTCTCCCAACCGCTCGCCCTCCCCTCTCCCGCCCGCGTACCCTCTCCTCCTGCCCGTGCGCCCTCTCCTCTGCTCTCCTCTCCCGCCCGCGCACCCCCTCCTCTCCCGCCTGTGCACCCTCCCCTCTCCTCTCCTCTCCCGCCCACACGCCCTCGCCTCCTGCCCGTGTGCCCTCTCCTCTCCTCTCCCGCCCGCATACCCTCTCCTCTCCCGCCCGCACGCGCTCTCCTCCTGCCCGTGTGCCCTCTCCCCTCCTCTCTTCTCCCGCTTGCGCGCCCTCTCCTCTCCCACCCGTGCACCCTCTCCTCCTGCCTGTGTGCCCTCTCCTCTCCTCTCCTGCCCGCGCACCCTCTCCTCTCCTCTCCCGCCTGCCCTCTCCTCACCCGCCTGCTCGCCCTCCCCTCTCCCGCCCCCGTGCCCTCTCCTCTCCCACCCGCGCGCCCTCTCCCCTCCTGCCGTGCGCCCTCTCTTCTGCTCTCCTCTCCCACCCGCACGCCCTCTCCTCTCCTGCCCGCACGCCCTCTCCTCTCCTGCCTGTGCACCCTCTCCTCCTGCCCGTGCGCCCTCTCCTCTCCCGCCCGCGCACCCTCTCCTCTCCTGCCCGCACACCCTCTCCTCCTGCCCATGTGCCCTCTCCTCTCCTCTCCTCTCCCACCCACACGCCCTCTCCTCCTGCCCATGTGCCCTCTCCTCTCCTCTCCTGCCCACACGCCCTCTCCTCCTGCCCGTGTGCCCTCTCCTCTCCTCTCCCGCCTGCCCGCACGTCCTCTCCTCTTCTGCCCTTGCACTGGGGTGGAACTGTGGTCCTCGTGACAGGGCAGATTCCCGGAGAGCAGGTGACAGGTTCCCGCGTGAGGGTGGCGGGGGCGGGCCAGGTGCTGAGCTGGGAATATGCCTGCAGTGGCCCTGCTGAGAGGCAGCTTAGTGAAGGTGGCGACCTGAGTTGCGGAAGGGGCACTTTAGCTGACGCTCGAAGATGGGACGAGTCAGACGGGCAGGGAGGTAGTGGGAGCAGGCCTGGGGGGTGCGGCAGTTTCAGCCTGTTGAAGACGGTGGTGCCTGTAACGTGCAGGAGGTTCCAAAGGCCGCAGAGGAGAGCGTGTGCGTGTGTGTGCACAGGGACAGGCCACAGGGCCCGGGGGCTGCCGTGTGGCCCAGCAGGTTGGGGCACCTGGGTCCAGCAGGCGGCCCCGCAGTGGGTGTCCGAGCAGTGTGGGAGGCGGCATTCCCAAGCCCGGGGCTGGACTGATGGGGCCTGGTGCAGGGGCGGGCGCATCCAGCTCGGCTCCCAGGCCTCTGGCTTGAGGAGCAGGTGGGCTGGTGCGGCCATTGTGGAGGGGGAGCCAGAAGTCTGGGGTGGCGGCAGAAGCGGAGGGGAGCATGCGCTGGATTTTAGTAAGTTTGGGCTCTTTGGGGGCATCCAGTTGGAGGGGCAGTCTCGGGGCTGAAGCTTGGATGTGTGGGAAAGCACGAACTCGTGCACTGTTGGCGTGTCCAGCGCAGCCTGGGAGCCTCTGGCGAGGAAAGACAGCTGTGCTCCTAAAGTTTTCTTCCTGATGCCTGGAAGCACCCAGCCCTCCTCCTGGCCCTGGTGTGGGAGCCGTCCAGCTCTGCAAGGTGAGGTCTGAGAGGCCCCGCGCTGGCACCTCGGGAAGGAGGGAGGGTCCTCCCAGGGCTGTTTACACTCTCCAGGGTGACAGGCCCCCGGGCCGGCTTCGGGCGGAGCTGCCCCGGCCTGCCTCGTGCCTGTGCCGGTCTGCGAAGCGTCCGGCCGCGGGGAGGGCAGCCTACCCCCAGCCCCGACGCTGCCGCCGCCAGAAACAAGCAGGGTGACTGGGCGGAAGGTCAGGAGTTTAAGAGCTTGTTTTATTCGAGACGGGGCTAAGAGACAGGAGGGAGTGCGCGGGTTTATATGTGGATCCTGGTATTTGCTTTGAGCTGCGGCGAGTGGTCGGGCAGGGAGGGAGGCCGCCCGCCAGGGAACGCTGCCAAGCAGAGCTCCACTAATGTGATCCAGACGCGGCCCATCTCCCGCCTAATGCAGTCCTTGCGGCAGGAAGGGCCCGGCAGGGCCGCTTAACCCTTCAGGAGCTGCGGTCGGACCACGCTCAGCCCTGGGCCCCACCCACCCATCATGGGAGCCTGCTGCCCCATCAGGGTGCTGGGCATCTCTGGTCACTCGACTGCTGGACGCACCCTTCAGGGCACTGACCGGGGCGAGCATGTGGGAGACATTTGCTCAGGAATCAGGTGGCCACATGGTCTACAGGGAGGGGTGACTTGCCCAGGATCTCGGGGCTGGTAGGAGGCGGAGCGGGGTGGGACCTGATTCCCAGGTACAGCTCCGTGTGGGCCCGGGACCCTCTGCCTGGTCAGCGTCCCAGGTTACAGCTCTGTGTGCGCCCGGGACCCTCTGCCTGGTCAGCGTCCCCCGGTTGCCATGGGGGCTGTAGACCTTGCTTCCTGGGAGGACCGGCCACCACATCCATTCACCTGCCTCCCAGGGCAGCAGCCACGGAGCTCAGGGTGTCCACGCGTAAGCATCCCCGACAGGGTGACACCAGTGTGGGTGGAGGGACCACGCTGGGACCGCCAGGCCTGCGAGGGCATGGGTGCCCGCCGGTCTGCGCTGGGCCCTCAGCACATTCTGTGGGTGAAGGAGTCCCATGCATGTACGCGTGCTTCCAGCCGTGTGGGAAAGCGTGTGCGTGTACACGTGTTCGTGTAAACTGGTCAGGAGAGACCTGAGACGCGCGCGGCTCAGGGCTCTGCGTCGTGGGTCCGTCTTGGGGGGAGGGTGGAATCAGGGCGCGGAGAGGCTTCCGTGTTCTCGTCGCGGTGCTCGGCATTCAGACCTTTCCAACAAGCTGGTACTCCTGTTTCTCCTGTGGCTTTTAGGGAAGGAAAACCAGACTCCGTGGCGGAGCGGCTTCTGTCGTGCGCGTCCGTCTCCTCTCCCTCAGCCCCGGGCCCTCACCTGCGGACGGGCGGGCGGCCCGGCCCCGGCCCTGCTCAGGGGAGGCGGGCGGCCCCAGGGAGGCGGCCGCGCGCGCTGGGCCCAGTGCCGGGCGTCCTGCCGCCTCCTGTGCGAGCGGAGCTGGCAGCCCGGCCCGGGTCTGACTTGGCCTGCGGGCCCGAACGGATTTCCAAAGGGCCCGCCTCGTGAACCTGACCGTCTCCCGGAGGGGGAGCCGCCCCCACAGCGTCCTGTGCTGCCCGCTGACCCTCACTGTCCGCCGCCCAGAGGCCGCTGAGGGAGACGGTCTGACTGATGAAGCGCTGCCACCAGCCGCTGGAAGTGCTGGCCTGCCCGCGTCCTGTCAGGCGCGCCCGCGTCTGGCCCGGCGTGCCCGCGTCGGGTCAGACGTGCCCACGTTGGGACCAGCGTGCCCACGTCAGGTCAGGCGCGCCCACATGGGGCCCAGCGTGCCTGCGTCAGATCAGCCCTGCCCACGTGAGGACCGGCGTGCCCGCGTCGGGTCAGGTGTGCCCGCGTCGGGCCAGGGGCACCTGCGTCGGGATCGGTGTGCCCGCGTCGGATCAGGCCTGCCCACGTCAGGACTGGCGTGCCCGCGTCGGGCCAGGCGCGCCCATGTCGGGACCGGCGTGCCCGCGTCGGGTCAGGCGTGCCCGCGTCAGGACCAGCACGCCCGCGTCAAATCAGATGTGCCCGCGTCGGGTCAGGCCTGCCCGCGTCGGGTCAGGCGCACCCACGTCAGGACCAGCTCGCCCGCGTCAAATCAGATGTGCCCGCGTCGGGCCAGGCGCGCCCACGTCGGGACCAGCTCGCCCGCGTCAAATCAGATGTGCCCGCGTCGGGTCAGGCGTGCCCGCGTCGGGCCAGGCGCGCCCACGTCAGGACCGGCGCGCCCGCGCTCCAGCCCCCTCCCGGCCGCAGCCACGGGTCACGGGAGCCGCGAGCGCTTTTGAAGTACAGCCTAGATGTTTGGCTTGACCATGTCTGTTTGCTTAAGCATCGCCCTTGCCAGTTCGTTCGGACCTTCTCTTTCTTTTAAAAACATGCCGCTTGCCAAAGGTTATTTTGGATCTGTTTTTGTTTATCAGGTGAATTGTTCCAGCACGATTGGAAGCAGACACACGCCTGCGCCACGCTCGGCCGCGTGCACGCGCGCATGCACACACACGCGCACAGGCCCCGTGCACACCCCTCAGGGCCCTAGAACATACACGGCACACTGGGGGTCTGGGAGCTGCGGCGGGGAGAGTGCCGTCGTCCAGGAGCTAGCAGTGGCAGGGCTGTAGGTGGGAGAAGCTGGGCGCTGACCTCGGAGACCCAGCCAGGGGAGTGTGGTGGAGCTCTGGGCCCGAGCAGGGCTCCTGGCTAGGTGAGCTGCTTCGTGCCCCGGCGCCTGCGGCGAATTTCTCCGCAGACGCGTCTCCCGCCGTGCGCACTCGGGGCTGCTCAGAAAGCCCTGTCTGCTCCGAGGGGCGCTGTGCCCAGACGGTGGGGGGCTCGGCTCTCTGGGGTGGGCTTACCTGAGACAGGGTCTTGCGCGGAGGAGCGGCCTGACCTGGCACTGGGTCTGCTCCCCTCAGGCTGTCGGGGCCCCTCCGTGTCTGGACTTCGCTCTACTCCATGTGGCGTGGCCTTGGGCCAACTCCGGCTCCCGGGAGCCCCTCGAGCTGTGCTCAGTCCTCATTTCCAGTGACGCTGCATGGTCCCCAGGCCTGGGGTGCCGTCTGAGGCTGGACCCGGGCACTGTTGCAGTCACCCAGTGACAGGGCTGGGGTCCCCGACATGATGGCCGTGTGATGTGGCCACCCCCAACCCCCGGCCTGCAGGAACCCGCATCCTCCCCCAGCCTGGGACCAGTGCAGGGAGGTCCAGCCGGCGGGTTTGGATACCGCTTCCTTCCTCCCCAGATGGGAGCGGGGAGACTCACGTCTTAACGTTTTCTTCAGATTAAAAAAAAATGCTCATCAGTAAAAATTTGAAGCTTCTGTAAAGGATGTGGAGGTGACCTCCAGCCCCACCTGGGCCCCTCTGTGGTCACCCTCAGCCAGCTCGAGGGCGTGCAGACAGTGTGATGCACGTGTTTGGCCACATGTTCTCCCACACGCACAAGCTGTGCGCTGGCCCTTTTCGATATGTAGATGGAGAGATTGTGCAGTTACACAGCTGACTGTACAGCACAAACGTAATTATGTCTTTATCTGAGTTTGGGGATCTTTCTAGAATGTATCTTATGCTCCTCTCGTTCCTTGAGCGTCTCAGTCCTTCCTAGAACACTGCGTGTGACTTTCTCTGCACGTGATGACTCGGCTCATCTACTTGAACTCGTGGACTTCGCAGGGTTGGCGTTGACAAGTGTGGGCTGTTGGCTTCTCTGAAGGGAGCCCTGGTAGCCTGTCCAGTGGAAGGGGTCACTGTGTAGGCCACGGGGCTGCTTGCAGAGGGCAGGTGTGAGAGGGTCCAGGTGGGCTTCTGGGCACTCCTGGGGTTGCCTCATGAGGGGGTAACCCTCCCATTTGCCTTAACCCCAAGAGCAAGGGAACACTGAGAGGTGTTATCAGAGGAGGAGCGGGGAGAAGTCAGACTGCGGGACCCAGAGTGGGTGTGGCGAGCCGGCTGGTCCCAGCAAGGGATGGTGGAGTTTGGTCCAGGGTGGTGCCAGGAGAGAGGATGGCCATGCCCAGCAAGCGACACCCTGGATGCAGGCAGGTGGGGCTGGGAGAAGGTGCCCGCAGTGTGGGGGCCGTGGTGCCCGAGACGTCCGTGCAGACAGCATGGTGCTCCGACATCCAGAGCAGCAGTGGAGTCCGGAGGCCTCCTGGACGGCAGGTCCCTGGAGCCAAGGGCAGAGTGAGGTCATTTGAGGAGTTTAAAGAGGAGGCCTTGCTTTCTGCAGAACCGTGGGGCGTGCTGTGTGTATGTGTGAGTGAGGCGCCTCTGCACGCTTGCCCCCTCACTGTGGGCACCGCCCCGTCTCTCCGGCCCCTCTCACACCATTCCCAAGCCTGTGTCGAGCTTCGGCGCCTCACCTGTGCCTCTGTGTACTTCCTCGTAGTTTAGCCAACACCTTTACATTCGTCGAGTTGAAGAGGGAGCTGGGTGACATCTGTGAGCCCGAGAGTGTGCTCAGCCGGCTGCGTGCTTTCCGTCTGGAACGACGCAGACGTGTGCCCTCAGCAGCTGCATCTGTGCTCTGCCCCAGGCCCCAGTGGCGCTCACACGCCTGTGCTCCAGCTCCACCTGCATCCTCCGCTGGTGCGACTTTGCGGTGGGGGTGGCGTCCGTCCTGGGCCCACCCGTCATGTGCGGCTCCATCAGGACTCTGTTCTTCCGGGAGTTCCTGCAGCTCGCGTCGCCCTCCGGGGGCTCTTGCCCATCCAGAGGGGTCTGTCCAGGGTCTGTCTCCACCCCCACACTCTGGAAGCTCCCTGAGCTGGGTGGGGGCAAGAAGGGCCGTGAAGGTGTCCCTCCTGGCAGAAGTGTGTGTGTGAACTGCCTGGACTCTTTTTCACGGGCGATCTGTCGCTCCCACCGTTTGCTTGCTAAGTGTGTGTCATGTCTCGTACGCTGGGCTGTAGCGTGGCACCTCCTTACCTGCTGTTCAGCCGCTTGTCAGGCTCCTGTGTCTGCCGGACGAGCCCCATGCTGTGCTTTCTGAGCCCTTTCTTCATCCCTGGGGTCGCAGGCTGCTGCGGGCCCCCTGCCCAGCCCCGGGGTCAGCCGTTTCCACAGGGAGCCCACTGCTTCCCCGGGGAGCGCGGGACGCAGAGGCCAGGGGCTGGGGCTGGGCCATCCCTGCGCCTGGGCCTCTCGCCCACCTGAGCTGGGAGACCGAGTGTGCACGCAAGCCGTGTGCACACGTCTGTAATTACAGACACACACGTGTCTGTCCGTCTGTGTCTCCACCCGGCCACGCAGGTGCATCCAGACAGACGTGAGCTCAGTGGAGCCCCTTCCCGCACCCACCCGCCAGCCCAGCCCCACCGCCCTCCCTCCGTCCACCTCCCTGTCTGCTGAGCTCCTGTTGCTAGACTGTGAGCCCAGGCCCCGGGTGCTGTTTCAGTCCATGGGCACCCACTGGCCCTGAGCCCCCATCCCTGGCTGCAGGACGGTCACCGTTCTTGCAGATGGTGTGAGCTCTGAAAGCTAGCTTGGCAGATCAGGTGGCGAAACACCCCCTGCAGTCTGTCGTTACCTTAGTTTCTAACTGTTAGAGAAGCAGGTGACGGCTTCCTCCTGATGGAAGAATCCAGGCTCCACTAAGGTGAGCCGCGCGTGTCCCTCACTTGCACCGCGTGCGGTTTCTTTCCAGGGACGTGTGCGCTCCCAAGCCCTTCCCCTGCTCTTTCTTCAGATTGTGACACCTTGATACACACGTTGTCTTGTGCATTGGTTTTTTCCCACGGAAGTTCTGTCTCCTGAGGCTCACTGAGGACCCAGCGCTCCCTTCTTTCGTCCCAGCGCGAGGTGATAGCGCAGAGCCGCCCGCGCGTGCCCGTGGCCTGTGCTCGCCCCCCGCCCCCTGCGCCGCGGGCTGCCCCACAGCCACCTCCGCCCCGCCCATGGCCACGGAGCCCCCGAGAGGGAGTAAGCGGGACGCTGTCCTGCATGCGTGTCAGCGGGTCGGTTCTTCTGGAATGACTGCTCAGCCCTTCACACGCCTCTGTACCGGGTTGTTCATCTTTCTGTGGGTCTGAGGTTCTTGTTTATTGAGACATGTGTCCTTTGTCAGATAACGTGTGTTGAGGTGATTCCTCTCAGGCACTAGCTTGCCTTTTCATTTTCTTGATGATGCCTTTTGAAGGCTTTTAATTTTGAGAACTGCAGTTCATCGATTTTCAAATACATAGCTTGTCTTTTTTTTTTTTTTGTCTCTAAGAAATCTTTGCGTGTGCTCACCCCACAGTTAGGAATATATTCTGTTTTTCTTCTGGAAGCTTTATAGTTTTAGCTGTATATTCCATGTTCTGTTCTATGTCCCATCCCAGATTAATTCCCTTATATGAAATGAAGAAGGAATTGAAGTTTATTATTTTTTCATATTTCTTTTTCATTACCATTTATTGAAAAGATTTGCTTTTCCCATTGAATCTCAGTGGGATCTTTGTAGAGAAACATTAGCTACTGTGTCCGGTCTGTGTGTAGAGCCTGTTCTGTACTGTCCATCTTCTACTCTTATTCTAATCCCAGTCTGCCTTGATCACTGTAGCTTTTCACTCCAATCCCAAAGAAAGGCAATGCCAAAGAATGCTCAAACTACCACACAACTACACTCATCTCACACGCTAGTAAAGTAATGCTCAGAATTCTCCAAGCCAGGCTTCAGCAATACATGAACCATGAACTTCATGATGTTCAAGCTGGTTTTAGAAAAGGCAGAGGAACCAGAGATCAAATTGCTAACATCTGCTGGATCATGGAAAAATCAAGAGAGCTCCAGAAAAACATTTATTTCTGCTTTATTGACTATGCCAAAGCCTTTGCCTGTGTGGATCACAATAGACTGTAGAAAATTCTTAAAGAGATGGGAATCCCAGACCACCTGACCTGCCTCTTGAAAAACCTAAATGCAGGTCAGGAAGCAACAGTTAGAACTGGACATGGAACAACAGACTGGTTCCAAATAGGAAAAGGAGTTCGTCAAGGCTGTATATTGTCACCCTGCTTATTTAACTTATATGCAGAGTACATCATGAGAAACACTGGACTGGAAGAAGTACAAGCTGGAATCAAGATTGCTGGGAGAAATATCAATAACCTCAGATATGCAGATGACACCACCCTTATGGCAGAAAGTGAAGAGGAACTAAAAAGTCTCTTGATGAAAGTGAAAGAGGAGAGTGAAAAAGTTGGCTTAAAGCTCAATATTCAGAAAACTAAGATCATGGCATCTGGTCCCATCACTTCACGGGAAATAGATGGGGAAACAGTGGAAACAGTGTCAGACTTTATTTTTGGGAGCTCCAAAATCACTGCAGATGGTGATTGCAGCCATGAAATTAAAAGACACTTACTCCTTGGGAGAAAAGGTTGGAGAAGACTCTTGAGAGTCCCTTGGACTGCAAGGAGATCCAACCAGTCCATCCTAAAGGAGATCAGTCCTGGGTGTTCACTGGAAGGACTGATGTTGAAGCTGAAACTCCAGTACTTTGGCCACCTCATGCAAAGAATTGACTCATTGGAAAAGACCCTGATGCTGGGAGGGATTGGGGGCAGGAGGAGAAGGGGACGACAGAGGATGAGATGGCTGGATGGCATCACCGACTCAATGGACGTGAGTTTGGGTGGACTCTGGAGGTTGGTGATGGACAGGGAGGTCTGGCGTGCTGCGGTTCATGGGATCACAAAGAGTCGGACACGACTGAGCGACTGAACTGAACTGTGAATTTTGAAGTCAGGTCGTGAATTTTGAAATCAGTGAGTCTTTTTGGTCTTTTTAGATTTTTTTCTTTTTTTTTTTGGCCTTTCTAGGTTCTTTGCATCCATGTAAAATTTCAAATCAAGTTTATTTTTTAAAAAAAATATATACTGGAATCTTGATTGTCATCTGTATGGACTCCATAGAACACTGTGGGGACACTTGGCGTTTCATGAATGGCGACTGTTCCAGTCCGTGAACATGGCGTGCCTCTCCGTTGCTTCAGGCCTTTACTTTCTCTCAGCAATGTCTGGTTGTGTTCAGTGCAAAGTCTTGCAGAGTTTTAGTAAACCTATCACCGAGTGTTTTATCTGACACTGTTTAAACAGTGCTTTAAAATTTTGTTTGCTGTTAGAGTGAAGAAATAAAATTGGTTTCTGTATGTTGATCCTGTGTCCTGCAATCTTGCTAAAGTCAACTCGCCGAATCCAGTGCCTGTTTTGTGGAATCCTTAGAACTTTCTCTGTAAACAGTCATGTTTCCTGGAAACACATATGGCCCTTTCCTACCTTTTTTGCCTTAGTTTTTTTCCTGCCTCAAAGTAGCAAGAAATAAGAGAAGGCTGCTCCATGCCCACGGCTGCACCCTGCCCAGACCCAGGCCCCTGTGGGCGGGCTGTGCCAGTGACCCCGGGCGTGCTCGGGTGGAGAGCCCCCGGGGCTGGGCTGGGGGCCTCAGCCAGGTGCCCACTGGGCGTCCTCCCCCCCAGAGCCCGTGCTGTGCCCCAGGGCTGACCCACCAGGACCTGGCATCTGAAGGGCTGGCGGGGAGAGCCACGTCTTCCCGAAAGTTCGTCCTCATCAGGGGAGTGTAGAGGGAAAAGCGAGTCAGCTCCGTCACGTGTGCATCCTGGACTCAAGCTGATGGCGGGTCAGCTCTCTCCTCCGCACGGAGGGGGTGTGGCCTTAGCCGCACCCGGACCCGAGCATGACCTGACCCTGCTCTGAAGCTCAGGTCTGTCCTGGGAGGGACCCCGGGGGCTTGAGGACCGTCCCTTAAAGACCAGCGGCCACTCCGGCGTCACCCAGTGGAGGAGGGAAGGGCTTCCCGGACAGCAGCGTGTGCGGACACGCGGGAGCAGGGAGCGGCTGAGGCTGCGCTCGACGCGTGGCCTTCCATCTGCGTGGTCACCGTTGCAGAGCAGAGACACAGACGGCCCCCCGTTAGGTGTGGTTGCCATGCTGACCGAGTGCCTCTTGTGTGCGCTTCAGGCCTGCGCTGTGCCCCTAGCGGGCACGTCCCGTGGGCTGGGTGGGCGGGGGCATCGTGTGACCGCGGAGTGTGCGCCCGTGACCCCGCATGGGACGTGCCTGGTCAAGGGGTGTTTCATTCGGGCGTCCAGACTGGAGTGAAGCAAAGGGGGCCGGTTCCAGGAGCTGCTCCTCGGGGTCCAGGCACCCCGAGGCGTGTCCTGCCCAGCGCTGGCCCTTGGTGCCGCGGACGCAGGCCGCGTCCACTCCCCGAGCCGCGCTGACCCCCAGGCTGCCCTCGGGGCCGGGCAGCAGAGGAAGCGAGTTCAAGCCTGTCACCTGTTTGTAGTTTTCGTAATTTCTGATTTGGCATTTTGATCAGTCTGTTTCTGGTCAAGGAAATGCATCCGCATCTCATAACAGGAAACCCTTTTGTGATCTTTACTTCAAGGCATTTTTCTCTCTCTCTCTCTACTTCCCCCGTCGTTTTTTCTCTTTTGGCAAAAATACAGGCCCAATATGATGTGCGTCTTATTAAAAGTTCAGCATAATTTATTGCCATTGGTTTGTTTACAAAGTCAACAATCCCCAACTGCACAGCGTGGCCTTCCTACAGTCACTGCTCTTTTCAGACTTTCTTGGCTTTTCCTTGGGGCTAGGGTTGGGGTGGGGGACAAGGAAGGACCCACACTTGAAGGGGTTGCGTGGCTCCAGGCTGATTCCTCCCAGGTCACAGCGCTAACCAGACGCCCCATGACGCAGCAGAGCCACCGCCATCAATGCGGGGGTCCCGGGGGTGGTGGACACCAGGAAACTCTACCCCCTCCTCAGCCCAGCAGTCCTCCTGCCCTCAGAGCCCACAGGACGTGTGGGACCCGGTGGGGGGAGAACGGGCGCACAGCAGTGTGTCCAGCGTGGGCCCCAGCCCCTGCACACGTCTCTCAGGGGGAGGACGGAAAGTGGGGGTGGGCTGGCCCAGTCCCTAGGGCTGACTTAGCCTGGGCCTCGGGGGGCAGGGTCCTGGCAGAGCTAGAGGGGCTGCCCCCTCCCAGGCCAGCGCTTCCCTCGTCACTCTGCTGGGGGCGCCCCAAGCCCACCCCGGGACCTATAGACAGGACCTGGGGACATAGCCCACAGGGTCCAGCCTCCCGGCCTCCCTGGTGGGAGGCGACGCAGCAGAGGCCAGGGCAGAGTCTGAGCTGACCGCCCTGGGCCACCACCGTGGGGCTCCCCGGAGCCCACTGCGTCTCCTCTCACGGCCTGGCCCCCAAGGCCCGCATGTGTGCACCGAGCCCCGGGCACTCGTGAGGCCACCCCCTCCTTACCGCACCTGCCCTACGGCAGCCTCTTGCAGCGACCACCAGAGGCCCAGGCCACCCTGCAGGAATGCGTTGCCTTAGGGCCCTGGGCGGCAAGGACCCATGGCCTCTGCGGCCGCCCGGCTGGCCTCCTGCTCTGCGTACCAGGGAGGGCCTTGCCCCGGGCTCCCAAGGCTGGGCGGAGCTCCTGGGAGACCAGAGTGTGTGGTGGAGCGTTGCCCGCTCACCGTCGTGAGCAGGTGGGCAGGGAGGTCAGGGAGACCTGGGCTGGCCCGTGAGGCTCGCTGAGACTCACCGTGGGGGTGGGGGTCTCCGCTCCGGCCTCCGCAGTCCCTTGGTTACGGTTAGATTTGACAACTTCCCCAGGAGTTGGGGTCTGCAGGGCCTCCACCTCTGTCTCTAGGGCTTCCCTCGTGTGAAGAGGCAGAGAGCCTGCCGACCTTGCAGCGGAGCGGCAGCCCTGGGCGCAGAGAGCTCGAGACCCCGGGTGATCTGGAGTCTTTGCGACCTTTCCTTGCAGATCCCAGGGCTTCCTGCCTCCCCACCCCCGACTTCCCAGGGCCCTCATCAGGCGTGGGGAGGGGCTACCGCGAGCCTCAGTCCTGGGGACTTCCCCCTGGTTGGAGCGTTGAAAACTCCAGCAAAGCAGACACGCGGCATGTGAAGCTGCTGACCCTGGTCTCCTGGCCTCTCTCACAGGTGCTGGGCTCAAAGCCGGTGGCTGTCCCCGTTCCCCTGGAGACCCTGGTGCGGGAGCTCCCGGCCGCCTGCCGATTCCTGAGTGTTCGCGGCCACGGGGGCCCAGGAGCTGGGCGGGTGGGGGCCCGGGGGCAGGAGGGGGTGTGAGGTCCCGAGCGGCGTGTGTGTGGCCCCAGGGAGTCAGCCCCACACAGAGGCCACACGCTCCCTGTGTGTGTCGACCTGAGTCTTGAGGGGCTGCGGTGATGACACAGAGGCCCTGAGGTGAACTGTGTGATCATGTTGTTCCGTGTCGGGCGCTGCAGGAGCGTCCAAGGAGGCGCGACCCGGCCAGGGGTGCGCCCCGTCAGGGCCGCGCCGTCACCAGCGCTGTGCCCACCCGGAGCGGCCGAGGACCTGGGGGCCGTGTGCCCGGGCCGGGGACGGGCGTCTGCAGGGGCCGGGGCCGGATGCCAGCCTCCACTCTCCCCACTCCCGCCCCTCGTCGCCCAAGCCCAGGGTCCGCTTTGGACGACCACCCCTGCGCCCCGACCTCGAGCCTCCTCAGTCTGCAGGGAGAGGAGCTGGGGGCAGGGGGACCAGGGCCCTGGGTGACGTACGGGGGCTGGGTCGTCTCAGGGCCGGCAGGGCCCAGGGCAGGTGGGCTGTGCGGAGTGGCCGCTGACCCTGGGTCCGGGTGGCTTCTGACTTCTACGTAAAGAAGACGAATTTTCTCATCGAAGGGGAAAAACTGCCCGATTATTATCAGGGCAAGTTGGTTAGAGTGTTAGTTAAGTCATTTGTCAAAGCTCATTTAGTTGTCAAAATTAAATCATTTCCCTCCATTTCCTGGCGGATTGGTCATAATGATAACTTTCTTGGCACGGCATTTATCATCCTGGTCCAAATGGGGGATGGGGTCGGGGGCAGGCGGGAAGGTGTCCCCAGACCGATACGACTCCCTGGTCCTTCTGTGGCAGGAAGATGCTATTTTAATCGTGCTTAGCTCCTGTTATCACTTACAGCATAGCGTTCACGTAGCTGTAGCTGCAGGCCTGGACTAAAGCAGGGTGATACCAGTGGTCATGTTCACAAAGCAGGGAGAGAGACATGGGGGGCTGTCAGCTCGCCCACCCCAGCGACACTGACGGCGGGAGACGGTGGCCCTACGATGCAGGGTTCTGATTTCAGCCGTGCGGCTAAAAAAATTAACATCCTAAAATAATTGTGGGAAAAAAAGTGTGGCTTACAAGAAAAAAGGGTCTTGCACAGAAAAGAAAAAGAGAAAACGGTCCAGTCTCTCATTTCTCGGATGCTCCTTGACGTTTCCGTAAGGTCAGTCATGTACCTGCTCACAGCCCTCGAACAGCACGAAGGTTACAG
Source organism: Bos indicus x Bos taurus (assembly GCF_003369695.1). Lineage (NCBI taxonomy): Eukaryota > Metazoa > Chordata > Mammalia > Artiodactyla > Bovidae > Bos > Bos indicus x Bos taurus. The sequence continues at coordinate 1,338,445 of NC_040097.1, forward strand.
CTGAAGAGGGGGAGTCCCCCCACCCACCCTAGGCCCACCGCAGCCAAGCTTGCTGATTTTTCTAAATTTTTCTCAGAAAGAATTTTAGGCAATGTTGGCATACACACAACTCTGTATGTGTGTGTGTGCATCCGCACACACGTACATATATATATATGTAAAATTCTGTTAATTCAGTCAGAAAAGTGTTTGCTTTTTGTTCATCGCTGTAACCTTGGAGGTGTTTGCTGGCGTCTGTCTCCCTTTAGCTGCCTGCTATAGAGCGTGTCGTGTGAAGGCCCTGCGTCGTCTCCACCCGCTGCTTACCCCTGTTGATGGACGGTTGTCCTCTTAAAAGTTACAGCTGATGCTGCACAGACGGCCTGCTTCGGATGTCCCAATGGGCTTGTGTGAGAGTAGCCACGGTCAGCCCGTCCTGGTGTGATCTTGCGTGTACAGTTCTGACGCTCACCGCCTCGCCTGCCTGCAGCAGAGGGGTGTGAAGCAGCATCGCTGCAGGGCCCCGTGAGCCCGCCGACCCCGGACCGCTGTCCCCAGCAGCCACGCTCTCCTTGCCCCTCCCCGAGCCTACGGACGAGCTCTCTGTGTGTTGATTGGCCACTCGTCGTGCTTTGCTGCTGGTAAATTACCTGCAGGCAGTCTCTGCCGTCTCAGCTGTCTCTTTCACAGTGGTAACTAGTAGTGACTGTAAACCCTCCACCGTGAGCAAATCAGCCGTGTCAGGCGCTGTGCATCACAGGCCCCCCTCCCTCTCACGCGTCTCTGGTCCTTTGCACACGTGGTCTGACGTGTCAGCCCCTCAGGACTCTGCTGTGTGCTCTGCCCGTCTCAGAACGGCCTCCGAAGTACACGCTTCCTTCTGAAGTTGTTTTTTCATTCTTTCTTTTGTCTGCAGTTACTCTTTGACTTTGCTTTCATGCAGTAGCATGGTGGCACCAGAGCCATTTGAAGCACCGCCTTGGTCGTCAGCTTAAATGCTTCTCTGAGCTTTGTTGCTTTTCACTGATTTATCCTCTGTTCTCCAAACTGTTTCTTTTCTCTCTTAGCTCTCTATGAATAGGCTTCAGCAGCTGAGACTGGTTTCTGCCTCCTCCAATCCCGTGTTTCCGCCTGTCTTTCTCAGGATGCTTGTAGCTGTTACTGCACGCTTATTTTTCAGATGAACTTTAATATCATGTTTTCAATCACCAAAAAGCAATTTTGATATTGTAATTGAAATAGAGCTGAAAGCAGACTGATTCAGAGAGAGTTTGTGTCTTTATAGTCTCTGGGCTTCCTGTCTGATGGCACTGCGCGTCTTTCCATTCACCTGGAGATTCTGAGTTTTCTTCAAGTAGATCCTGCACATTTCTTCAGTTTTTACCCAAGCATTTCATCTTTTTGGTTGCTCTTATCAATTGGATCTTTCCTTTCATTGTAGTTTTTAATTTCTCTTTGTACAGAAAGACTGTTGATTTTTTAATGTTAATGAGTAACACACCACTTTACTGAAACAGACTTCTCTGTAGTTTTTATTATTTTTCCCGTGGATTCCCTTGAGTTTTCTAGGTATATAATTGTATCCTTTGCAAACAGGGACAATTCCATTCTTTGCTTTCAGCGCTCAGCACGCCCCTCTCCTTCTTTGGTCTCATCACATTGCTCAGTGGTCCCAGAACAGTGCTAGGTGCAGGCATCCTTTGTCTATAATTGTAATCAGAATGTGCCTAATCTTTTATCCAGAGGAGCCCTAGCTTTTAGTATCATGTACCTTCCTTTTCTAGGAAGCAGATATTCATTTCCTCTAATTTCTTTTAAGTTTTAACGTCAAACATCATGGAAACCCGCTTTGGCATCTTTCTGAGTGGCTGGTGACTTGTCCTTTGACCTGCTCATGTGCTCTTTTACATGAGTGGTTTTTCCGGTGTTACCGCCCTGGGCACACCCTGCTCAGCCGCAGCGCGTTACTATTTTAATGTCCCACTGAGCTGCATTTGCCACTCCAGCCGTCGCAGTGCGTGTGTTAACAGTCGTGATCACAAGGCCTGGTGTCAGCTTTGGTCAGTTCAGCTTTGAGCACCAGAATACCAGCTTAACGGGAAGAATTTGAAAGCTTTCGTTCTTTATTCTTCCTGAACAGTTTAAATAAGCTGTATGTTCCTTAGAAGGCTGAAGGTCTCTGAAACCATCTGAACTTTGTGCTTTTGGGGTGTTAGCACTTTGATGACTGTAAACTTTTTTCTTCTTTGTTGGTTTTCTTGATTTCCATCTCTTCCAGGGACAATTTTGGTAAAAGAGTTTACTAGAAAATTTTCTATTTCAGTTATGTCTTCAGATTTATTTGCATTGAGTTTTGCAAGTGACGCCTCTTAATTTTTTTACACGTCGTCACCCCTGTTTTTTCCCTAATATGTTGTGTTTGTGCTTTACCACTTTTCAAGAAACAGCTTTTACCGTTGTCTGTCAACTCTGCCATCTCCTTTTCTGAATGAACGCCGTGGCTTTTCTCTTCGTTCTGCGCCCCTCTGCCTGGGTGGGTCCTCGCCGCCTCGGGCTTCCTGCGTGGCGGCTGGGCGCGTGGGCCGGGCAGCTGCTGCATCTGCGGCTGTGCCTGCCCTCTGAGCCCCGCTTCGGTCGCATTCCTCTCTGGGTTTCACGTTACTTTCTAGACATCCTGCTGCCACTTCTGTTTTCAGCTTTGACCCGAGAGTTGTTTAATGAGGAAATCTTTGTTTCCCAGTTGCGTTTTTTTTTTCTTCTTCCTGTTCGTTTGGTTGTGCATTTAGAGTTTTTATTGCATCGTTGGGGGAGAACGTGGCCTGTGTCATGTTGACTGTTTGGAATTTATTGAGTTTTTCTTCGTGGCCTAATACATGATTTTGTACATGTTCCAGGGGCTCTTAAAAAGAAGACTTATCTGTTACCAAGCTTGAGATAAACGCCCCCCGTGCGTCGCGTATGTGGGTTTCGGTGCGAGCTGACGGCTCCCTCTGCCCCCGTCCACTGACGTGCTCGCCCTGTGCTCTGCTGGAGGCTCGCTGGGGCAGGTGCTGTCATCTCCTCGTCCTTTCTCCTCTGCTCCCAACACTTTGCGGTCGGCTGTGGTCTCTGCCCCTTCACGACTCACGTCTTCCTGTGGATTAAGACCTTGCTGAATCACCAGTGGCCCTTGGGCTCATTTCAGCTTTTTCTGCCCAGAATTCAGACTTGTTGGATTTCATTTTGGCAATTCAGGCCTCTTTTTCGTTAGGGCAGTAATCTTGATCTTTTTTTCACTTCTAACGTCTCTGAGTCATTTTGTTTTAGAGGTGATTCTTACTTGCAGTACAACACACCGTGACCTTGAAAAATCAAAATGAATATTTAAGCCCCACGGAGCCCTCTGCACTCACTTTCCCTGTCTGTGAAGTGGGTCGTTTTCTTCAACCGAAACGTTACGTGGTGTTTACTGTACACGTTATGCCGCTGACTGGCACGATGCCATCCTCTTCAAGACATTCTTCCTCGGACTTTGACAGATGAGCCAAGCAGGTCCAGGGAGGTGAGTTTTCCAGAGCTGCCCAACCGGCCGTGTGTGGGCTGTGCTCCCCCCCGCCCAGGGCTCCCCACTCCACACCCCGTGTTCTTTCTGCTCATCGACCGGCCGTGTGTGGGCTGTGGTTCCCCCTGCCCAGGGCTCCCCACTCCACGCCCCGTGTTCTTTCTGCTCATCGACCAGCCGTGTGTGGGCTGTGGTCCCCCCTGCCCAGGGCTCCCCACTCCACACCCCGTGTTCTTTCTGCTCATCGACCAGCCGTGTGTGGGCTGTGGTCCCCCCTGCCCAGGGCTCCCCACTCCACACCCCGTGTTCTTTCTGCTCATCGACCAGCCATGTGTGGGCTGTGGTCCCCCCTGCCCAGGGCTCCCCACTCCACGCCCCGTGTTCTTTCTGCTCATCGCTTGTAGCCGCCATCACACCATCGATGGAAGCCCAGGTCAGCCTGAGTGAAGTGATTTCTGGCTTTCTGGATGAGCTGTGGCAAGTAGGGTAACCTAGTAACCAGGTTCACTTTTTACTTAATTGGAAGCAGACCACGGCGGGCTCAGGGGTCAAGCAAACAGTCTCCTGAGCAGCGCCCCCCCGCCCCGCCTGTCCTCTGAGCGGGAGGGCCGCCCTGCCGGGGCGGGGGCTACTCACCCGAGGGCCACCCTCTGGACACTGCTTCCGGCTCCTCGTGACCGTCAGAAACAGCAGATGGAGCCAGAGACTTGAGGAAAAAGGCCACCCGGTTCCAAGCCCTCACCTCCTGGGGCCGCGACCTCAGTGCTGAGCGTGGGGCGGGCTTGGCTCCTTGATGGGGGTCGTGGAGGTGCGAGGTCCGCCGCAGACGCTCCCGGGGGTGGACTGTCTCAGGCCGCTGTGAGGAGGAGGGACTCGGGGGCTTGCTGGAGGCAGGAGGTCCTTAGGGCCGGAACCCCCCAGCCCAGGGTGGTCCTGGGGACGGCCGTGTCCACGCTCCCGGCTCTGTTCCTCTGGGGCCCGCATCCAGTCGGCTGGATGACCTTGCTGCTTTGTCTACTCAGGGACAGTCAGTGCACCCAGCCCTGGGCTCCGAGACGAGCCTGCGGCCTGAGCTCGCCCCGCGTGGGAGCGGCCCAGCCTCAGCCCCTGCCGCCGCGGGCACGCCATGGCGGGGCTCGGCCTCCTCTGCCTGCGGGCCAGGCCTGGCCCTGCTCCGTCTGGGGGATGCTGAGGACGGTTGCAGGTGCGCCTGCCCAGTCTGGTCCCAGCGCGGCCCTGGGCGTCCCTCGCTCCCTCTTGGCAGTTGTGCTGTGGGTGAGGGGAGCGGGCCAGGGAGCCAGCCTTCCAGCTGTGAGCAGAGGGTCTCTGCGCAGGCAGAGAAGTGTAACTGGAGGAGCCGAGCCCTCAGCAGTGAGCTCAGGCCTTTGCCTTCAGCCTGGAGCTGGCCTCGGGAGAAGGGGCTGCAAGCCAGGCTCTGCCTCTGGGCGCCCAGTGGCCAGGGCCCTGCTCACTCAGGCTGCAGGGGCCTGGCCGGCCGGCCTGTCCAGACTGGGAGCTCAGGCCTTCTGGGGCCAGGTCCACCCTGGCGAGGTGTGAGCCCCCGTCTGGGTGTCCGGTGCGCAGGGAGGCGTGAGCAGGGGGCAGACACACCCACCAAGCTCCTGGCATGTGCTCAGCTGAGCTTCCCACCCGCTGACCCTCTGAAGGACCCTCCGGGTCTACTGCTCTGAGCCCCACCGTGCAGACGGAGGCCAGTGTCAACGTGCTTCACAGCACTGGCGTCAGAGCCCGTGGGGCGGCTCCTCCCAGCGCCCGCTGTGCCCCTGGTGGCAGCTCTGTCCTCTGTAGCTGGAAAGGGCGGGTCGGGGGCCTCCCACATGCCCGCTCACCGCCTGGATTGTGGACTGGGGTCGTGGGAAGACCTGGGGCGTGGCCGTGTGCTGCCAGAAGGTCCGGTGGAGAGTGGCCGTCCCCGTGATGGAGGGGGCGAGGGCCTTACAGGGAAGACAGGTTTGGGTGAATGTTGCCCAGGGGTCCGCGTCCATCCAGGGACAGGTGGTTGTGAGTGGTGGGTACGGAAAGGGCGAGAACCTGGCCAGAGACCCAGGTGTGCCCAGCACGGGGCCTGCAGGTGAGTCCTTGCGGGGAAGAGCCTGGGGAGGCCCCAAGCCTGGCTCAGCCAGGAAGGCTGGGCAGGAAGTTGAGGGTCAAGACCCTCCTGGGGGGGTGGGCAGGGGACTGCCACTTCTGAGAGCTCACTGGGGCCTCGCAGGTGAGGCCCCTTCCCCAGTTTACAGACAGGGAGCAGGTGCAAGGAAGCATCTCGGGGATTCATTCACACGTGGAGTTTTAGCTGTGACAGACCGTGGGTCCTGCCCTCAGCCCTTGTGACTGAGCTGCGAAGGTCCGAGCAGGCAGTGAGCACTCGTGGCCCTAGTGGCCGAGGTGGGGGGCGCGGTGGTCCCGCCAGCCCAGTGCCCTCCTGCGGGGCTGCCGCTCCTGGAGGCCCGCCCTGAGGGGAGCGCACGGCTCTGCTGGGAGGCCGGGCGCCACACACCCTGCGCTCTGGCTCCAGCCCCCTCGTCCGACCGTAACGTGCATGGACCCAGGGAAAGAGACACGTTTAGGGAAGGAAACAAAAGCAGCAGGTCAGTGCGGCCGCGAGGGGCCCGAGGCAGCGTCTGCGCCTTGAGGAGCGCACGCACCCGCGCCCTCCGACGCCCAGGCGGTGCCGTGTTCAGAGCGGCCGACGAGCCTCTCAGCAAGGGTAGCGAACCAGGGCCCCCGAGCCCTGCGCTGGTGAGGCCGGCGGAGGCCGCAGAGCGTCCCGTTTGCCCCGAGCCCTGCGCGAGTGAGGCCGGGCGGAGGCCGCAGAGCGTCCCGTTTGCCCTTCTCTCCCTGGTGCATGTGCGGCCGTGGGAAAGCACTCTCTGTGGGGAAAAGCCCACTCAGAAAAGGCTTCAGATTTTCTTCAGACGTCTGGTAAGGAAACCAGCTACACGGCGACGTGAACTACTGGAAAATAAGTGAACAAAGCTTATTTACAGCACAGGAGATAGCCCTCGAAAAAATCTGAAGAATTAAACACGGGATTCAGACCAAAGTCACGTGAAACAGCAGTGATGTGTGGTGGGAAAGGATCACCGTGCGGCTGCCTCCGCCGATGGCGCCTCCTGCACCGGGAGTGCGGTTGTCTTTACAGGAATTTGATGCCTGCCATTTGCAGAAGCGGGCAGTGTTTGGCATGCGGGCATGTGACGGGTCGTGCCTCCGCGAGGCCCGGGGCTCCACTCTGTGGTCGCCCCCGGCCCCTCCCCTGCTTTGGTGCGGCCACTTCCCTGCAAAGCAAGAGTCGGGGGGTGGTCAGTGAGGAGAGAGCCTGGGAAAGGCAAGGACCCAGGGCTTCTCGAGGAGGGGCAGCCTTTGGCTCAGAGCCATGCCCACCGCCTGCAGGACACAAGGCCCGGTGTGCGGATGCAGCCCGTGCAGCGCCCGTGCCCAGGGAGCTTGGCAGGGCCCCCTCCTGGCCTGTACCCCCTGGAGAGGGTTCTGAGGGGCGCTGATATGCCCTCCACTGTGGCTGCTCCCCCACGTCAGCTGCTCTGCCCTCCCCCAGCTGTTGGAGACACTCTTGGAAGTCCTTCAAACTCCGACTGGCCCGGAGCCTGGGGAGGTTCACATGGGAGTCAGTTCTCCTGCTCAGCTCTGCTGCTTGTGCAAAGACCCCAGGCTGCTCCGTCTTGGAGTCCCAGCCCCCGGATGGTGCCCAGGCCACCGTCAGGTTCATGCGTGGCCATCAGCCCCCAGGGGCCACGTGGCGGATACACAGAGCGTCCTCCGCAGCTGCTCGGGCGTGTTGGCCAGGAGGCCTGTGTCAGGGAGGTTCTGCGAGGGGCCTTGCTGCGCCGGGAAGGAGGCTGCTCGTCGGCGGCTACAGGCTGAGCGTCTTCTGCTCGTCCTCCCTTCTGGCTTCGCCCCCGCAGCCCTGGGCACCACCGTGATGCCCAGTCCCTCTGCCGCCGCGGCCACGCGCAGAGGCGGGAGACGGACCCTGCTGCCCACATGTGCCCTGCGCCTGAGACAGGGGAGCCTTTGTTCGGCTGAGCGCCCACTGGGAGCGTGCCAGCATTCCCGAGGGCCGGCCCGCGCCCTCCAGGAAGGACAGGGCTGTCCCTGCTTGTTGAAAACTGGAACGTCAGCTAATGAGGAGCCGTTGAGAGACTGGTGGGTCCCATCCCAGGACAGCTCACCACGGTGGGCCTCGCTGCTCCCCGAGGTGCAGCGGCGGCTGGGCGGGAGACTGCGGCTCCCAGCCTCCTGCTCACAGGATGTGGCCGGGTGCCAGGCCCAGGGGGTCAGGTTTTTTCTTCCCTCCTCACCATTTAGCTGTGTCATTGTGTGAAGAGCAGTCAGAGGCGGTGTTCAGCTCAATGTGTCTCTTGGGGACACCTGCAGAGAGTCAGCTCCCCAGGAAGGTGGCCTGGCCTGGGGACTCGGGCGGTCCTGTCACATGGCCTTATGGGGCCCAGCTCCTGCCTGTGCCCATCTTGGTACCGCTGCAGGCGACCCACTAATGCCCGGGGGCCAGGCGCCCCACAGGGTCTGGGTGAGACGCTGCCGCCTCCCCGCTGTGGGCTGGGGTGATGGCGGCCACGCAGGTGCCTCTGGGTGCTCGGGTGGACCGTCAGCGTGTCCCTACCCTACCCGAGCCGGGCCTTCCTGGCGGGGCTGCGCTCACACTGGCTGCAGGCCCGGGGGTCCACGTCCAGACACGCTCAGGAGGCAGCTGCTCTCAGGTCTCAGGGCAGGCAGGTTGTCGGGGTCGGGCAAGGCCACCAGCCAAGCACCAGCTGCCGTGGCCTCTGCCTCACGCGTTCAGAAGACAGGACGTGCCTGGGAGGACGGAGGGACCCGGGGGTGGCCACGCAGCAGCCGCTCCCGCTGGGCAGAGGCCTGCAGCCCCCCGCAGTGTTGGCACGGGAGGCTGAGGGCCCGCCTCTGGAGGCCCCACCCTTCCAATGCAGGGTATGCGGATTTGATCCCGGGTTGGGGAACTAACATCCCACATGCTGCAGGGCAACTAATGCCGTGCACCGTGACAGAGATTCCACACATCACATCTGAGACCCAGCACAGCATGTTAAGAAACAGTGCCCAGGCCACGGGTCACCCGGCCTGCCAGCGCCTCTGCCCGCCCCGCCCGCTCCTGCCCTGCACAGGCCGCGGGACTGGGGGTGTGACTTGTTTTTTCCTGATTATAAAAGCAACGTGTATTTCTAGTGGGAAAAATAGAAAAGAGTAACGGGGGAATTGACTGTAATTCTATCGATCACTCTTATATGAACTCCCTTTAATTTACTTTCCTGTGTTATAGGCTATATATTTGCATATGGTGGACATCACTCTGTTTAATTTTTACTTAATATGTCAGTGTTTCTGATGCATGGAGCACCAGTTTCACAAATATGTCCTGTATCTTTGAAAGCGCTTCGCTTGTTGCTATTTCATTGTTTCTTACTATTATCCTTACGTTATTTTCTTTCTTAAATTTTCCGGAAGCACTTTGTGTGATGCCAGTGATGCCTGAGGCATGCCGTTTCCGCAGCGCCTCACCATGCCGGGAAGAGCACAGCCCTTTCTGAGCACCCTCCGCACGGGTGTCTGGCACAGGGTCTGGCTGCCTGTGTTCTGTTTTTGACTATTTATGTGGCTGTGCTGGGTCTCAGCTGTGATGTGTGGAATCCTTGTTACGATGCATATGGGATCTGAGCTTCCCGACCAGGGATCAAACTCGCATACCCTACATTGAAAGGCGGATTCTTAACCACTGGACCACCAGGGAGGTCCCAAGGCCGCTTGTCTGTGAATCCGTGCTTTGAAGAACGGTATTACGTATTGCCTTTTTCAGTTATAGTGGAAATGCATACTTGCGGATAGCTTCACACACTGTCCCCTAAAGCTCAAAGTCAAGTTCCCTAAGATTCTGCTCCCAGAGAGAACCAGTGGTAAGGGCACGTGCACATCTGTTTGATGTCTGTGTGCACACACGCACACTCACAGATGCAGGTACACGCAGGCGCACACACACACAGATGCACATACAACAGGCACACACACACACACACGTGCACCCGCACACATACACACAGGCACACACACGCGCGCACACACATGCACACACAAGTGCACGTAGACACATGCATGCACATGCACACTCACAGGCGCGCACACACACAGACACACGCACACACAGAGGCACACGCATGCGCACGCCCTCGGGAGTAAAGGGCCCGTGGTCCCCGCGGCCCTGGCTGTGGCCGTGTCCCGTGACGCGCTGGGTCTGGTCCACAGGAGGCAGGCTCGGCATCGTCACGCCCCCAGGACGGGCTCTCCAGCTGCCCCGGGGCCTGGCCGCGCACGGCCCTCCGTGAGCGCCTCCTCAGAGCTGGTCCCGGCTTTCTGGACCAATTGGCCTGTGTGCGGAGTCACGTGGTCCCAGGGGCCAGAGGCCCCGCGCGGGGGATGAGGCGCGCCTGGGCCGCCCGGAGCTGGGTGCAGAGGAGCGGGGGCCGGCAGTGCCCCAGCCTCCGCGGCCGGCCGGCCTCCCTCAGCGCGCGCTGCCATCATTCTCCCTGCGTGACACTCGACAGCGGGGAGTTAGCCAGCTTGTTTCATCTCTTCTTAAGGAAAAGTTAAATTTATAAGCCCAGCCCCGACCTTCCCTGTAACTCATGTGCTCATCCTGCTCCCTGGTTTGATGTATGGCACCGCTGTTTCATTAAACAACATACAGGAATAATTAGTTCGGCAACGATGCCTCAGAACAAAAGCCCTTGATTTAGTTTGACTTTATAAGTTGGTCTCTTTTGATGTGCAGGAGCACATCTGGGGTCTCAAAGAGAGCAGAAAGGAAAATAGACGACGTCTAGCCAGGCTGGGGCTCCGGGTTTCCCAAGCACAGCCAGTAACCCTTTGGTCCCGGGCCCCAGCGGCCGCGTGAGCCCCGCAGACCCGTCAGTTCCCGCACTCGCGCCCGGCGGCCGGGCCTTGCTGCAGCCCCACCTCCTGCGTGCAGACCCTCCTCCTCTTCTTTCCCTCACTCAGCGGGTGCGGCGTGTCGGAGCCCACGGTGTGCGGTGCCCTCGAGTGCTCTGGGGGCCGCAGGTGAGCAGGGCCTCAGCCCCATCTGTCCTGCTCTCAGGTTCTGTCCCCATGGGCTGCCTGGGGGTCTTCCGACCTCCCCCACCCCAGCTCCTGCCGCCAGCAGGTGAGGCTGCAGCCTTGCCCGACCCCCGGGGCCCTGCAGGCCCCACAGTCATGGACCCCTGCCCCCTGCCCACATACGCCCCTCTTCTACATGAGCTGCCCCCCTCCTCCAGGCCCCTGCAAATAAGTCCCTCAACTGGGCACCGTGGCTTTTCCCTCGAACCCTGGCGTCCTTGCCGCCCCGGGAGAGCCCTTGGCACACAGTGCCCAGGAGGGAGTGACCGTCGATGCCAGAAGTACTGGGGTGGGGGGCCTATGTCCTGGCGTCTGGCCCCCTCATGCCCCGCAGAGGGCCGGGCGTACGACGGGCTCTGTGCACGGGGGTCTGGCCTGTGCGCCGCCTGGCCCAGCCGTCCACGTGCATGTGGACCCCCGCTGCCCAGGACCACGTGAGCCGGGGTGGCAAGGGCCTCGCGGGCTCGCGTTTACAGCCGGTGCTCCGGCAGCGGTGGTGCCGTCCTTGCAGGGGGGTTTTGGACCAAGTCCGTGCAGATTCTGTTCCAGCTGGCGTTCGGAGCCACGGGGGCAGATCAAGTGGCTCTCTCTCTGGCTTTCGGTTTCTAGGGAACCAGGTCTGGGACAGGCAGACGGCGGGTTCCCTGAGCCCCCGTCAGGCGCCCTTCACCCCTTGCTGCTCCAGCCGTGCCCCCCCTTGCCCTCTCACCCAGGACACAGAAGGACGCGCCCGCTCTCAGCAAGGCCCAGTGGGAGCACCAGGGCCGCCCTGCCTCCCCGGCCGGACGGGGCCCGGGACCGCCCGGCGCACAGCGGAGTGGCTGGCACTGCTGCTCCAGGCTGTCTGGCCCCTGCCTGTGGGCCACAGACCCCCGGGGCCTGCCCTGCCAGTGCCTGCACAGCCCCCCACTCTCGCCTGGCCTGGGAGAGGCGTTGTTTATCCCCACTTCACAGATGAAAACACCGAGGCCGGAGCGGGGACGTGATGCACCCCAGCCCTGCGTCCTGGCCAGGCTCTGAGCCTCGGCCTGCCTGCGTCAAAGCCCCTGCTCGCTCCGCTGCTCAAGGCGAGTCCCCTGGGCTGACCATACACCTTTCCCGCCTCGGTGACACGTTTCCACACTCGGGGCCCGTCAGCCCGCTGCCCAGGCGCCCGGTCCTGACCCGTCCGTGACCCCTGCCCCATGGCTCCAGCTCCTGACCCTCGAGGCCGCGGCATCTGCCAGCGGGAAGGGGCCGCTGCCGGTGCCGGCTGCGTCGCCGGGGACAGCAGGCTTCAGGAGGCTCTCCTGTAATCTCTCTATCCACACGGCCCTCATTTTAATTTGCAAAATTGAACCCAGATCGAGAGCGGTAAAGCCAGAGGACGGTAAATATTCATGCCTCAGTGAGCGAGGGTGGCTCCATTGCCGTCGTGAGATTGGGAGAATTACCTTGGGGATTATGTATATTCATGGGCCGATTTTTATTTGCGATATAACATGACTCCCGTTGGCCTGTGTGTTACCCGGTCTACCCCAAACAGACTTTGCGCAAAGCTCCCGCCCTTAAGCTCCTGGAAGTCCTCTCGAGTGGATCAACCTCTCCCCGCTTCCTAGGAGACAAGCAGGAATAATCGCCCCGCACCCAGCCGGGGGCGGCCACGCATCCTCCTGTGTCCGCTCCGCAGGGTGTGGTGCGGTTCTTGCGTGTAGGCCGCAGCCGAGGAGACGAGTTCTGCTCCCACGGCCATCTTGCCTCCCACCCCAACCCTGGGCTGCAGGACCAGGCCTGTGCTATGTGCCCGAGCTGGGCAAGTGCTCACAGGTGACCACCCAGGGAGGCCAGTCGACGGCGACCTGCCCCGCAGGGCATCCAGCTCTGTTGGTGCAGCTGCTCAGGAGCACCCGCGGGGGATCGGGCGGAGCCAGGCCTGGGCAAGGTGTCTGGCTGCCGCAAGTGTCTCCTAGGCAGCTCAGAGCCAGGCAGGGTCAGCCGGCCACAGCCCACCGCCTGCTCTCAGACATAAAGATTTTCATGCTATGACGGCAGAGCTGAGCAGCTGCAACGGAGCCCGTGGGGCCTGGGAGCCTGAGGTGGTAGCCGTCTGGCCTTCTGCAGAGACGTTTGCAGCCCTCGGTCCTTCAGCTTTGGGGGACGTGGGCCCTGGAGCCCCGTGTCGGGCTCAGCCCTGGCCTTCACGTCCTCTTGCAATTTCATCGTCACAGCGACCCCGATGAAGCTGGGCTGCATGTCTCCTTTCTGCTGATGACATAGTATTAACAGTAGTCGTGTTCGCGGCTCATCTTCACCAAACAGTTCCTAGCTTTTGATGCAGTGTGAATGGCTCTGCACAGATTACTTGGGGTAATCCCCCCCACTGCCCGGGGAGGCAGGTGCATTTTCCATCTGAGGAAGCAGAGAGGGCAAGCCCCATGTGTGCAGCATCATGGGCCGGCTCGAGGGAGCTGACCCGGGAAGCCTGGCCGCAGAGCCTGCACTGCTGGGGCCCTTGCCCTCAAGTGCAAGTTCATGTGGCAGCTTCACCCCCAGTGCCGTGCCAGCCTCCTTCTGTGGGCAGGACACACGGGATCCCGTGTCCTCCGGGAGGCCTGGCCCAGAGCTTCCCCGCAGGGTCTGCATCCCAGCCCACCACTGCTGTCGGGGAGGCCTTGGGCCCCGTCTGCCCTCTCTCCACGAGGGTCGCAGTGAGACCGACGACTCCTCAGGCCTGTGTGAGGGCTGAGTGGGCTGGTGTAGGTGAGCTTGTTGGAACACTGCCCAGGGTATACAGTAGGTGCTCCCTGAATGGGAGCAGTGGCAGGGGGAGGTGACGAGGTCCCCAGGCGTCTGAGCGGCTCGTTGGTTAGCACGTCAGCAGAGGGTCTGCAGACCACGAGCTGCAGGCCAGAGGCCGGAGTGGACCTTGGCCGTTGGTCTGGAGCCACGGAGAGCCGCGCTGGGCCCCCGAGACCACGGGCGTGGAGGCGGCTGGGGTCCACCTGCCGCCGCCTTGGTCACCACCTCACCTGCGCTGGGCCTCTAGTGCGTCCCAGGCTCCCCTACGGCCAGCCGGCCCCTTGATGGGACACGCCACTCAACTCACCACCCCACCCAGGGCGCTCACGTGCTTGGCTTTCTCTGCTCCGAGTTCTAGCTTTCCCGGTGTAATCTTCGTCCATCTCACCTGCAGCCGCTGCGCTCCTCGGATAGCGTGACAGGGTCCCTCGCAGCCCCACCAGCAGGTGGGCATGTCGGCTGTCTGCACTGGGAGCCTTCCATGTCTGAGAGCCCTCTCCAGATTTCCAGGCAGACCCTAGTCAGCCCAGGGTTCACCCGTGCCTCGCGTGATCTCTCGGCCGTGGAAGAGACTCTGCCGGCCGAAGCTGAGCCTCTTCTTCGGCCCACGGCTCCCTGGGTCCTCGGCGTCCTCCCCACGGGTGGCTTCTCACAGGCCAGGCTCGGCAGGGCCAAGGTGCCTTCGCGCACTGCGGCCGATTCGCCGGCTCTGGCTGGGGCTCCGAGTTGGCCTGGTGTCAGGAACAGGTGAGTGCCCCTGACCTTTGACACCTGTGGCCCTGGAGCCTGCACAGCTGCCGGACGTAGTTCTCCGTGGCCGGGCGTTCTGGGTGACTGCCCCCACGGGCCGGGGACTGGCAGGCCACAGCCAGCGGTCAGTTGCCCTCAGTGGCAGTTTCCAAGAGGGCAGTTAAAGCCAAGCCTTATTTTTATTTTAAAACAAACGTGGACCTATCATGGCATCGAACACAAAAATTTCTATGAGCCTTAAAACTTAGAAGTGGTTCTGTGCCCCCCGCAGCTGGCGTCCTGTACCTGCCCCCCTCTGCCATCTCCTGGGACTGCTGGGCTCTGGAGCCCATGGGCTGGCAGGCTCCCCCGGCACTGTGAGCCCCGCAGCTTGCCCTGAGGGGCCCGGGAGGGAGAGGTTGTGCTTTCGTTTCTGAGACCCCCCCGGTCTTGTCCGAGTGGGCTCATCCTTTGAAACCCCGTCGCCTGCCCAGGACCCAGGCCACCAGGTTGGTTCTCCACAGCCTGAGTGTGGCCATGTCCCTGCTTGGGACGCTTCTCCAGGCTGAGCCCCGCCCCCGGGTCAGAGCTGGCCTCCTTGGCTCACCTCCCGAGGATTCCTTACCCCACAAAAAGCCCGAGGATGTCGTTAAAAACAATTAAAGCCCCAGTTGTATGGAAAACAGGAGAATCAGACATCATTGTAATTCAATTTAAACTTTTATGGGATGACAAATGCGTGCAGGGTGGCTGGGAGGAGGAGCGCGGAGCTTCCTGGCAGGCCCCTTGTCACTTTTAGGGTTTTCCATTGTTGCCGGACTGGGTGGCTAAGAACCTGGGTGAGTCTGAGAGGTCGCAGTGGAGGGGCGGGGCCTCTGGTGGGCCCCGCGGTAGGAAACCCGATCCCCCCCTTCCGCCCCGCTGGTGCCCACCACGAGACAGCAGCAGGAGGGGCCAGCAGGCAGCAGGATGGCACGCCTGCCATGGACAGCCGCCTGCCCAGCGCAGGCACCCAGAGAGCACAGCCAGGTGGGCAGGCGCGGCACCGGCCGTGGGGCCTGACGGCGCATCGATGCTCGCTGCATCCCCAGGACTCTGGGCAGGGCTGAGCTGGGGCGCTGCACACAGGCCCGGGGGTGACCGAGCTCCGGGCAGGCAGCCTGGCCGGGCACTTGGGGGCGGGGCGGTGGCTGGAGGAGACAGACGCACCGGCAGGCAGAGCCCCCATCAGAGCCTGCACTCGGGTCCGCGGGTGCTTGTGGGTCCCCAGGCTTCTGAAGACGGCCTCCTCCTCTTAAGGGGCGTGTCTCGTTCCTGAGCAGGGGCCCCTGAGACGAACGTCTCCTCGCTCTCCTCCCTGGGGGCAGCTGGCTTTGGCTGAGGCCCCCGGGGATGTCTGCGTGGAGCAGAGCCCAGCGCTGGGCAGCAGCACAGCCTCTCGGGACGAGGCCAGGCGGGAGGGGCCAGGCCAGCGCTGCCAGGCCCGGTTCCTGGTGGTGCCAGTGCCCAGGGGCAGGGGCCGGGGCACTGAGCCAGGACAGGGAGGGGCCGGCCTGACCTCCTGCGATGTCGCCTCCCCGGGAGCACGCCTGGGAGGCCGCTGGGCCTGGCCATCCACTGTGGGAGGAGCTTCGCCCCTTCACCTCGGGGTGAAGTAGGGGCAGGAGGGACCCCCGAGGAGCCCCGTCCCGGTGGGCGACAGCGGGTGGCAGCCAACAGCCCACAGCGCCGCGTGGAGGCGCTTCCCGGCGCTGCTGGGGGCGAGTGGCCGTGGAGGTGGGCAATCAGGGGCACTGAGGCAGGCGTGCACCCCACCACGGGTCTGCATGGCGGTGCTGGGGAGCATGGGGAGGGGCACGACAGGAAGGGCCCCCGCGGTGGCGTGCCCACGAGTACAGGCATGGGTAAGAGAAGGAGAGACTGGGCAGTCAGGAGGAGCAACCTGGACAGACCGTGCGGCCCAGCCGGCCGCTGTGTGAGCCTGCAGGCAGTTGTGCGTGCAGAGACGTCTCCCAACAGGAGCAGATGTCCACCCCGGGCAAGGGGCCGAGCTGTCGAGTGGGCCAGCGGCACGGCCCTGCCCTGGACGCTCACAGGCGCGCGCACCTCGCGGGGCACTCACATGGCTGTGAACGCCTATGGTGGGACACGTGAAGACTCTGCGGTTTCTCCAGGGCAGCAGGGCCGGGGTCAGGCCTCGGGGCCTTCAGCCCCACACTGAGGCCAGGGACGAGTGGCGACTCAGACAGGTCAGTCCCAGGAGGGAGCACAGGCCGCGGGCACCTCGCTTGACCCCGCAGCTTTCTGAATGGTTCGTTCCTCTGAATGCAAGTGGGTGGGGGTTGACCCCCGGGGCGCATCTGCTGCCCCCCACAGCCCAGGCCGCCCTCTGCCCAGCGGCGTCCCCACAGCCCAGGCCGCCCTCTGCCCAGCGGCGTCCCCACAGCCCAGGCCGCCCTCTGCCCAGCGGCGTCCCGAGTTTGGCTTGTTGTGCGGTTAATGCACTGGGCGGGGATGTCTTATCTGCGCCCGGCCCAGCTCAGAGAAGAGGGAGAAATAAGAGCAGCAAATTGAAACCTTATTAAACCAAATTGGTCAGGTCTGATGGAGCCAAACCTACATGGATCTTTGAAAGCTGATTTCATTTTTCCCTCCGGTCTGAGCCTCTCTGGATTGCAGTAACTGATCCTGGTGTAAGCCTGTTAGTGTCGACCTTGTGCGTCTCTTCTCTCCCGACTTACATTTCGTTAAGCACTGATGCAGTCTCAGGGCCCTGACCCTCGCCTTCGGCACAGCCAGGAGCTCCCAGGCTCATTAGTGGACGAAAACGGATCACGGGTCCAATCTCATCACGGCCAGTGCCGTTATTACAGCAACCTCTGCGCGTCAGAAGCGCAGCCCAGCCCCCTTCTCAGCATCTGGTGATCCTGGAGGCTGTCCTCGCGTGTGTTGTGGTGGCTCTGGCTCCTCTGTGTCCTACGCTGCAGAAACAGCACTCACAGAGAGCTGGGCCAAGGGCTGCGGTGCTCGTGGGCGCTGGTGGGGCTGACGCGTGTGGGGTGATGGGAGAGGGGCTTCCAGAGGGCACAGGCCTCACCCCCAGGCCTCAGTCCCAGATCTGTGAAGTGCGGTCATCGAAGCCATCTGGGGGTGGTTGGGCGAACAGTGAGGACCAGCTTGTCACTCGACGAGTGTCCTGCGGACGCCGTGTCTCTCCTCTGCCCTCGCCGCCGCTGGCTGGGTGTCCGATCCTGCAGGCTGGTGCTGTGCAGGGCAGAGACGCACGCCTCAGGACCGCGCCTAGGGCCACTGCCCTGCCGATGTTCAGAGGCCTTAGAAAGCGCCCCCGTCACTGTGAGCCCAGCCTTCCGCCGAGGGCCGCAGATGCCGGAAAGCACAGCGCGGAGGCTCAGAAGCCAGAGAGAGCCCCTGAGGGCGTGGGGCCAGGCCGACAGACATCTGTCTGCTCTCCCACTAGCCCATCCCAGACCCCACGGGGCGAGGGCCTGTCCCGCTGGGGCTCTACTGGCCA
This sequence comes from Bos indicus x Bos taurus, assembly GCF_003369695.1. Taxonomy (NCBI): domain Eukaryota; kingdom Metazoa; phylum Chordata; class Mammalia; order Artiodactyla; family Bovidae; genus Bos; species Bos indicus x Bos taurus. The sequence goes on from NC_040097.1 coordinate 1,356,186, forward strand.
GAGCGGGGCGCTGAGGGGCCAGGTCTGAAGTCTACCAGGCTGGCCATCAGGAGGCACCGCTGACCTCCGCTGGGGCAGGGGAGGTGGCTGGGCCCTGCCTCAAGCTTCAGAGCCTTCTTCCTGGATTCATGGTGGGGGTGTCCACCCTGCGGTCCCCAGCGCCACCCCAGGTCAGCTGGTCGGGTGGTCAGGGGACAGGCCGAGGGCCAGGCCTGCCTCGAGGTCCCGGAGCTGATCAGCCCAAGTCTCAGCCTGTTTGCCTTGTGACCTTGGAGACATCAAAAACCTCTGTTTTCTCATCCATAAAATTGAATGTAAAAATATTGACCTGCCTTGTAGGGTTTTATGAAGAATAACTGGCCCGGAGGATGGTAAAGCTTGTTTATTAATCAGAAAGGGCCAAACTGCTCAGCAGGCATGAGCTCGCGCTTGGAAAGCGTTGGCTTGCTTGATGGTGTTCCTCCTCCTCCTGCCAGCTCCCCCGCCCCCACCGCCCCCGTCTCGTCTCTGGCCGTCACTCATCACGCCTGTCCTTCCACATGTTGGGGTGCTTCCCCCGTGGAGGCTCAGGTGCCCCCCACACATGGTGCGGCAGGCACGCTGCAGGGACAGGACCCTGCGGAAGGCGGTGAGCGCGCGCAGGGCTGGGGAGCAGGCCCGCAGCGCGGCCAGGGTGAGGGCCCGCGGACGGCTCTGGCCAGGGCCCCACGCACCGGGCAGGGCTGGTGTCAGGTGACACTCTGTGGTCACTCGGTCACCCCGCGCCACATTCCTGGAAGGCCACGTCCCGGCGCCCGCGCGGACCGTGCAGGGTGCCTCTTTCTGATTAATCTTGACGGTGGCTTTTGACACCGCTCCTCTCACTTTCTCTGCCCCCTGACCTCCTGGTTAGGTGGTTAATGGTCTTTAAACAAACACTGGGGTTTCAGGCTCCACCGGGAAGGACCGGGCTCCTTCCGCCCAGCCCCCCTCCACGGGGAGGAAACGGGGGTTCCACACCCGACCTCGTAGACTGGGCGCCCGCAACCTAGCGGCCAGCGCTGCCTTCCGTCGAGGGTGTCGGTGGGGGGTTTCTCTCCTCTGCTGCTCTAAGCAGAGGTCGTCTGAAGGTCTTGTCACCCGATGTCGGTCTCTGCAGACGTGTTGCTGTGTGTGTGGGGGGGGCCTTTTCTGCGCCTGCTCCTCATTTAGCCGCCTTGGGCACAGAAGTGTGCTGCTGGGGTGGGCGTGTGAAGGTTTGGGGACAAGTAAGATCCGTCGCCCCTGGTGGCTTCCAGCCGCGCCCCCCTCCTCACCGCCGCTGCAGCCCCCCACCGCCTCCACACCTCCAGGCACCCCGGTTGTGAGTGGACTTTCCCTGACCCCCGCACAGCTGGCTCTTGTGATCAGGGTGTCAGCTCAGACACGGCCTCCGCAGAGGTCTTCCCTGAGCTGTGCCCCAACACAACCAGACTGCCCCAGTCCCCAGCCGGGGCCCCAGCATCATGCTGAGGCGTCTCCTCTAAGCATGGCGTGAACGACGCGCAGACTGGGCGTGCCTGCACACGCCCTCCACACGCAGCGCCCTGCGTCTGTCCCGCTCATGCTAATGGGCGGCGGCGCTGAGCAAGTGCCCGCGGTGCTGCGTTCTTTGCGGACACAGCTGGCCCTGTCCCCACACCTGGAACAGCCCTGCCCGCAGCGGCCCCGGGGCCCGTGTGTCTGGTGAATGAGGAATGGCTCTGCCCGGTGGCGCCCGCAGGCTGGCAGCGGGCGGGTCTGAGCGGGCAGGGGTGGCACAGCAGGCAGCGTGGCCGGGAGGCGCTGGGGCAATGCTCTGCCCATGGGGGTCTGGGCAGCCGTGTTTGTCCTGCACTTTCGAGGCAGCCAGGCAAGGCCAGGCAGGCGGGGCATGGGGAAGAAAGTGCAGGACGGAGCCTGGGTGGGAGAGGGGCGCGAGGGGCCCCGTGGTGCAGTGGTCAGGCTGCAGTGACCACCGCCCACAGCCAGGCCCGGGCGCCCCGTGGACCTGCTCCGTGCAGGGGCATCTGATCGGGAACCCGTGGCTGCTGGCAGCCCTGGGACGCTGACCTCTCCGCCTGGGCCCCCGCCCCAAGGTGCCGACTCTGAGCCCACTCTCTTGTTCCGCCCAGGTGGTGAGGAAAGTGAAGTCCATGCAGATGTTCCACACGCCCGTCAGCTCCGCTGTGCAGGGGGACCGGCTTGGTATCTGTGTCACCCAGTTTGACCCGAAGCTGCTGGAGCGCGGCCTGGTGTGCGCCCCCGAGTCCCTGCACACGGTCCACGCGGCCCTCATCTCCGTGGAGAAGATCCCCTACTTCCGGGGGCCCCTGCAGACCAAGGCCAAGTTCCACATCACCGTGGGCCACGAGACGGTCATGGGCCGGGTGATGTTCTTCGGCCCCGCCCCCGACAGCCTCGACCGCGAGCCCGTGCTGGACTCCTTCGACTTCTCCCGCGAGTACCTCTTCCAGGAGCAGTACCTCTGCCCGGGCCCGGACCCGGCTGCAGCCCACGCGGCTGAGGCCGATGAGAAGGCGGGCCAGGTCTCGGCAGGCCGCTGCCCCCGGCAGCAGTGGGCCCTGGTGGAGTTCGAGAAGCCCGTCACCTGCCCGCGGCTGTGCCTGGTGATCGGCTCCAGGCTGGACGCCGACATCCATGCCAACACGTGCCGGCTGGCCTTCCACGGTGTCCTGCTGCACGGGCTGGAAGACAGGAACTACACGGAGAGCGCCCTGCCCACACTGCGGGTGTACAAGCTGAAGCAGAAGCACGGCGTCGTGGAGCGGGTGAGCACGCCTCCCTGCCTGCGGTCCTCAGACGGGAGCTGCGTCCACATCCTCTGGCTCGGCTGGTCAGAGCCAGGCCAGCACACAGGCGGGCCCTGCAGCTGCCTGGCCCAGCTGGTCAGCGCGGGCGGGCGGCTCCTTGGGCGGCCCCTGACCGTCAGCTGTCCCCGCAGCCCCACCTGGGAGCCCCCGCCCGCTGGGCCCTGAGCGGACACGCGTGCAGGCCTCCTTGTCCCTGTGGCTCCCTAGTGTCGAGTCCGGGGGTCAGTGATGGGGGTGGTGGTCCTGGGACCGACCGGTGCCTGCAGGCTCAGAGCCGCCCGCTGAGAAGCCAGTGCCAGGAACTCGGACACCCGTGGGGCCTGCCTGAGGCCCCCACAGGCGCCGCGGTCCTGACCCCCAAGCGGTAGAGCAGGGTTGGCCGTCCGGGTGCGGCTGTGAGTGTGTGTAGACGCGGGTGATGGGCGGGGTGTGCAGGGACTGTGGGTGGGTGTGCAGGGCCCTGGAGCCCGTGACTGCGGGCCGCGTGGCCTCGCCTCCGACCCCCTGTGCCTCATCCTCTGCTGGCCCCCAGCCCTGACCCCCAGGGGCCTCTGCGCATGCTGCCCTGGGTGCTCCACGCTGGAAGGCGTGGTGTCGTCGTCACCCTGGCTGCCTGCAGATGAGTTTCAGTGAGAGTTGGCACACCCGAGAGCTGGCCAGTCTCTTTCCCTCAGTTCCCTTGCTGGAGAAGCGGGGGCTGTGCACCCCAGCCCTCAGGGCCGCAGGCAGGGGGGCCGCCGTGTGGGCAGGGCCGGCCCTGAGCGCCAGGCCCCGTCTGCTCTCCTGGACTTCCCTCCTGGCGCAGCTGCCTGGGTCCCCAGCTGGCACCTCTCTCTCCGCCGTGCTGGGGTCAGCCTGGGTGTGCCGGCCCCCCTGGGCCTGGCCCCCACTGGCGCCGGACGGGCAGGGCCTACGGGCTAGGTAGAGGAGCCTGGGGCATCGGCCCAACCAAGTGTGGACACGCAGACGCCACCAGGCACGCTGGCCGGCTTTGAAGTCTGGGCGGCTCTGCTGCGGCTCCCGGCTTGCCCCGCTCCACTGCTGACGGCTCACTAATTGTGCCTGGGGCCCCGGGGAGCACGCCAGCCTGGGCGCAGGTGGCCTGAGACTGCCTCTGGCCAGTGCGGGCTCTTGGCTGTCCGGCAGCGCTGCCCGCGGTGCCCCAGGCCCCACCCGGACTGAGGCCACTCAGGGAAATCGAGACTCTTCTGGAGCCGCAGCCGAGCAGACCCCGCCTTGGGGAGATTGGATGGCCGCCCGAGAGTGCTGGCCCCACCCAGCACCCAGGTCTCTCCTGCCTTCCCCATGGAATCTGATAGCCCGTGCCTGTTGGCCCCCCTTTGAAAATGGCTTTTTCTGTATAGACAGAGGGCCAGGGCGGCTGGCCATGGTGCAAAGTGCTGGCTCTGGATCTGATGTCCCGAGCAGGTGCTGGCCTGGCCCAGCCGTGGACCAGTCCCCCCGCCCCCAGCCCAGAAGCTGTGGCTCTCTAACGGAGGCTGGTGGAAAGCCGATGAGGCCACGCGTGGGAGGGCCTGGCCCGTGTGAGGTGCCCGCAGTGTGCACCCACCTTTCATCCTGGAGCACGGCGCTTTGGTGCCCCTTCATTGGCACCGAAGGAGCTTCGCCCACGTCGGCGCCCAGGGATGGGGACAGTCAGGGAGGCAGGGGCCGTGAGTCAGGGCCGTGGACACCGGGCCTGTCCCTGTGGGTCGGCGCCCTGGGTGCTGGGCAGGCCTTGGTCTTGAGGAGTGGGCCTGGGCGCCCTGTTAGTGGGCGTTCGGGCTGGAGCCGAGCCCCAAGGCCTCTGGAAGTCGCCCGACAGAGTGAGGTGACTTGCAGGCCAGTCTCCACCCCTGGATTTGCCCAGGGGGCTTACATGGGGCCAGTCGCCCCCAGAGACCGTGTGTCTTCCTTACAACCACCTTGCAGGGGACACGCGTGTCCTGTGACCCCAGGATGGGGTGCTGAGACCGGGGAGGGACCGGGCCGCTGCGCCCGGTGCTGGGGGAGGCGCGGTCGTGGCAGCGTGCTCCTTAAGCCAGAAAGGATAGACGAGCCTGGATGCCTTCGTCCGGGGACCTGGTGCTGCCGGTCCTGGCGGCTCTGAGGGCCACTGGTGGCAGAGGTCTCCCGGGGCCTCGCAGTGCCCGCTCTCTGCGGCCCGTGCCTGGCAGTGCCCGTTCTCTGCGGCCCGTGCCTGGCAGTGCCCGCTCTCTGCGGCCCGCCCTCGCAGTGCCCGCTCTCTGCGGCCCGCGCCTGGCAGTGCCCGTTCTCTGCGGCCCGCGCCTGGCAGTGCCCGCTCTCTGCGGCCCGCGCCTGGCAGTGCCCGCTCTCTGCGGCCCGCCCTCGCAGTGCCCGCTCTCTGCGGCCCGCCCTCGCAGTGCCCGCTCTCTGCGGCCCGCGCCTGGCAGTGCCCGTTCTCTGCGGCCCGCGCCTGGCAGTGCCCGTTCTCTGCGGCCCGCGCCTGGCAGTGCCCGCTCTCTGCGGCCCGCCCTCGCAGTGCCCGCTCTCTGCGGCCCGCCCTCGCAGTGCTCATTCTCTGCGGCCCTCGCCTGGCAGTGCCCGTTCTCTGCGGCCCGCGCCTGCAGCCCCCGCTGCCCCCAGCTTCGGCTTCTGCCGGCCGAGGCCGAGGCCCCTGGCGGTTGTCTTGCTCCTAGATCTCCCCTGTTCTCACCGACACCAGCACTCCCTCCTGACAGTAGCCCTTCTGGAAGAAGCCCCCGAGGCTCAGCAAAGCCCCGGGCACAGGCTGCAGGGCCGGGGGAGGCGGACCAGGCCGGCTTCCTGCGGCCCCCCTGTCCCGGCGCCCGTCCTCCAGTTGGAGTTAGGACAGTCGCCTCAGGACTTGGGCAAGTCCAGGCCGCGCCGCGGAGCCAGCCGGAGACAGACACACACGTGGCGTCGTACTAGGTGTGCCACCGGCCGAGTCCCACTCGGGGGCCGGGGCGCAGGGCCTGCGCCTGGCGGACCCTGTGCGAGGCTCGTGGCACTCGAGGACTGGCCCATGGTCATGGGGCCGGCCGGCCAGGCGGGTCCTTTGTGAGTCTCACTGCCGAGGCTCAGCGCGGCCCACGCCCGACGTCCTGGGGTGGGCTCACGGGGAAGCCGGCCTCCCCGGGGGACGTGCTGGTGTCTGATCCCCGAGGGCTCCGCTGAGGCTGGGAGCCTGTGGAGACGAGCCTGACCGCCGCCCGCAGGAGGCCTCGCCCTCTGACCCCAGGGGTCACTGAACGCCAGCCCTGCGGCAGAGGTTTGCCGGGACCCATGGCCGCACCCGTCACTGCTGGAGGCCGTGTTCTGGGCGCAGGGGACGCCCTGGCCCCTCCTGGCTCCCCGGCGGGCGTCTGTCCCCGCTGTCCCCCCGCTCCCACATTGGCAAGCGACTCGGACCCTGTCCCTGAGCTCAGGAAAACCCTTGCAGACAAGGGCCTGCGGGTCCGCGGGGCTCTGAGGGCCTCCCTGCTCCAGCCAGCGGCCTCAGCAGTGATGCCGAGCTCGGGACTGGCTCCCAGGGCGGGGGACGCCCACGGCTGGTCCAGACCCATGGGTCCGTTTGGCTGTCGTCCTGGTCCTGCTGTCTGACTGGGCCCCCCACAAGGCTAGGACAGGGCTTCACATGCAGGCCCTTCCGCGGGGGTGCAGCTGGGGGCCCGTGGAGGTGACAGGCACCCTCACCCTCTGAGGCTGGTGACGCCTGCTCACCTGGACTCCCCGGTTCTGGGGGTTGGAGCAGCTGCTCCATGCAGTCCACCTGCCGCGGGCCCGGGGCACCCTCACACAGCCTTGCTGGCTGCCATGCGGAGGGCAGGGCCATGCCTGCGAGTGTGGGCACGGAGCAGTTCCCACGGGGGCGAGGCTGATGGCTCTCCGCGTGGCCTGTGTCCCGTCCGCCCATCACTGGGAGGGGGGGCACACGTGCCTGGTATCTGGCTGATGAATCTAGGAGGGTAGGGTGTGTTTTTTGCAAGGTTTTTAGGGTAAGTGGGGCAGTTTCTGCTCTTCAGAGCAACCCATCCAGGTCCTTGGCCAAACATCTTGGCCTCGTGGGCAGAAGTGCGATGTTCCTGAGCCTGGCTTGCGGAGACCCAGGAGGAGGTCCCCGCTGACTGCACGCCCACCTCCGCACGCTGCCCAGGCAGTGCCCAGGGCCCGGAGGGCAGGAGGAGGCCTCCCTGGCACTCTGAGGCTTGGTAGAGCTGGTGCTTACACACACGCCTGCACAGCCCCTTCCCCCGCTGTCTGCAGAGTGGGGCTGGCAGGGGGCCTGGGTGTGGGAGGTCGCCGAAGTGCAGGCGGGGCGGGCTTGGGAGTGGACGGCACCCCCTCGGCCTTCCTGAAGAGCTGTCGGCTCCAGGACGGGCGGGCGGGATGGCTGTGGGCTCGCGTCACCTCTGCGTATCCCTGCGGGTGGTGGATAGGGGGGCTGGTCATCAGCAGTGACGCGGGCTGACCACCTGTGCATATGGCAGCCAGCCTTCCCCCGGCACTGACGCTCTCCCCGGGCGGGTGGGCACAGGTGCTGGATGACCACAGCGTGATTGGCCGCTCACTGTTCAAGAAGGAAACCAACATCCAGCTGTTCGTGGGGCTCAGGGTGCAGCTGTCCACCGGTGAGCTGGGGGTCATCGACAGCGCTTTCGGACAGAGCGGCAAGTTCAAGGTCCACGTCCCTGGTGAGTGCGGCGATTTCCTCCTGCTCGCGGGAACTGTCACCCTGCCAGGCTCAGCCCACGGGGCCTCGCGGCCTCTGCCCCCACTGCCCTGTGCCCAAGAGCCAGCGGGTCCCGGAGACGGCAGCTGTGGGCACCACGTCTGGTCTGAGCATTCAGGGCATGGATCCGCTTGGACCAGCAGCTCGGGGGGGCACGCGGCTCCCTGGGGTTGGAGTTGCCGCCCCATTCCTGCCTCCCGCTGGCTCCGAGGCGGGCCTGATCCCCGTGGGGCTGCGGCATGCGTCTGCTGCCTGGGGTCCCGCTTCGCCAGCCGGTGGTCATGGTCGTGGCGGCTACAGCGGAGGATGGGCCTCCCGCTGGCTCCGCAGGCCGGGAAGGAGGCCAGGGAGTCCTCTGGGTGTCCCGCCCCGCCCCAGGCGCGCTGGCCCTCTCACCTGGGACCGCACGGCCCACGGGGCCAGGCCGGGTACCAGAGGCCGGGCTGCAGGTGAGAGGGAGAGGCAGGGACTGCAGTGGCCAGGGAACTCAAGCCTGGGAGTCAGACTTCATCTGATGCACTTTATGTAGAATTTCCTGATGAAAACCTAGAACAGCCTGAACTACAGGAAGCCTGTCCCTGGGCTGTTTGCCCATCGCGACCCGTGACTCCTACTGGAGCCTCAGGACGCACGCAGGAGTGTCAGGGTCACGTGTCCACACTGAGATGTAGCACAGGAGCAGCGCCTTGTGCAGCCGCGGACACTGCCCTCCGAGACCTCAAAGCTGGACGGGCTCGCGGGACGACCCCTCCCCATGACACCCGAGGAGCTTCCCCCAAAGTCCGGGGCCTCACGGTTGAAGGGCCCGCATTGACAAAACTGCCGCTTCCAAAGGGTCGCCTCCGTCCGGAAGGCCCAGAAGGCCGAGGCCCTCCCTGCAAGACAGCTTGGGGACCCGCTGGGTGGAGGGTGGAGAGGGCGGGGGATGTGGCCGGCGGTGACGAGGGTTCCCCTGGTCCATCTCAGCGTTGCTGGCACCCGGTAACCCTCCCCGCATTCCAGGTCGTGCCTCCAAGGGACCCGGAGCCTGGCCGTGGGGCAGCGCCCAGGGGTGGGCCGCCACGGGTGCGGGGGTCCCAGAGCCACCGCAGGGTCAACCCGGGGTCAGAGGCAGGTCTCGACTGGATGCACAGTTCTAAGCATCCCCCGGATGACGGTCTGAGAAGGCAGAGGGACGGGGGAAGGCGGAGGCCGCTGCGGCACAGGTAACCACGCACAGGGGAAGTGGAAACTCACGTTGGTGCCGGGGGCGGGCCTGGCGTCCTGGTCTCAGTGTGGCGGTGGCCCCGCAGGCTTCACACAATGGCCTTTGGACTGCGCCGGCCCTCTAGGGTCGAAATGAAACTTTCTTTCCGGTAAGATGAGCCCTCCGCACGCACACCACCCCAGACACTGAGTCCCGCCCACATACGCTGCCTGGAGTGGATTCTCGGGCACCCTCAGGAACCTGTGCTTGGGACACCCCCTTAGGGGCACCCGGCCCCGGGGCCACACCAGCCTTTCCTGAGACGCCGTGGGCTGCGTGTGCAGGCTCCGCAGCCCTGCTTGCCCGGGAGGCAGGAACACGGCTCCTGCAGAGAGCAAGGGCCCGCAGTCCACCAGACCCACCTGAAATCCTGGCTGGAGTTTTATCCTCCTGAGCCTCAGTTTCCTCATCTGTAAGATGGGTCTTTTGTGAGGGTTTTTTTTCTTCCCAACTTTTTAAAATAACTTGATCCATAGGGAAAAGTGGGAAGAAAAGTGTACTGAACACTCATGTTCCTCAGATTTCACACCTGTCGGCACCACGTCACGCGTGTTGTGCACATGCTAAGCCGCGCAGAGGAGGCACAGCGACCCCCGCGTGCCCGCTCACACCCCTGAGGACGGCATCTCCCCACAGCCACCCTCACCTGGAAGGGCCCTTCCGGGGAGGAGGACCCAGCAGGACCGGGCCCGGCCCAGAGCGTCACGTCCCCGGAGGAGCCCTGCGGGGGGCCGTGGCCGGAGCAGGCAGGGGCAGCATGGCTGACGTCTTGACGTCACCTTTGAAAGGACTCGGAACACGAAGTTGTATGTAGCACATGCTCCCGACCGCGTGAAAGAGAAGTCTTACAGAGAAAAGAAAGAGAAAGCGAGTGAGAGTGTGGCGCTGGGAGGCTGCGCGAGGCTTCTGTCCTCTTTAGCTTTCTCCAGCACGCGGACTTCACTGAACGGGCCTGGCGGGTGCGTCCACAACTCTGGGCCGAAGACGTGGAGACCAGCTCAGACCCCAGCACCGAGCCCGGACCCAGGCCGTTCTCAGCCACGGCTCCAGGGTCACGGGGGCCCCAGAGTCACGGGAGGCAGCCCCTGCCGCCCCCAGGCCCCACCATCTAGAGGCCAGGGAGGCAGTGAGGTTCACGGGCTCCTCCTGCCTGGATGGATGAGTCACCCTTCGCTGGACTGCAGACGGCCTGGACCCGAGGGCAGGGCCCACGTGGGCCCCGAACCCCAGCTCTGGGGCCGCGCTGTCAGGGAAGGCGGGCAGGCTGCACCCGGACGGTGGGTGGCACAGGGGGCTGGGGGCTCGGTGAGAGCTTGGGAGGGAAGTGGGCTCACTCCAGGGGGGCGGCCCCTGTGCGCGTTTGAGCAGAAGTGGTCAGGGTCTGCGGTGTGTGGGGGTGGTGCTCCAGGGAGCCTGCACACTCCTCGAGGAGCCTCACCTGGGCCCAAAGCGGCTGCGTCAGGGCAGCGACCCTGAGGTGCAGGGACCCCCCAGGAGGATTCCCGGGCGGTCAGCAGCCCCCCAGGTCCTGTCCCCAGCCAGCCGAGGACACTCCATAAAGCAGCCTGGCAGAGAGAAAAGAGGGCTGCAGAGAGGTGAGGGCGAGAGCTGAGGCTTCAGAAAATCCCTGTAAAGTGAAAACAAACCGTCCGTCTCTCCCTGGCGCCTCACCCGACGGGCCTGTGGGGACGGCTGTGCAGAGGCCCGGTCCCGAGCCGGCCCCACGCCGCCCTCTCCGGAGTGCCCTGACCGGGGGGGCCGTGTCACTGAGTACTGGGAGCCCTTGGGGTGCCTCTTCCCCCTAGAAGAATGGCCCGCCTCGTCCCTCTTTGGCCAGTGAAGCACTTCTAAGCGATTGTAAAAATTATATGAACCCCATCGAAGAACTGTTACAACAATGTTTATACCCAGTATTTGAAACAAAGACAATGATATTATAAATAATTGTAGATGATGAAGATAGGCAAGAAAAAATAACATCATTAAAAGAATTTTACAAGACGGACCGTTCACAGAGATGGATGGAGTAACACAATACGGTAAAAATATCTGCAGTTAACATAAACACAGCCCCGTGGACAGAAACCATCTGCTGGCCCCTCACCCGGCCGGGTCCACGGTCATCCCTGCGGGCCGCGCCAGGGCTCCCTGTGCCCCGCGGGCCTATGCCCAGCAGGCCGGGGCCGCTTGGGAGGCCATCCAGGAGCACGAGAGCTGGGGCTGAGGGCTGTCCTCTCCCTGTCCTGCCGCCGGCCAAGGCCAGCCCGTCCGTGTACCCACGGCACCCGACGCTTCCTTGATGCGGAGCTGTGTCTCTGGGGTCGGGGACGAGTCCGTGGCCTCTGGGTGCCTCGGGCAGCGTGCGGTAGCAGGGCCGCAGGCCAGGGTGGCAGCCCGCTCCCTCCTCGTCCACAGCGGATGGATGGCCCCCAGCAGAGCGCATCCCTGCACCCCTTTCGCCTTTAATCAGTGTTTGATGTTCTTAAAAAAAGGTTATTTTTAACCCTGAAAAAACTTTGGCCACAGAGAAGAAAAGAGAAACCCCCAAAACCAGCGAGATGAGAAGAGACTCCCCCGAAACCAGCGAAATGAGAAGAGACTCCCCCGAAACCGGCAAGATGAGAAAAGACACCCCCGAAACCAGCCAGATCAGAAGAGACTCCCCCGAAACCAGCGAGATGCTTGAGCCCTGCCCCCGCCCTGACCGGGAGCCCCCCTCCCCCCATGCACCCCTGCGCCGCCTCCTGCGGCCGTGTCCCTGGCACAGGCAGCGTTGCCAAGGTTTCTGTGGTTCCGGCCTGGGCCTCGCGGGTGGGACCCACATGATGCTGCATCCCCGGGGGTCCTCGTCAACCCGCCCGCCCGCCACCCATCTGAGCACAGGTGGGCGTTTCCTGGGGGGCCCCGCGGCCAGCTGGCCTGGTCCCCACCTCGTGGAGGACGCGGTTGGTGGGCTCTGGAGCCGTGCAGCTCAGCCCTAAGTGTCAGGGTCTGCGGGAAGACCAGGGCGAGGGGCAAAGGGACACCCCAGCATTCAAGCGGAGACTGGGCTGCTGTTAGCTGTTCCCCGTCTCTGCCGCCAGCCCCTTCCTGTCTATAACGCAGCTCAGAGCACCTCAGGTCCTGGGGTGGGAGGAACACTGGGCTCTCGTGAGGAAGCACCGTCTCCACGCGAGCCGGCCCGTGATTCAGGGGTCAGACCCAAGCAGAGGGGTCGGCGGGGCCTCGGTCCACGAGCTCAGGACGGAGCTGCCACCGGAGCTGGGCGGGGCTGCTGTGGGCACCCCTGGCCACGTCTCCCAAGGCCGGGCCCTGCACCCATCTCTTCCCCTGACCAGGCTACTGGCCCCCGCTTGCGGACCTGAAGAACAAGCCTGGCAGCCTTTGGCCTCCTGGTGGCCCTGGGCTGACCTTGAGGGAACAGTCCTCCCCAGAGCCCACTGGGAGTTTGGGCCTTGCCTGCCAAGGGCAGAGCCTGCAGCCACCAGCAAGCCCACGGCTCTGGAGGAGGGCGCAAGCCTGACTGCCGCCCGGACCCTGGCTCAGGGGCCCCTCCCCGCAGCCCCAGGCCCAGCAGAGCCCCAGCCAGCAGGAGCGGTGCGGGCCGCAGCTGCCAGGTGTGTCTGAGCCTGTGCATCGCCAGTGTGTGCCCGTGTGAGTCCGCGCTCTTGTGTGTGTCTGCCTGTGAGTGTGTGTCTGTCTATGTCTGTGTGTGTGAGTCTGTGCCCGTGAGTGTGAGTCTGTGCCCGTGAGTGTGAGTCTGTGCCTGAGTGTGCCTGTGAGTGTGTGAGTCTGTGCCCGTGTGAGTCTGTACCCAAGAGTATGTGAGTCTGCCCTTGTGAGTGTGAGTCTGTGCCCGTTGAGTGTGAGTCTGTGCCTGTGTGTGTCTGTGCCCATGAGTGTGAGTCTGTGCCCGTGAGTGTGTGAGTCTGTGCCCGTGTGAGTCTGTACCCAAGAGTATGTGAGTCTGCCCTTGTGAGTGTGAGTCTGTGCCCGTGTGAGTGTGTCTGCCCGTGAGTGTGAGTGCCCGTGTGTGTCTGCCCGTGAGTGTGAGTGCCTGTGTGAGTGTGTCTATGCCCGTGTGAGTGTGTCTGTGCCCGTGTGACTGCCCGTGTGAGTGCCCGTGTGTGTCTGTGCCCAAGTGAGTGCCCGTGAGTGCCCATGTGAGTGTGTCTGTGCCCGTGAGTGTGAGTGCCCGTGTGAGTGTGTCTGTGCCCGTGTGAGTGCCCGTGTGAGTGCCCGTGTGTGTCTGTGCCCAAGTGAGTGCCCGTGTGAGTGCCCATGTGAGTGTGTCTGTGCCCGTGAGTGTGAGTGCCCGTGTGAGTGTGTCTGTGCCTGTGTGAGTGCCCGTGAGTGTGAGTGCCCGTGTCAGTGTGTCTGTGCCCGTGTGAGTGCCCGTGTGAGTGTGTCTGTGCCTGTGAGTGTGAGTGCCTGTGTGAGTGTGTCTGTGCCCGTGAGTGTGAGTGCCCGTGTGAGTGTGAGTGCCCGTGTGAGTGTGAGTGCCCATGTGAGTGTGTCTGTGCCCATGAGTGCCCGTGTGTGTCTGTGTCCGTGAGTGTGAGTGCCTGTGTGAGTGTGTCTGTGCCCGTGTCAGTCTGTGCCTGTGAGTGTGAGTCTGTGCCCGTGTGAGTCTGTACCCAAGAGTATGTGAGTCTGCCCTTGTGACTGTGAGTCTGTGCCCGTGAGTGTGAGTGCCCGTGTGAGTGTGTCTGTGCCCGTGAGTGTGAGTCTGCCTGTGAGTGTGTGAGTCTGTGCCCGTGTGAGTCTGTACCCAAGAGTATGTGAGTCTGCCCTTGTGAGTGTGAGTCTGTGCCCGTGTGAGTGTGTCTGTGCCCGTGTGAGTCTGTGTCTGTGAGTGTGTGAGTCTGTGCCCGTGTGAGTCTGTGTCTGTGAGTGTGTGAGTCTGTGCCCGTGTGAGTCTGTACCCAAGAGTATGTGAGTCTGCCCTTGTGAGTGTGAGTCTGTGCCCGTGTGAGTGTGTCTGTGCCCGTGTGAGTCTGTGTCTGTGAGTGTGTGAGTCTGTGCCCGTGTGAGTCTGTGTCTGTGAGTGTGTGAGTCTGTGCCCGTGTGAGTCTCTACCCAAGAGTATGTGAGTCTGCCCTTGTGAGTGTGAGTCTGTGCCCATGTGAATGTGTTTGCCCGTGAGTGTGAGTGCCCGTGTGAGTGTGTCTGTGCCCGTGATGTGAGTGCCCGTGTGAGTGTGTGCCTGTGAGTGCACTCCCGTGGTGGTGTCTTTCACAGAAGGGGGTGACTGAGAGGCCAGCTTCCTGACAGGGCAGTCATAAAACATTCATAAAACTTTTATTGGACTTGCCACCCTTCCAGATAAATATTTTTCGATTTTATGGGCTTCTTTTAGGGCCCTAAGCTTAATCATGGCTTTGTAGCTGCTTTAAAAAAAAATTAATTATTGTTTTGGCAAAGGGAGCCCCCGCCCCCACCCCAGCAAAGGCGGCAGCCCTCTGAGCTCATGAATTCCTGCCTCAGCTCTCGCCCTCTCCCTGCATGCCCTCGCAGCGCGCCGGGGTGAGCCTGGACGCGGAGGAGCGGGAGAGGAAGGCTCACTCCAGTCCCCACTGCTGCCCCGGCCTCGTGGGAGGGCGGTCGGTCCGGCCCATGGCGCCCACGGGAGGACGGGCTCGGGGTCCCGCTGGGCACTTGCCGCCCCGGCCTCGTGGGAGGGCGGTCAGTCCGGCCCACGGCGCCCATGGGAGGACGGGCTCGGGGTCCCGCTGGGCACTTGCCGCCCCGGCCTCGTGGGAGGGCGGTCAGTCCGGCCCATGGCGCCCACGGGAGGACGGGCTCGGGGTCCCGCTGGGCACCTGCCGCCCCGGCCTTGTGGGAGGGCGGTCGGTCCGGCCCACAGCGCCCACGGGAGGACGGGCTCGGGGTCCCACTGGGCACCTGCCGCCCCCGTGGAGCCGCCTGCCGGGCTGACACGGGTGGGTTTGCACAGCCCCCGGCTCCTTCCTGCCCCTCGCAGGCCGAGCCGTGCCCCATTGCCCCCCAGAGCTCAGCGTGCTGCCGAGCGCTCTGCGGCAGCTCCGTCCTCCCCACGGTGACAATAGGTGTGTGCGCTAGAGGGGTCCACACACGCTGTGTGCACGCCGAGGGCAGAGCCCGGCTCCGTATGCGGTCACGCGTGCCCGGTGGGCCCCGGCGGGGCTGATGGGGTGTGCCCGTCTGTACTCCGCACTCTGTGCTGGACGCAGCCCTGAGTGCTCTGCGTCCCGTGAGCTCCCGTGGGCCTCATAGTTCAGAGACGCCGTGGAGGCTGTCTCCTGCTCCCGGGCCGCCGTTTTTCTTTCCTGTCTCTGCTGAGGCCACGAGCCCCAGGAAGGAGCCCCGGATGCCTCTGTCTGTGCACAGACGGGGCCACTGCGCCTGCGCGGGGTGGGGGCCTTCTTGGAGGCGGTGGCACTGCGCTTCGCTTGAAGGGGGCGGGGAGGCGGCCTGGGGAGGGCTGTCCCAGGCGGAAGGGGCTCTGGCTCTGCCGCCCAGAATATGGGGCTCGAGGGGGCGCTGGGTGCAGCATGGGGCACCTTCTGAGGGGCAGGATTGGAGGTGACTGAGGGTCCTGGCTCCAGGAAGAAGGGCTGACCCAGGCTGGAGGGGCGGAGAGAGGGACAAAGATCAGGCCAGACGCGGTGGGTGACCAGGTGACGTGAGGGCGGGGGAGCCAGGACGCGCTGAGGGCCAGGCGTCGCTGCACTGTGCCAGGCGCCTGGGGTCAGGGACCCTCACGGCCACAAGGCGGATAGCTGTCAGAGCCGTGCCGTGGGCACGCAGTGACCGTGCCACCAGGCTTGGAGGGCACGCTGGGGCACCCCCAACACCTGCCTCCCCTGGGCCTGCGAGAGCTGGCCACAGAGGGTGGACCCTGGAGCCCCTGTGTCCGGGCAGGAGTGTGGAGGGACCCAGCTGTCACCCCCGAGCCCCTGTGGCAGTCCGACTGCAGCCCACCCGCCCGCGTGGGAGCCGAGGCCGATACGTGATCAGACCGCCACCCGTGAGCCCTGGAGCCGACGCCGCAGCCTCTGTGCCCCTTCGTTACCCGGATGAGGCTTCTTCCCGACTCGTAAAGATGACAGTTTTAATACGTGGGATTTTTTTTTTTTTTAAGAAAAGCAATATGAAGAAGACTTTTATTGTCAATAAGCTCTACCTTTTAAACCAGTTATCATAGTTTCTGCTTTAGGTATTTTGATTGAAGGTTAACTGCCGTTAGAAAGTGTATGCATTTAGGGAGTGAGTGTCTGGAGGATTCAGATTCAGCTTTCTTGCCGACGGGGACCGTGTCGGTGGGGCCACCGGGTCCCAGGCCTGCACACACCAGCCTCGGGGGGCTGCGGGTGGAGGAGGCCCCGCAGGAGGGTCAGTGACCAGCGTGGGCTCCCGGAGGCAGGGCCGGCGGGTGTGTACCCCCAGCTGGCTCATCCCGACCCAGGAGCCCCCACTCAGAGCCAGGGGGAGGCCAGCGCGAGGCCGCCGGGAGCTGACCAGGCCTCCGCAGCCGCGGCCCTGCCTCTGGGGCCTCCTGTTGGAGGCATGTGTGCACAGCGTGTGCGCGTGTGTGCTCTCTGCAGACCAGCCTGCTCTAGGACTTGTGTGTGTGTCGGGGGGAGGGTGCTGGGTGGGGTGGGGGGCGAGGAGGAGGCCTGGCAGGAGCGAAGCCGTGGGTGCGGGCACACAGGTGTGCAGGAGACGCTGGCAAGGCCGCGCTGGAGAGCTTGGACGCCGGCCCGAGGAGCGGCTGAGGATTGCTGAGAGGGGCGCGCGGGTCTTTGTTCTGGAAGGATCTCTGGCTGCCGACCCACAGGCAGATCAGAGAGGGAGCTGGCCCGAGAGCCTGGAGGCTCCTGCCAGGAGGCTGGTCCCGGGCCTGCTCTCCCCCGCGCTGGGGCGCCCACTGCCGCTGCAGGGTCCGAGGCCCGCCTGGGGCTCCAGGCCGTAGCCCGGGAACAGCCCTATCACGCCTACCCTGGCCGAGGGGAGCGGGAGCCGACGCTGGCGCTGGGGGGTCCCCGGGCGCCCAGCAGCCCCGCACCAGCTGTGCCCCCATTGCAGGCGACCTCGGACTCCTCTGCCCAGGCCGCCCCTGCGACCCACCCTCTGTCTGATGCTCGCAGCCAAGTCATTTCCTACTTCAGAATGGTTTTCTTTTTCACCTTAAAACAAAGTCCTTCCTTCCGCACGGCACCCTACTTTCCCTCCCCACACACGCCCGGTCGCCAAAGCCTTAGCTACATTGTGATTTCAATTTACACAGTGTGGGGAAGATTTCTGCAAAGGGTCCTTTTTTGTTTTTGAAGAATTCATCATTGCTGCTAAGAAGCTTAATATAAATTAAAGGAGGAATTAGGCAACATTAAGACATCAAAATAGGGGTGCAGACGCCCACTGCCTCGCCTCCGCCCATCAAAGGGCCGTGAGGACCCGTGGAGCGCGGGAGCCTCAGACGGCCGGTTGCCGCTGCTGCCTCCCCGATTCCCTTTGTCGTAGGCGGAGCACACGTCTGATAAAAGCCTAATCACCTTATCTTTTTAAAGCAAATTGCATCTTTGTTTACATACGGGGTCCGTAGCAGGACGGGGAAGGAGGGAAACTGGGCCCCCTCTGCCCAGCCCGCCAAGCTCGAGTCTGGGAGCGTGTGAGCAGCCTGGCCTCCTGGAGGAGGCGTTCCATCCAAAGTCGCCATCCCCCAAGTTCGGCAGGAGGGGAGTCAGGGTGCCAGTCCTCAGGCGGCCCTGCCTGCCCACCCCGCACTGAGCTCGCTCCTCCTGTGCTCCACCACCCATCCGGCTGCCCGTCCTCCTTGGCCCCGGCCGGCCTCAGCCACACCTGCCCCGTTCTGAGTGGGGCTCTGGCTGGACTCACGGTCCCTGTGTCCTCTGAGCTCCCCAGTCCCCGTCACCCCACCACGCGACTCCCACAAAGCGACCCCCCACCCCCGGCCTGCCGCAGCGTCTCAGCTCTGCCCAGAGCTGCTTGCCCCGGGAATGGCTGGACTTGGGCCGGCCAAGGGGGGCCACTGCGGGGGCCGTTGACCCGAGCCGTTTGCAGGGCTCCGTTCCCACTGGAGGGTGCGGGCCGCCCACCCGCGTGGAGGCCCCTCACCCAGGCTGGCCCCTGACATGAAAGCCACGCCAGCAGCTGGAGGCAGTTTGGCGGCTTTGATGGCCGTGTCGGGGCGGCACCCGCGGCCCGGCCTTGGGAAACAGTGCGGCCACATTCTTCCCTGATTACGAGCCCGGCCCGGCCAGCGGCCTCCGGCCCATTGTGCCTTTGTGTGGGGCTGGCGCTCGGTGAGAAAGGCCAGCCCGGCCCTGGGAGAGTGTCCCCAGGGGGAGCCGCGGGGAGCAGCGTCGCCCCCAGGGTCACGCCCGCCGCCCCCAGGCCGCTGGACGGGGGTGGGGCAGGCCGCTGGGCTCCGAGAGTCCCCAGGTTTAGGGAGAAGGGGCAGGGACGCCTGAGCCCGGGTTCAGGCGCTATAAGCACCTGGAGCCTGGCGGCCCGCCCTCCTGCCCCCGCCAGCCGGGTCACGGGCGGGCCACTTGCCCAGTGGGCGGCGTTTCCCGCTGGGTGGCCCCCGGTCTGCTGCCCTGCGCACCCAGGCGGGACCTCACCCACCTCTGGTTTCATCCGACACACCCGCCTGCTCCCACAGGCCAGACCCCCGTCCCCGCCCTCGCCCCTGACCGGCCGCCGGGGAGCTCCTGCCCAGGGGGTTCCGGGAGGCCCCGGCAGCCTGGCTGGGATGGTGGCTGAGGAGGAGTCAGCAGAGAGGGCAGGGCACGTGGCCAGACGCGGTGCCCTTGGTGTGGTGGCCGCGGGGCCACACTCAGGACCCAGGATGCGAAGGAAGAGAGAGGCGCCGTCACCTGGGCGGAGGTCCACATGGCGGCCCCCGGTCAGCAGTCGCCCAGGGCAGTGGTCCCCAGGGTGGCAGGCGGTGGGAAGGGCCACCAGAATTCAGCCTCGGCGGCTGAGACCCTCCCTGTCTGCCTGCGAGCCCGACTCGGGGGCACCTTGCGGACACGGAGCCCGCAGTCCCCCCGGAGCCCTGGCCCCACAGCCCCACCAGCACGGGGCCAGATGCTTGCTGTCCCCAGGCGTCACGCTCCCCCCAGGACTGGACGCTCAGATGCGGCCCTCAGCCCTTCCACGTGGCCGGTGCGCGGCGCCAGGCCCCCGGGGTCCCCCCGGTCCTTCCCGGGGGGGGGCCAGCCCACGGCCCCGCCCCCGCTGGCCTGCAGGCCGCCCGCCCGTCTTGCTGCTGCTTCCTGCCTGCCCCTTCTCAGACCCAAGCTCTGAGAACCGTCCCCGGCGTCTCCCAGGCCAGGAGCACTGTGCGCAGGCTTCCGGGCGACCACCGACGCCCTGACCTGCCCTCCGTCCACGCCACTGGCCTCTCAGCCGAGGGGAAAGGCCACCATGAAACAAGGCGGCTCCCAGTACCGTTGCCAGGAACCCCAACAGCCAGCTGCCCCAGCGGATGCTCTCTGCTGGTCAGCGTGCTGGCCCCGTGTCCAGGCTGCCCCGTAATGGAGCAGAGGGCAGCAAGAGACTCTGCATCCTCGCCAGCGCCTGGTAGACTCCCGGCTCTGCTGCTCCGGGCAACGCGAGGTGTGTGGCTAACAAGAGCCCTCGCAGCGAGATGGCCGGCAGATTGGGCCGCGCCTGTCTCCCTGCCAGGGGCCGACCCTGGGAGCCCCCTGCCTCTGCAGCCGTCAGACCTCACAGCACCAGAGGGCCCAGGCACCCATGCCGTCCGCCAGGGTTGGTGCCAGCCCCCGCCCTGCAGGAGGAGCCTGGAGGCAGAGGGCACCTGCCGGCCTGGCGCCTGCGGGAGGGCTGGCCCGGGGCCCTTCCCACGCCCTGCGCCCTGGCCCAGGGCCTGCAGTTCCACAACCCACTGCCCAGCAGGAGCCTGGATCCCCAGGGCAGCGGGCCCCTCGGCCACCCCGGCCACCCCATCCCGGAGTCTCCTCGGCTGAGCGCCCGGACCCCTGGGCGGTGGAGAGGTGGGCGGAGCCCCTGTGCGGGGCTGGAGTCTGGCCTGTGCGGGGGCAGGGCCGCCCCGACCGCGCCTGCGGTCGTCCCCATCCCAGATGCCCAGAGCTGCTCCTCGCGTGGGTCCCCTGCTGCGCTGTTTCCCACAGTCTGCCTCAGGTGGACACCCCCGCTCCCGGGTGACGGGCTGGGGGCGGCCGCCTGCATTCAGCCCCAGATGTGGCCCAGAGTTCACACGCCCACCCAGCCCAGCCCCCTCAGGCCCCGCTCCCCACGGGCATGTGGGGTGTGGGCGACAGGGGTCTTCCTGGTGTGACGCAGGGCTCCTCTCCTCGGGGAGCCAGCCAGCGCCCAGGCGGGGAGGGGAGGACTCCCCAGGCGCCGGCACAGGTGGGGCAGGGGGTGCCCACCCGCACCCTGCAGGCTCCTGACACCCAGCCGGGGGTCTGTGGCTGATGGAGCCCCTCTGTGTGTGTTAGGAGTGAGTGCCCGTCCTGGGGCACAGCGGCCTGCCAGGACCCTCGCTGCCCAGAGCGGGAGGGCACAGCTCACTTCCACCAGGACCCCCGGCAGGGTCGCAGAGCTCACAGAAGGGGAGTGGCTGGTCCTGGGGTGCCCGCTGGTGCAAGGCTGGCTTGAGCTTCAGCCCATCCCCCCAGGGCTCCCAGGTACGGTGGCCCCCACCGGCGGCCCATGAAGAGGCTGCCTCCTGCTGCCCCCAGGCAGGCTCCTTGTAAAGACAAATCCTGCAGAAAGGGGCCCTGGCACTGGGGAGGGCAGGGCGTCCGCATGGAGGAACAGCATCAGCCGTCGTGAGCGCGCAAGGTCCCAGGACCGGTCGCAGGAACAGAGAGCAGTAGGCGGCGGACGCCAGCAGGAAGCGAGTTCTGCCGTCGCTCAGCCAGCAGCAGAGTCTGCACCCGGCCTGGGTGCTGAAAGGAGCCAGGGATCCGTGGGGCCGCCCTACTCGGCCTGGAGTCAGGGGACAGCGTCCGCCAGCACCCAGGGAGGGGGTGCCAGCCGGAGCTCACCGGCCCCTCCTTCCGCCCTCTTACCCGCCGGGGTCCCTGGGCAGAAACGTGATGCCGCCCGCAGAGTCACCCTGGGCCGGAGAGTGTCTGGGGTCTCTGGTGAGAGTCAGTGAGTGCCCGGGGCAGCGAGCCGTTCACGGCAGGAGAGGACACAGCCAGCAAGCACGGGGCTGCCCCAGGGGCCTGGGCACAGGATGGGCACAGGCAGGGGGCTGGGAGCTGGTGGGAGCCTCGCTGAGCCCCAGGCCAGACGGGCTGGTGCCGGACAAGCGTTGGGGGAGGTGCGGGGGCACAGGAGGTGTGGATCCGGCCGGTGATGGGGGGGGGGTCCTGGCTCCATGGGGGGCCGGCGGGCCAGGCCAGTGCTGGGGGGTCTGGGCTCCATCCGGGGGGTCACTGCAGAGTCGGGGACCAGATGGAGTGACGGGCTCCCCCTCTGTGCCTCGCAGGTGGCCTGAGCCCCGAGTCCAAGAAGATCCTGACGTCCGCCCTCAAGAAGCGGGGCCGTGCTGGCCGGGGCGAGGCAGCCAAGCCGGAAGAGGCGGAGCGGCCGGAGCCCGCCCAGCCCGTGGGCCTCAGCCTGTCCTTCAAGCGCTACGTCTTCGACGCCCACAAGCGCATGGTCCAGTCTCCCTGAGTGCCCGTCGGCCCCCCAGACCCGGCCAGGCCTCAGTGCCAGACGTGCCTCCGCCTCTGGGTGCTCCCCAGAGGCCCCGGGGGGCTCTGTCCCCGCACCCCCGTGCCTCTCGCTGGAAGAGCCGTCTTGAAAGGCTCCGGGTGTCCCAGGCTGCCCAGTTGGCAGCCGCAAATAAATGCCCACGGTGCCCACCTGCTGTGCTTGTCCCTCTGCTTTCACGGGCGCCCCCTCCCTCCCAAGGCGAACGTCAGGAACTGCCGAGGCTCCTGATGGGCCTGGGGCCACGGGAGGGACCCAGACGCAGCACCCAGTGGGCTGAGGGTGTCCGTGAAGCGTCAGGCCCTAAGGCAGCCTGGGTGGCCCCGGGGTCCCCTGGACCTTGAGGGAGCAGCCACGTCCCGGAGGGCACCTCCCGGAGGAACACCCATGGGGATCGGAGCTGCGGGGGCCAGGCCAGTGCCACAGGGCAGGAGGCAGGCCGGGGGCTGCCCCCACACACCGGCACCAGGAGCTCCCAGGCCGGGCGCTGAGCCCCGCAGAGGCCCTCAGAGCCCCACAGAGCCCCCTCACACCCCACAGAGCCCCACAAAGCCCCTCAGAGCCCCACAGGGCGCCGCAGAGGCCCTCAGAGCCCCCTCAGAACTCCTGAGGACCCCATAGAGCCCCACAGAGCCCCTTCACACCCCGCAGAGCCCCACAGAGCCACTCAGAGCCCCCTCACGCCCCGCAGAGCCCCTCAGAACCCCACAGAGCCCCCTCACACCCCGCAGAGCCCCACAGAGACCCCTCACGCCCCACAGAGCCCCACAAAGCCCCTCAGAGCCCCACAGAGGCCCTCAGAGCCCCCTCAGAACTCCTGAGAACCCCCCAGAGCCCCGCAGAGCCCCCTCAGAGCCCCGCAGATCCCCACAGAGCCACTCAGAGACCCTCAAAGCCCCTCAGAGCCCAAGCAGAGCCCCGCAAAGCCCCTCAGGGCCCCGCAGAGGCCCTCAGCCGCCTCAGAACTCAGAACCCCGCAAAGCCCCTCAGATTCCCGCAGAACCCCGCAGAGCCCCTGCAGAGCCGCTCAGAGACCCATAGAGCCCAACAGAGCCCCCTCTGAACCCCACAGAGCCCTCGGAGCCCAACAGAGCCCCAGCCTGGCTCCTCTGCCCCCTGCAGCCCAGCCGTCCCTGCAGACACATCACAGGGCATCGAGGCATTTACAGACGTTTGCAGGACGGGCAGATGCTCCAGTGACCCTGGACTTGGCCTGCAGGTAGACACAGAGGCCTCCCTTTTACCCTGGTAATCTGTGCATCATGCTATAATTTGCAAACACGGCATTAAAAGTATTGCCAGGGACAGGTTGTGATCAGGTGACTAGGGCCTGGTCAGCCCTGAGCCACAGCCCTAGGAGGGCAGGGTGCTGTGGACCCGTTCACATGGCTGTGCTGGGTGGGAGGTCCGTGTCCAGGACGGTAGCGGAGGGCCGGGTGGGCAGGGAGAGTCCAGACCCAGCCCCCACATCCCAGTCGGGAAGCCCCTGTAGAATGTCACCAACTCCCCACCACCAGCCAGACTCCGGGCCCCGCTCCCATTCAGCCCCTATCCCTGCCTGCAGCCGTCTCTCCAGGACGGGGTCCCCAGGGGTTGACTTCAGGGAGAGGCCCTGTGACCCCGGGTGGGAGGTGGACTCGGGCAGGGACGCTGAGCCACAGGGCGGGGGCCCCCGGCCACGGCGTGCAGCTCCGGAGCAGCGTGCCTGCCTGCGTGGCCCGCGGCCCAGGAGGGGACGCTATCAGGCCTGGCATCGGTCGAAACCCGAGCGCCCCAGCCGCGTCAGCTGGGCACAGCCTTGGGAGGGGGAGCGCAGCTGGCGGGCAGGCGGGCAGCTGGGGGCTGGCGCCCTGTGCTCTCATGGGCAGTCCCCGCTTCCTGTGGCTCCGGACACCCCCAGACCTTCTGCGTCTCAGGAAGAGAGGGCCCTGCAGCAGCCAGTGGCATCTGCAACCCCCGCCCACCGGGTACCCCAGGAAGCAGGGTCCAGTTTAGAAGTGGGGGCCGCCTGTGCACAGTGGAGCTGGGCTTTGAACCCAGGGTCTGGACGCCCCCAGAGGCCCCCACTCTGCCCCAACGCCTCCTCTGCAGCCTCAGAAAGAGCTGCCTGCAGGGAACGGGCCGGGGGCGGGCGTCCTGCCACAGGCTCGCTCGGCGGGAGGGGTGGCTGCGATCCACAGGCCCCTGGCTGGCTGGCGGGGCTAATGCACCAGCCAGGCGATAAGGCTTATCTGGAAGCGTCTCTGGAATCGAGACTCTGATGGAAACAGGCTTCTGGGTTAATACAGTTTTGACAGATAAAGTCTCGTCGACGGGAAGCCCTGGGGGCCAGGGTAGGCAAGGGGGCAGCTCTGTCCTTGCCAGCTCCTGCCCGGCCGGCGCGTGCCCGCGGGCCCATGTCGGGGGGTGGCCCGTCCGGGGGCCCTGCCCTTCAGGCTGGGGGTCTGGCGTGTCGTGGGAGTGGGATGACAATGTGGGTGTCAGGTCCGGCGCGCACAGGGCGACACCATTTTTCCGGGCCAGCTTGTCCCTGGGGCCTGGTGGGGTGGGCATGGGGACTCACCGCCCCACTGCACACACCCGAGCTTCCCCGAGGGGGCCCAGGCCTCCTCACAGCGGCTGGAATTTCCAGGCTCCCTCTGGGGGCTCAGGCCAGTCCTAGTCACGGCCTCCCAGCTCCAAACTCAGCCGTATCTGTCCCCCTTGGCTGCGTGAGGTGGGGTGAGGTCACATCCCTCACCCTGGCTGGGCTCCTGGGAGCCTCCACACAAGCAGTCCTGATTAAAGACAGTAATTAGCGTTTGGCTGATAACGGAGCAGGGCCACTCATCAGCCAGCTCAGGCAGGGTAAGGGCGCAATGGCTGGGAGGCAGCCAGGCAATGGGGTGCCAGACATGGGGTACTATGCCCCTGGGGCAGCCAACCCCAGCCCTGGGCCTGCGGCAGGGCAGGGAGGTGGGAGCACAGCCGCAAAGGCTGCGAGAGTGTCAGCTCAGCGTTCAAGAGAAGCCCCCCACCTCCAACTTCCCATCAGCTCTGGGCACCCCTCACCAAGCCCCAGGCCTTCCTGGGGGGCAGGGGCCTCTCGGGTTGGAAGAGGACCCCCAGGGCGGGCTCGTGATGGGCCAGTGGGGCGGAGCCGGGCAGGGGGTGGGGGTCGTGCAGGCTGAGGCCGAGTCCCAGGGAGGAAGGGGAGGGAGGGGACAGGGCTGGGAAGATGCCTGGCTGCTCACTGCGCACTTACTGAGCACCTGCTGTGTGCCCCCAGTCCCCCGGGCCAGCAGGTTAGAGGTCGTGCGGCCACGGGATGTTGCTCAACGCCATCCCCCTCCTCCGTTATCACCGGGTCTGGTGGGGAGACAGCTCAGCAGAGAGAAACGGCCGCTTCCTGCGGCCACAGCTGGGCTGCAGATAAAGGGCGGCCGGGAGCCCAGCCTCCCACCTCGTCCCCTGGGGGCACCCAAAGACTCAGCCCGGCACCCAGCTTCCCACAGCCACCACCCAGCAGAGCACCTGCCCCCCAGCCACAGCCGCACCCTGCAGCCTCGGGGGGCTGTCCACCCCGTCTGGGGACGGGGGAGTTGGACCAGGTGGACGCAGGACTCAGGCTTCCCTGGAGCCCCAGGCAGGCCCTCGGGGCCCAGCTTCCCCAAGGCCTCCAGCCGAGCCCCGAGCGCGCCGACCCCTGGTGCCCGTGCCAGGCGGTCCCTGCCCCGTCCAGCCTGCCTCAGCCCAGAGTCCCGTCCAGGACTGCGTGGGCAGGACCTGTCGGGTGGATGGGCGGGTGGCCCAGAAGGAAGGGCTGCAGCCAGGCAGGGTGGGGGGCCCGCGTGGCCTCTGTCCTTGGCACCTGGGGGCAGACATCCGCCCCATGGTGGGACCCCACGTGGAAGGGGTGTGGGACTCCGGGACGTGGTGAGCCCAGCCCCACGGCTTCCAGGAGACGTGGCACCCAGGGGTGTGGGGTGGGGGCGGCAAGGCCAAAAGGGAGAGGAAGGAAATCGGGGCATGCTCTGCAGGGCCGGTGCGGGGCGGGTGGAGGGGGTCTGGACACGACTGGAGATGCTCAGCCAAGGTGAATCTGGCAGAGGTGGCTGGGCCCCCCGGGGGGCAGACAGGGTGGGCAGATTGTTGTGCGAGGGGCGGAGACTGGCCTGAAGCAGCCCACCCTCAATCAGATGTGGGCCTCCAGCTCTCAGGCCTCGGAGGAGTTGGGGTGATGGGCGCCCCCACCCCGGTACCTGCCGGGCGTGGGGGGGCTCCAGCCGGGGACAGACTGGGGAGCAGATGCCCCACTTCCTGGGCCCCTTCCTCACGGGGAAACGGAGGCAGACGGGGGTCCTCTGCCCCCCAGGGCAGGTCCCAGCACAGAGCAGGGTCTGGGTGCGTGGGTGGACGCCGGGTGGGCCGCTGATAAGGAGAGACAGTTGTCAGAGTCACAGGGCGCCACTGATAGAGAGACAAGATCTCCTGGCGGGCGGAGGCGCTGGGAGGGGACCCCCCGGGGGTGCCCACATCTCGGGTGGAAACACTGAGGCTGTCGGGCCAGCAGGGCGCCCCCCACCCACCCCCGGCCGGAAACCCTCACAGCGGAGCCAGGGGCCAGGCCTGGACTGGAGCGGCCAGCCTGAGGCACCCACAGGCACAAGTGTGGACGTTGGCGGCTCCTGAGGCCACCCTGGGGGCAGGGCTGAGCCGGGACCCAGGCCCACCCTTGAGGCTGCAGCTCAGACGCCCCCTGGGTGCTGGGAACGGGGGGCTGCAGAGACAGAGAGAGACGAACAGAGACAAATAGCAGGAGAGAGAGAGACAGACCCCAGGAGAGACAGCGGGGCCGACTCTGAGAGACGCGCAGAGGGGCTGGGGCACCCTGAGCGCCGATGCACCCCAGGGGCAGCCCCAGAGATGGGGGAGGGTGGGGCGCGGGGCCTGGGGCCGGCCCTGCTCCGATTGGCTGGGGCTGACTGCAGTGAAAGCCCGTAATTGATTCCCTGGGAGGACGGGGATCATTTCCATGCAGAGAATTAAGATTTTCTTCCAAGATGGAAATAAAGATTAATTTGCAATTTCCTTCCTCACTGCACACAGGAGAGTGGCTCTGCTGGAGGCGGCCTCAAGCGGGCAGGTGGCAGAGGGGGGCGGGCGGGGGGGCGGCCTCCCCAGGGGAGAGCGGCCTCCGGGGGCTCCTGGTGCCCCCACCCTACATGCCCGTCATGGCTCCGAGGGGCAGCCTGTCCCCCGAGGGCTCCCAGCTCCGTGCCCGCGGCTCACGGCACCCCCGCCTCCGGGCCTCCACTCGCCCCGCCAGGCCCACCAGCCAGGCCCAGGCGGGGACCCAGACTGGGCCCATTGGAGAGAAACGCTGGGTCCCCATGGCCTCCAATTCTGCACCCTCCACCGGGGGAGCAGAAAATGACAGCCCGGGCACAGACGCCAAGGGGGCACCACACCCAGGTCCCCAGGCCGGGCATCCCAGGCTGTCCCCGGCAGGCAGGGCACAGGGGCCACGGCACGCCCTCCACCCTCTCCAGGCCCGCTCCCTGTCCGCACACGGTCTGAGTGAACCTAGCCTGCCTGGGCCAGGCTGAGGCCCACCCACAGCCACGGCGCTGTGTCCCAGGGGCCCCCGTGAGTGGCCCTAGCACAGCCGTGGGCCAGCAGTCTCGCCCGCATCTCTGCCATCCCCAAGGGCTCAGGGCCTGTGTTCAGTGCGGCCTCTGGGCAGTACCCTTGGGAGCCCCAAGAATATGACCTTGGGCTCTTGGCCATGTGTGGCCCTGAGACCTGCCACGCTCACCTCCACTCCCCGCCCATCCTGCACTGCCTGGTGGCCCACCGTGCGCCCCGCACCCCAGGGAGTGAGCAGCCTGGAGCTGGACGCCTCACCTTGTGCCAGCCTCTCCTGACGGTGACCTCTGCATGACCTCATCCAGCACACAGGCGGGAGGAGCAGGTTTACGAGCCCGAGGCGGGCGCATTCCTCCCGGGCGCAGCCCGCCAGCCTTCGCCTATCTCTCCACAGGATGGAGGGCCCGGCCGCCCCCGGAGCCCCGAGCACCCCTCCCCAGCCCACCTGCAGACACCATGTGCTCAAGAGCGAGGATGTCACCTGGCCTGCACACCCTAGCCCCCCAGGCCAGGCGGGGCTCACTGCTGCAGCCTCTGCTTACAAGCCTCCAGACACTGGCGATCCGCCCCCGCACCCTGGCTGAGATGGGCTTCCCCTCACGGGGGGATACCGGGGGCCCCGAGTCTACATTTGCAGCTCCCTACCCCCAGGGCTGACCTGCGGGGCGGCATCCCCCAGCCAGCACCTCTGAGAAGCCCACCCCGCCTTCACCCCGCATCCCGAGACACCCCAGTTGCTGTCGGCCACTGCCTGAGGCTCATCGCCTCATTGATTCCTTTGACCAGGAACAGGACCGGAGTTCCCTGCACGCTGCCTGGGTCCTCGGGGCATCTTGGAACGGCCTGCCCCCTCTGAGGGGCACCAGGAGGGCGGGGACGACCCCCACCCTGGCCTCAAATCTGTGAGTCCCAGTCCAGCCTCTCTCCAGGGAGAGTAAGCATCCAGGTCCTTCCTGCAGCTTCCACGGGCTGCCTGCCCCCGGGGTCACGTGGCCGGTTCCCAGACCCCACAGCCCCCAGCACCCCACTTTGAACAGCACAAGCAGATGTGGGCCCAGTGAGGCCTGGAACAGGTGCGCCCGCAAGATGAGTGACTGGCGGGACGTGCCCTCCTGGGGAGTGGTGAGGGTGGAGGGGCTCGCAGCAGGTGCCCACCGCCTGCCCCGCAGCCGCTGCCGGGGGTCTCCTAGAAAGAGACAGTGACTGCCCCAAAGTGGGAGCTGACCTTCATCAGCTGATGAAGCGGTAAACAGCACGTGCTGGGTGCAGCCACACGCCACACAGGACGTCACCCCGTGAGACGTGCTCACCTGAAGGTACTCGTGATGACGGTGGTCGCGGAGGCGGGCAGCGCGGGTGCTGCGTGCATGGGCCTGGAAAACACTGCAGGGAGGAGGAACAGCCACACGCTGAGAGAGCCGAGTTCCGTGACTCCCCACGCGTGGGCTGCCCAGAGGCGGCTCCATGCAGACAGAGGGCGTGTCCTCAGGCCAGGAGAGGATGGGAGGAAGAGGGCGGAGAGCATGGGGGACAGGGTTCTCTTCCAGGTGCTGAAAAGGACCTAAAGCTGATCGTGGGGATGGCATACAGCTCTGTGACTGTTCTGAAGCCACAGACTCACACACACGGAGTGAACTGTGGTGTGTGTTATATCACAGGGAAGCTGTTTAAAAAAAAAGTAGCAATAAAGTTACCATATGACCCAGCAATTCCATTCCTAGGCCTGCACCAGAGAGAGCTGAAAACATCCAAAGCGAGTGTGAGTCAGGACAGCAGAAGAGTGGAGAGGACCCGATTCCATCAGCTGACGAGGGGAGAAGTGAAACGTGGAATTAAATAGGATACAGGCTCCACGTGGGCTTCCCTCACGGCTCAGTTGGTAAATCATCTGCCTGCAGTGCAAGAGACCCAGGTTCGTTTCCTGGGTGGGGAAGATCCCCTGGAGAAGAGAATGGCAACCCACTCCAGTATCCTCGCCTGGAGAATCCATGGACAGCAGAGCCTGGCGGGCTACAGTCTACGGGGTCGCGAGAGTCGGACGGACTTAGCAACTACAGCACCACAGTCTCCACAAGGATGAACCCTGGAAACAGGCTCAGTGAAAGAAGCCGGACAGCAAAGGCATACTCTGGGTCATGGCGTTTCCAGAAGGGTCCCGAGTAGGCAAGCCCACAGCTGTAGACAGCAGCCTGTGGTCGCCAGGGGCCGGGGGACCTGGCCGGATGGCAGTGGGGGCTTGTGGGTGTGGCTCCCTTCTGGGGACAAAACGTCCTCAATTTAGACCGTGGTGGCGGTTGCACCGCGTTGTCAACACATGAAAACCACTGAACTGTCTGCTTTCACTGGGGAGCTTCCCGGCGTGTAACTTGTGGCTCCAGTCGGCTAACGCCAGCCTCCCAGCCTCCCAGCCAGTCCTCAGCAGTGGTCCCACACCATCTGGTCCTCTCTGCTGGGGAGCCGGCGCCCACCCCCGGGGGCTGCGGGTCAGAGTGCGCGCGGAGCCTTGGCGACGGCGGGCGGGGACGGGGACACCCAGAAACTCGCGCACGGCCTGGCCTGGGCCCCCGCCGCCCGCTGCGCCAGCCCACGGTGGCTCTCGGCTCCCAGGGCTGCAGGAGAGGCCGGCGGGGTTCTGCAGAGGGAGTCGTGCTGTTCTTGTTGTAAATCACTCCAGTATTTGTCGTGTTTATTAGGGAACTGGTTCAAACACGTGAAAAATGTACAGAGGACAAGACAGTGAGCTCCACCAACGGCCTCGTGGGCAGGAGTCGTGGGGCCGCTGCTGGGGCCCTCCAGGCCCGCGGTCGCGCCTCTGCGGACCCCCGGCCCGCCTGGTCGTGGGGAGCAAGCCTGCGCAGGGGGCGGGGGCCACCCCCTCCTTCGCTTTCCCAGGCTGCAGGAGCAAAGTTCACCATCAGGACCAGAGGGGGGGGGGGGCCTGGGTGTCTCCAAGACTCTGAAAGTCTGTAACTACCTGTGTTTTTGAAAATCACTGCCAGCTGCATACAGGAAAAGTGCCCCTCTCGCACGCACGGCTTGTTAGTCTGAGGAAACACACTCGGTCCATTACGGTCGAGTCGCGCCCTCCAGATCCCACAGGCGCCCGTGGCCCCTCCTGCCGGGGCCAGGTTTCTGTCCGCACAGTCGTGCGTCGTCTCGAATGTCCCGAGGCCGCGTTTCCTCCTCTGGGTCATCCACCGTCCGTAATGTGGACAGTCGTTCCCTTTGCCGCTGAGCAGGTTGCACGTCTGCGTGTCCATCAGCTGGGGAGTAGTCAGGTGGTTTCCAGTTTGGGGCAACTGTGAATAAGCCGCTGAATTTTTAGGTGAACCTGAGTGTGACTTCTCTTGAGTAAGTGGCTGCTTGTAGAAGGCTGGGGTATGAGGTTAGTGGTGTCTGATGCTCCCGGTGACCGGCAAGCTGCGTCCCCTCCTGACGCGGCTCTCTTGCTCCTTCCCCGGGGGGCCAGGCGCTGAGCCAGGCTGGGGGTGGCCGGCGAGGCGCTGCCAGCCCAGGAGAGGGGAGGCGAGAGACAAGAGTCGTGAACACGCAGGCTCGTGTTGGGCCCCGAGGGTGATGAGGAGGGGACGGTCAGCGAGGTCCTCGCAAACCAGGGGAGCCGTCGGCCTGAGACCCAGGGCACTGAGCCGGGCCCCGGGGCTGGCGCGTCCTGGCATGGCACCGTGCCTGGGATGGATTTACTAGGCACTGCCTGTGCCCAGGCTGTGCGGGAGACCTCAGAGACACACCCTGCTCACAGCCGAGGGCCCGTGGGGGTCCCGGCTGTGCGGGCAGAGCTGGGGCCCTCCCTGCCTCGTGCTGTGTGATCCCGGGTGGGTGGCAGGCCCTCTCTGAGCCCCTGCCCTCCCGAGCGTGCCACAGCCCCTGGTGGGAAATGGCACTGAGGCGCCCGCGGGCGGGGAGACACCCACGGGCGGGGCGAGCCGCGGGCCCCGCGCTGCCGCCGGCCGCCGACAGAGGGCAGGAGCGGCCCGCGCCTCCGAGGCCGGCGCTGAGGCGGCTAGCGGGGACACCTGAACGCTTGGCCGGCTGGCCGGGGTGCCTGCAGGGCCCGCACCCCCCAACCTCCAGGCTTAGCGTGGAAAGAGAACACAGGCCACCTCGGCCAGCAGTGTTTACACGGGTCACCTGTTGAACCAGCACTCTCTTTTGGACACACGAGGTTAAACAAAACCTGAATGTCAGCCTCACTTTCTTTAAACTTGGCTGTTTGGGGCTCAAGCTCCACGCAGGCTGACGATGCTGTGTGCAGATGGGCGTGTGCCTCACGCCCCGGACCCCAGTGATCCTCCCCGCGAGGCGCGCCCCCACCACGACCCCCAGTCACAGCTGGGGCTCCGAGAGGGGACAGGCGTGCTCGGGACCGCCCCCTGCCTGGTGCAAACACGCATGTCCTGTGCATGGGGCACGTGTGCAAGCGATGGACGGACCAGGGCCCAGACACACCCACAGGCCTGGCCAGCACCCTCATGCACACCCCACACACCCACAGCTGTGCGCCCAGGTCCCCTGAAGGCCCGAGCCCCACCTGGACGGCTGTGGGGGTCCTGTTGTTGCCCGGCAGGCCCGAGAGGGTCACGGTCCCCCGGTCACCCCAGGCCCGGACAGGGGCGCCTGGCCGCCAGCGCAGGTGGGTCTGGGACGCCACCCTCTGCGGGGAGCGGGAGCGAGTGGCCTTCACCCAGCCCCGCGGGCCCTTCCTCCCGGCCACACAGCATTTGCATAGTGCTCCCCAAGCCCGCAGATCACATTACATGGAGACCCGATGATAATCTTTGTTGAAATAATATTTAACACATGCTGCACTTTTAATTAACTATCTGAATAATCTCAAATTAATACCAGAGCTTTAAAAATAAGTTTTCATTTTCGCGTTTGGTAACGTAATAGCGGTCCGGGCGGCCCGCTTCCTCCTTTGATTTAATTAAAAGCCCTTTTGTCCGTCCCTTGTCACTTCAGAAACGGACAAAAGCTCCCGAGGTGGGCAGCCCGGGCCCCCGACTCAGGGCCCAGTGCCAGGGGGCACGGCCGGGAGTGCCATGCGGTGTGGCCGTGTGTCACACACGTTCACGCGGAGGGAGGGGCCTGGTCACAGACACACGCATGGAGACAGCACACTGCTTCTACCCTTCCACGAGTGTGCCAGGCCGCACAGCCACTCCCTGCGCCAGCCCCGAAGGGGGACGGCTGGCTGGTCACCCGCCGGGCAATCGGGGTGACGCTCGGGCCAGCTGGGGCTGGGGGTTCCTGGTTGGCATTCCGGGTCTGGGTCCCAGGCCACAGCTGCCAGCCAGTCGGCTCCCCGTGTGTGCGTGGGTCTCCGTGTCATGCGGTCTCTCTGTGTCCAGGCTCGACGCTTCAGAAGCGGCCAGGTGGGCACCTCCAGGGGCGCACAGCGGACGCACCCCCCACCCAAGCCCGGATTCCTGGGTGGGGGGGCTGCAGAAATCCCATTTGCTCAGGGGCTGGGGG
The DNA here is from genome assembly GCF_003369695.1 of Bos indicus x Bos taurus. Taxonomy (NCBI): domain Eukaryota; kingdom Metazoa; phylum Chordata; class Mammalia; order Artiodactyla; family Bovidae; genus Bos; species Bos indicus x Bos taurus. The sequence continues at coordinate 1,388,818 of NC_040097.1, forward strand.
TCAGAAACAGCTCTTGCGTGGAGTTAGGTGGGTAGGAGAAGGGCCCATCCCTCAGGGCCCATCTGAAAATGGGGCATCTCCTCAGGCGCAAGCTTCTCCTCCGGCCAGCAGACGTGGAGGGCTGCGTGCAAGCTGAGTGGTGCCTGGACCGGGCAGTGCTGTGAGAGGCCCCTGCCCGCAGCAGGCCCCATCAGAATGTGCTGCTGTGGGCGGGAAGCCAGGCATGGCCAAGGGGGAGGACGAGGTGGGTGGGCGCCTCCCCAGTGGGAGGGTCAGAGGGGGCCCCGGGGCTGCAGTGCCCGACACCAGGGTCCAGCCTCCCTCCTGGGCACCGGGCCTGGGACCTGGAGCGTGACCAGCAGGGCCCGGCCTGGGAACCGGCTGCCCTGGGGTCCAGCTCTCCTCCCCGACACCAACCAGTCCCTTCCGGCTGAGGCGGACTGGTCAGCCCTGGTCAGCAGGGCCCGGCAGACTCCTGCCTCCAGGGCTGCCTGCAAGGCCGGAGAGCCCGCTCCTACCCACCTGCCCCTGGCTGGGGAGGATTGGCCTGGCCACTCCAGGCACCTCACCCCCAGCATCTCACACTCACACACACACACACACACTCCCACCCATAGTCACAAGTCACCCAGGACCACACGCAAGTGAGCACACAGGTACCCAGTCAGCCTGCGGCCCACAGGGAGAAGTGACCACCATGGGCTGGGCTCCAGGAGCCCGCCAGCCTGGGGAGGCTGCATACAGGCCGGGGGCACCCTCATCCCAAGTTCCCACTGGGTGCTGGCGGCCCTGCGTGACCCAGGAACCAGCACGGGTCTCAGGCAGGGCGGGCGGGGGTCCCAGTTCACATGGGGGAGTGGAGCTGGGTTCAGAGAGGCCAGGTGAGCTGCTCAAGGTCACACAGCGGGTCTCGAGCAAGCCTGCATAAGTGGTCAGCCCCTGCAGCCCCTCTACTCCTGAAGGCAGTGTGGCCAGACCAGGAGCGAGGCGGGCGGAGACCCTGGCACTGACCCCCCAGTGCTGGCCTGGAAGACTCGGGAGCCAGGGAGCTGGGGCTGAAGTGGAAGAGGCTCCCCCAGCCTGCGGAGGTGGTCACAGAGCAGACACTCTGAGGCCTGACCCTTGTGCTGCCCAGCGCAGCTCCTGCTGAGGTCTGCTGGGGTTGGGGGGCACGGGTGTGAGCCCCAAGCTCCGAGAAGTGCCCAGAACCAGGGGCGCTGCAGGCCAGCCCCTCACTCACTCATTCGGTCAGTCACCAGGTATGCACCCAGTGCCCGCGGGGCAGGCGCTGTCCTGGACAGGTGTGGCGAGCCTGACCCGGGCCCTGCCCTCCCAGGAATGCCATTCCACTGGGAAGGGACAGCATACATCAAAGAGATGGAGCGCGATGGCAGATAATCAGGGCGGGCTTCTCTGAGGAGGGATCATTTGGACCGAAACCTGCCTTGGCAACAAGAATGAGGCGGCCAAGGAATGGCTCTTGGGAGAGGATTCCAGGCAGTGGGACTGCAAGGGCGAGGGTCGAGGAGGGGGGCCCCGGGCAGGGCGGGGGTCTGCCGGCCGGCCTGGGAGCAGCCTGGTGGTCTGAGCACCCAGTGTGGCCAGAGGTTCCAATTCGCCAAGAAAAACTGGCGATCTGGGTTTGACACAAAACCTCGATTTTTTAAAAATAGCCACAACCAGTTGTACTTTCCCTGAAACTGTTCTGAGGGCCAAAAACAGCCGGTGGTCCTCTAGTTCAAGCACCCCCTCGGAAGTGAACAGCGCAATGTTTGGACTGTAGCCCCAGGCTCCTCTGTCCAGGGGAGTCTTCCTGATCCAGGGATCGAACTTGAGTCTCTCGCGTTGCAGGCAGATTCTTTACCATCTGAGCCGCCAGGGAAGCTGGGGCCTGGGCTCGGGTCCTGCCTCCCAGACTTGCTGCTGTGTGAGCCTGTGCAGGTTGCCCGCTCTCCCTGCGCCTCAGCGCGTCCACCTGGAAAGGGGCCGCCTCGGAGGACCCGTGCCGTAAGGTACATTCAGCAGCCGACTGCTGGATGCCTCCGTGTGCCCGAGTCAGTGGTACAGTGGGGGTCGTAGTGGCGGACGAGAGAGTGTCCACCCTGGGGCCTTACCCTCCACAAGGAGCAGGAAAGGAATGAGTGAGTGGCCACCACACAGGACTGCCGTGTGTCCAGCAGGCCGAGGAGAGAGAATGGACCAAGAGGCAAACAGGCATCAGGTGGAGTGACCCAGCAGGGCAAAGGGCAGTGCAAAGGTCCTGGGGCCTGGCCGCTCCAGGAATAACCAGGCTGAAGTGGGAGGATTTGGGGCAGGGTGGGAGGGAGATGAGCCCTTTGGGGGCTGTGGGGGCTTCAGCTTTTCCCCTGAGTCAGGTGAGCCAGGGGAGGTGTGGAGCTGGGCACAGGTGAGGTTGCCTGGGGTCCACAGGAGCCTCCTGGCTGCTGCTAGGGCCGCAGGTGGGGGCCCAGGAAGGCGGTCCAGGCAGGGGTGAGGGGCTAACCAGGCCGCAGTGGGGCTGGGAGGACGGTGAAGGTCCCCTGGCAGAGGGAGGGGGCAGAGAGACGCCTGGGCTTGGTCCAGGCCCCTGGAGGCCGGGATGGAGAGGCGAAGAGAGCTGGTTCCCGGCTTCGGGGCTGCAGCAGGGGCCCACTGGGACACGACCTCCAGCGTCCCGCCCGGCATGGACGTGGACGCGCGGGGGCGGGGGGGGCGCGAGTGTAGACGGCAGTGGAGGGGCGGGGGGTGGGGGGCGACGCCGGACCTGACGGCCTCGGCGGCTGGGGCCTGCGGGCCTCCCCTCCCCCACGCCACCTGCGGGGTCGGGCCGACCGGCCTTTGTCCCGCCCCGCGCAGCGCCCCCCGAGCAAACACAGCTGAGCGCCGGGCTCGCGTGCCGCCCCGCCCCGGCTCGGCGGGCCCCAGCTCCGGGCGGGCGGGCGGCGGGCGCGGGGCGGCGGCTTAGCGGGCAGCTGCGGCCGCGGGCTGGTGGGCGGCCTGCCGCTCCCACCGGCGCCGCGCTTTGTCATGCAGATGCCCGCTGGCGGCGCGCGCCCGCTCCCCAGCTGACCCGGGCGGCCGGGCGGCCCCAGACCCGCTTGATCGTCCGCCGGAACCGGATCTGCCTGGTGCTGGGCAGCCCGGGCCGGGGGCGGGCGTCTCTGGGCCTGTCTCCTCGCGTTCCCGGCAGAAGACCCCCGAGTCGTCCCTGCGCGGTGGGAGCACATTTGGGGACCAGCCCCCATCCCTCCCGCGGACGGCCCTCCTCCGCCTTCCCTGAGCACTGCGGCCCGCCCCGCCCCCGCCTCAGTCTTCCCATCTGTGCTTTGAGGGTAGGTGACCAGGTGACCAGGATGAGCGCGTGGCCTCGGGCCGCGGAGGCTGATGACTCCGACCGCAGCCCCAGCTTGGCCTGGGGACACGCCCACTTTCCCCGGAGCCAGAGGCACCAGGAGAGAGGTGATCAAATGGAAAGTTATTTACTGCCCGGTGTCAGGAGTCAGGCCGGAGGCCAGGCCGGGAGCAGGAACATTCCTGGGTGGGATCAGGCGCTGAGCCGCCCGGGTGCTCGGGGTCACTGCGTCCGCCCCGTAGCCCCAGCCGATGCTGTCCTGGGATTCATGCCAGAAGCTGCAGAAATGACCACCACGCATGGGCCTGGTGCTCGGGGTCTGGGACTCTCCACCAGAGGAGTCGGTCCTCTTGGGCAGCCCAGCCGGGCAGTGGGCAGGGACCCCTCCCAGGGGCACCCCTGAGGGCACCCCAACGGCACCCGGTTTGTCAATCCCAATCACGCGGGTAGTTCCGAGGAAGCTCTGGTCCAGAGAGTTCACTCCTAGGACTTCATCTTCAAAGGGTGAAGTGTGTGTGCCCTCTGCCGCCTGTGAACTTGGGCACGGACCTCCGTGTCCTGTCTGGAGGCGGGAACATCGGCAGGCCACCCTCCAAGGCTGCCTGAGGAGGGCGAAGACCCTGCAAGTCGGGGGGCCTGATGTGACCAACAAACGGAGATGAGATCCCTCCCAGGGTGCCTCGGGTGTGTCCAGCCCCACCCCACCCTCCTGCACCCAAGCTCTGATGGCTGGGAGAGGGGCATAGGTCCCAGCCCAGACTCCCCCTTGCCTGTCACAGGAGAGGGTTGGGGAGGCCAGGCCGGGCGGCCCACACCTCCACCCCAGGCCCCCACCCTCTGCTCAGGCTGGCGGAGAGACCCTGGAAGGTGGGGGGCTCTCCTGAACACACCTTCAGGGAGGGGCCTCCATGCCCAGATCCGGTTTCTGGCCGGACTGGTTAGTCTAGGTGGCCCTGATGGATGGCTGAGATAAGGCATGTGCAGGTCGGCTGGGCTAAGAAGGGGGTGGCCCAGACCCCACCCACTCAAGGGTGGCTTGGGGTCTGAGCCAGTTTTGTCCCAGCTTCTGGCACCAGCCTTGAGGGGCCACACAGGAGCCCTGTCTGAACCCCTTCCCTGCCTGCCATGAGAGTGGCACACGAAACGGTGACCCTGGGGAGGGGGCTCCTGGCCCACAGTCACCCAGGCGAGGCCCGCTGCAGCTGAGGGCTGTCCAGGCACATGGCAAGCTTCTGGCGCCAAGAGCCAGGCAGACTGAGGTTGCCCGGGAGCGAGGTTGTTCGGGACCCCCGGTCTCAGCAGGGACCAGGCCTGGCTGCGTCTCGGGCCTCCTGCTGTTTCTGACGTCACCACGCCTGCGAGAGTCCCTTCATTTGATCCTCTCCTCTGCTTCCCGTGTCACCCCTCTCCTGCCAGGACCCTGACCCGCAGACCTCTGGGGCCCCGAAGCCCAGGGAACAGCTGTGGTGCCCGCACTTCAGGGCCCGGAGCCCCATGGGGATGGCCACAGAGGAGCCCTTAGTCCCCCGGACAGGGCTTCCCTCAGCTCAGCACGGGCCTTGGGCAAGGCGGCCCTCAGATCTGCCTGGAAAATGGGTTTTGCGTGCAGGACGGAGTCGTGGGAAGTGGTCCCGGGGAACAGGGGCAGCCTGGGGTGGGGAACAAGGCCAGGCAAGGGGGAAAGCGAGCTGGAGGAGGAGCTGCTGCTCCGTGGTCAGTGGGCTACGGAACTCAGCTACGAGCTGAGAAACCTCGAGGGGTGTGCTGAGGCCCGTCCACCCGGAGACGAGTGGGGCGTGGCTGTAGCCCTCACCCCATCAGGCAAGGCTCGTCCGTCTGCCTGCAGCGCTCATGCACACAGGGGCTCAGCAGGTCCTGCAGGCGTCCTCACGCTAGGTCAGAGCAGCTCTTGGGCAAGGAAGGGCGAGCCGGGCCATCAGACGGGTCTGCGGGACGGTCTCCACGGCGCCGCTGGCGCGTGGCAACACCGGCACGCTGCCCGATGCACACGCCCGCACCCCCGTCTGCCCTGGGGCAGCCTTTTCTCACTTTCAAGTCCGGGGCAAATGAACCCAGGTCTCTCCGCATCCTGTCTGTCCCCCGTGGCCCCCCCGCCCCCCGCCGGCTCAGTTTCCGTGATGACCGGTCAAAACCTCTCTCCCTCTAGACGGCAGTCCCCTCACAGGTGAGAATGAACTCTGCTCGTCACAGAGTCGACATAACACGGCGCCCTGCCCGTGGCGCAGCGGGTGTGCAAACCCATCCTTCCTAAGTGAGTGCGGCGAGTCTGTGGTGGTGGCGATGGCACTGGGGGTGACTGCTCACCCCACTCCTGACCTTTCTCCTGAGCCCAAGCTCATGGCTGCCTGTCACGCATGTCACACTCAACAGGCCCCCAGGACCCCCTGGTTCCCGCTGCCGAGCTGTCCTCCCATCTCAGAGCAGACAGGGCCCTCGGAGGTGACCCAGGCCTTCCCATAGCTGCTGTCCCTTCAGCAGAAGCCGCCGCCTCGGGGCCTGGGCGTGTGCCCCCTGCAGGGAGCACTCAACCCACACCTCCCTCGCCTCTGCCAGGAAGAGCAGGCTTGCAAGGCTGAGCCCAGGGCAGAGGGCTTAGAGCAGCGGAGCCCGCAGGAAGCAGAGTCTGCAAGGCAAGGACTCCAGGTGACCCTCGGGGGTCTGGGTGGGCAGCCGGGAGGCCAGAGGGACCAGCGCTTGGCAGGGGCCTGGCACAGGGCAGGCCTGGGGAGGGTGACGTCACGTCCTCGTTCAGCACAAGTCGCGAGCAGCTTCCGTGGCTCCGGGCTGCAGCCCAGGACAGAGTTAGACAGCAGGCAGGGCCAACCCTGGGTCAGGCAGCACCCAGGCTCCTGAGCCAGCCGGCCCACCGGGAGGATACCCAGCAGTGGGATTCGTGGCTGAGAGATGCTGGCCTGGCTCACGGAGACCCACAGACACTCGCAGGCAGGGTGATGTTGCCAGCCAGCCGTGCCCAGCCAGCAACTGGCAGGCAATCGATAAGCTTAATTAATAATTAACTTTTTAATTAAATATCAATTTAAAACAAGTATGGGAATCAGTCTCTTGCAATTAACGCTCTTGCTCTGCTTTCAGTAAGGGGCTGGACGGGAGATCCGGGCTCCTGGGCCAGGGGGGCAGGGTGGGCACGCGGGATCCCGCAGTGCAGGGAAGGGGCCCAGGCGGCCCACCCGGCCCCTCCTGGAGCCACGGGGGCCCCAGGACACCCGCTCTGTCTCCTCCAGCCGCAGGGAAAGTGCTCAGCCCTGCGGTCACCACCGCGCTGGGCACACTGGACACAGAGCAGGACCCAGCCCTGCCTTCAAGGAGCCGGCCTCTTGAAAGTCGAGGGGGAGACACTCAGCAACCTGCGAGTGGCTGGTTCCCAGGATCCCAAGGAAGGAGAAACCGGGGGCACGGGAGGATGGCTGGAAGGACACGGTGGGTGCGGGTGCAGCCTGGCCGGAGGTGGGGGTTGGGGCGGGCAGGCGTCTGCAGGTCTGGGGCGGCCCGGGGCCGCCCGGCGTCTGCAGCGGAAAGTAGCTGGTACATACCCCTGCTGCCACCCCGGAACCCCACGACCCCAGGGGTTTCCTGAGCGGCGGCTCGGGTGACCGCAGGCATAACCACGGCGCCTGGGGGCTCAAGCGGCCGGTGGTGCAGGTTCCTGCTTGGGGGGGTTGGTGACAGCGCGGTGTGGTTGGCGGGCAGGGCCACCCCGGGCAGGCGCTTGGGCTCCCGGGCCCCACGGCGCCCCACGGGTCCTCAGGACACTCCTGGTGGCCGCTGAGGGCATCCAGACCTGCAGTCCTGATGCAGAGGTGCACAGTAAGGGAGGGTCTGCAGGAGGTCTGCGCAGGGAGCAGGGTGCCGGGCCTCCCCCCACACAGCAGGTTCCTGGGGAGGGGCCCCTGTCGAGGGGCAGAGGCCCAGGAGGGGGCGGGCCGGGCCTTACTCTGCGGGTCAGGGGGCGGGCTGCCCCGGGACAGGCCCATCCGAGGCCAGGTCTCAGCCGGGACGGCACGCGGGCAGGCAGGCAGCAGAGCCCCACGACTTGTCCCTGCGCCCCCAAGGCCCGGACCCTGGGAAGGCGGGCCAGCATCTGTTGACAAGCTGCCATGGGGCTCCTTCCTGGGCTGTAAGAGCGCAGGGCGGTCGGGAGGCGGGGTGCCATGCGGCGGACGGGCATGCAGTGGGTGCTCGGCAGCTCCCCACCGCCAGCTGCAGCGGGAGGCCATCCCTGACGACAGGAGTCGTGATGACGCGACTGTCCTAGAGGCCAGACCAAGGGCGCTGGCCGCTGCTCTGCACTGAGCTTGGGCCCCTGCCTGGCCAGGGAGGGACCCTGGGGTCTGTGGCCCTTTTGTGGCAGAGGGGGCAGACCAGGGAGGCCTGAACACACCCAGCTCTTCCCAGGGCAGCGCAGAGCGGGCTGCAGCGGGGGCCACGCTGGGGCTGGAGCTGGGCTCAGCCGGGCTCTGGACGGGGTGGTCTCTGCCCCACCAGCCCTACCCCGAGCCGCTGCCCCCGGTACTGCCTCGTCTCTCCCGCCTGGGCACCCTCAAGCTTCTCCCCTGGCTCCAAGGCCCTGCTCCTTGAGGGTCTCTGGGTCCCCCCTCATCCCCACCGTCCTGCCCGCCCCTGCCTGCCGACGGAGCCCCCTCCCGCCCACTCCAGTGCCCTTATCTGGGTCCAGCCCCTGCGCGATTGCTGGGAGCCCATCCCCATGACAACGGGGCAGATGGCGGCTGCGATTAGCTGCTCTCCCTCCCGCCACAGCTCAATCCGTCTTTGAAATTAAATCAGCTGCGATAACATCGACTGGCCAGGGGAGGGGGGTAGGCAGGAGGCTGCCCGGGCCGCACCCACCCCACCCCAGGCCTGGGTGCAGGGCGAGAGGAGCAGGAGGGGGGTAGACGGGCTCCCAGTACAGATAGGCGACCTCGTCCACGTCTCTCGGTCTCCGAGCCTTAGTTTCCCCATCTGTAAAATGGGGGCAAGTGGCCGTCCCTATTTTGGGGGTTCAGTGAGAGTCTCTGGGGAGAGTGTACAGGAGGAGCCCTGGGGGGTTTGCTGCTGCTGCTGCTGCTAAGTCGCTTCAGTCGTGTCCGACTCTGTGCAACCCCACAGACGGCAGCCCACCAGGCTCCCCCGTCCCTGGGATTCTCCAGGCAAGAACACTGGAGTGGGTTGCCATTTCCTTTTCCAATGCATGAAAGTGAAAGTGAAGTCGCTCAGTTGTGTCCGACTCTTAGCGACCCCATGGACTGCAGCCTACCAGGCTCCTCCGCCCATGGGATTTTCCAGGCAAGAGTACTGGAGTGGGGTGCCATCGCCTTCTCCACTGGGGGGCTCAGTAGGGCTGAAAACATGGCCCGTTCCCATCCATGGAGAAGCCAGAGCCCTGGGGGAGAACCCGGGCCATCAGGGTCCCAGGTGGCCTCAGACTACACGTGGTCGGAGGCTGCAGACCTGCCCTGCGAGCCTGGTGCGTCCCTCCCCAGGGCTTTGCTGCCCTCGCTCATAAAGGCTCCAGCGTCACTGATCCTAGTGCCCGAGGGGCAATGCTGAGACCCCGTCATGTCCACCCAGCAGTAGCGGACAGTCAGGGGCCCAGAGGAATGTGGGGACCCAGGAGAGACGTGTAGGAGAGGGGGTGTGAGGTCTCCCCAAGGGTGTGGTGGCAGGAGAGGCCTGGGTAGAGCAGGGTGTTTCAGGAACCGGGTTGGTCTGTGCAAAAGTCCCATTTCAGGAAGGGGGGCTGCAGGGAGGGGAGGGTGGGGAGGTGAGCGGGGACCCAGGGGCGGCGGGGAGACAGAGGCCCGGGAGGAGGGTTCCTGGCATGGCATGGCCCGCGCTGAGGTCTTGGGGCAGGAGTCCCCCTGGTGAGTGTGCAGGAGCGGGAGGAGACCACGGGGGCTGGAGCACAGGGTGTGCCGGGGAGCCAGGGAGGTCGTGGGGGCCTCCGTGGCCACCCCGAGGACCTGACTTTCCCTTTGAGTGTCTCACGAACCTCTCAGGTTTTCACAAGAGCCTTCCGGCTGCGGGGATGACAGTGGGATGAAGGGAGGAGGCTGGGGCAGTGTCTGGATGAGCCACGAGCAGACGTGGGCCCCGTGCGGGGGTGAGCATGGGAGGGCCTCGCTATCTCCTCCTCAGGACCTTTGCACGGGCCGCGCCGTGCCCGGAACCCTCCCCCCAGGCCCCTCTCTGCCTGCCTCCCGCGAGTCTGTCTGGCCTTCAGCTCGGCCGTCTGTCAGATGGGGCTCCAGGCCAAGAAGAGGATGCAGAGAGGGGCTTAGGATCAGAGAGGGGCTGAGGGTGTGCAGCCCACTGAGCTGGGTCTGGCCGCCGCCTGGCTCCATCCACTCGAAGGGACTGGAACAGGAGACCACTCCAACAGGCCTATGAGTCGGGGGAGACACCAAGGCGAGGTCCATGGGATGTCTGTGAACGCCCGTGCCTTGCGACCACCCAGCCCCGGGACCCTGCGCCCGCCGGTGGGCTGCTGGCCCGTAATTGGATTTGCCAGGCAGCTGTCAGGGCTAAGCAGGCCCACTTGATGCAGCCACGCTCAGCCGGTAATTGGTGAAGTTAGCAGGTCGGCAGGGGCAGAGGTCGGGTGGTTAATGCTGTCGTGGGGGCTTTGATGAAGTCAGCCCTGCTACAGGGCTGGGAGCCGCGGTGCGACCCTCTGTGTGCCATGGGGCTCCGCTGCCCCTCGCCTAACTCGGTTAGGGGGCCTCCAGCTGCCGGCCCGGCCCCGGGGCTCTGCAGGGCTGGACCCAGGAGGCCTGAGCCTGCAGGGGCAGCAGGTCAGCTGCTGTGTGCTCCTGCCCAGGGCCCTGCAGCACCCGAGGGGACTCGCGGGCCCCTAGGGATCTTGGGGTGCTGCCCTGTGGCGGGGACGGGGGGGACAAGGGCCGGGCCGCCAGGACCTCAGGGCGAGGCCTGATATCTTCATGCTGAAGCCAGCAGTGCGCCCCGCCCCCGCGGCCGGCGGCGGACCTAACCAGTGGTGGTTAGGGGCCCCAGGCCCTGGGCTGGGCAGGCGGGCGGCCGTCATGACCCTCACGACCCCGACAACGCGCGCGCACGGACGCGGGCACGCACGCACGGGCGCCGGCACGGAGACGTGCGCACGGACACACACGCACAGACCTGCACTCACGGACACGCACGCATGGACCCGAACGGACACGCACGCACAGACACGCAAGGACACGCACGCAGGCGCAGGAGGTGCCAGCCAGGGGGCCGCTCGGTGCCCTGGTGAGGTCAGCGTGCGCCGGATGCCGGACCCATCCCCCGGCCTCTGCCGTCCGCCCCGCCGGCTCCCCAAGCGAACCACCGCGCCCAAAGCTCACTTAGCTCGTTTATTGAGCACCGCCGGGCGGCGGGCACGGGCGGCGCCTACTTGCTGTCCACGCGTTTGAGCTGCTCCTTGCCGTTGATGGTCACTGACGTGAGCTGCCCGTCCTCCTCCACCTCCACGCGCTCCTGCCCGTTCTCCACGATGCGCTTGGTGGTGACCTTGTGGCCGTTGACGATCTCGGTGGACGACATCACCGATTTGAACCCGGAGCCGCCCGAGCCGGAGCCGCCGAAGGACGTGGACGAGAAGGTGGTCCGGCCGGCGCCCCCGCGGCCCAGGCTGTCAAAGGCCGAGAAGGCCTCCATGAAGGCGGGGAACTCGCCGAAGCCGGCCGAGAAGGCCCCGCGCAGCCCGTGGCCCCGGGCCCCGCGCTCGCTGCCGAAGGGCGCATCCCAGAAGTCGAAGGAGAAGGGGTCCAGGCCGCCGAAGAACTCACGGAAGATGTCCTCCGGGTTGCGGAAGGTGTAGCCGCCGCCGAAGGGGCTGCCGTGCGGGGAGCCGGTCCCGCCGAGCCGCCAGCCGTCGCAGCCCGCGCGGTCGTACAGCGAGCGCTTCTTGGAGTCGGACAGGACCTCGTAGGCCTCGGACACCTGCTTGAACTTCTTCTCGGCCTCCTCCTTGTTGTCAGGGTTCTTGTCGGGGTGCCAGCGCAGGGCCAGCTTGCGGTAGGCCTTCTTGATGTCCTCCGGGGAGGCGCTGGCCTGCACCCCGAGCACTTCGTAGTAGTTAGCCATGCCGAGGGCCGGGGCGCGGCGGCGGGGAGACGCGGGCCCGGGGCCCGGGTGGCCGCTGGGTGGGGGCACCAGTGGCAAGTGCGGGTCGCTCAGCGGGGGCCTGGCTGGACTCGGGCTCCGGGGCGGCTCTGCCCGGCCGACTACCCTTTCATAGTACCAGCGCAGGGGGACGGGTGGGCGCCTCGCTGGAGGGGCGGGGGGAGGGAAGGCAGTGCCGCTGGGGGCCCCCCTCGGCCACAAGGCCCCCCGCAGAGCCGCCCGGCCCTTTGTGACATCGGGCCTGGGCGGGGCAGAGCCCGGTCCCTGCAGTCCGGGGCCTGGTACACGGGCCGGCCCTGCGCAGGAGGCCACGCCTGGGGGTCCACACTCGGAGCTCAGGCTGCTGGAGCCGCCAGGGCTGAACCCCAGGGGCTGAGACAGGACCAGCCTCCGGAGGTGGGCCCCGGGGTCTGTGCTGGAGGTCAGGGAGGGGCGTGAGGCCCCCCGGGGTGCAAGTGGACTGAGCCCAGAGGCTGGGTGGGGTCGGGGCTGGAGCTCCTTCTGCTGGAGCTGCGTGGGCCTCTCAGGTCGTCTGAGTCGAGCCCCGTGGAGGCAGGGGTGTGTGTCAGCATCTCAGACCGCGCTTGGCTGACAGCACACGTTCTTTGAATGAATGAGGCTCAGAGACTTGTGGCATCAGACTCAAGGTCACACAGCAGGTGGGAGAGGGAGGGAGGTGCTGGGGCGCGGTGGAGGGCACCCCGGAAGGGGCGTTCCGCTCAATACCTGTGGGAAGGGCAGGCCAGGGAGCGCGGTGGGTCGAACAGTGGCCCCATCCCAGCCGCAGAACCTGTGGTTGTGCTCGTATTACTATTGGGGAAGAGCGTTTCTTCGTATGCAATTAGAGCTCACCCTGGATTGCCTGGGCAGGTCTGAAATGCACAGCAGGAGTCCTTGGGAAAGAGAGAGACGCACTGAGAGCAAAGGGGGGGCAGAGGACACAGCAAGGCCCACCGGCCTTCCCTGGGACTGTGCTGGGGGAGCAGCCCCCGCCCACCCTGAGGGAGAGCGGCCTCCGGCCCGTGCTGTCTGTGGCACTTTGTAGGAAGTGAGGAACCCGCGGTGCCCGGGGGCCGTCCCTGTGTCTTTGTTCTTGTTCTGACGCTGGGCGCATTCAGAAGCAGCATTAACAAGCGCGTTAAACACACCGGTTCCCGTGCACCTCACCCCCTCCAGGTGAGACGGAGGCACCCACCCCGGGGAGTCAGTGGGCCCACCGAGAGCTAGTGGGACAGCGTCTCCCCACGCCCGTGTCTGGTCTGCACCCCTTCCTGTTCCCCCCTCAATGGGTCCTCTTCCCTTGATGCTCACGGGTGCTGGGCTCCCAGCACCTTGTGGGGACAGCATGTTCTAATCAACCCCAGATGCTGGGGGGGGCGGCTGAAAGCAGACAGTGGGGACCCTGGAGTGACAAGCGCTGTCTCATCACACTCCTTGCCTAGAGGATGGCTCACTCTCTGTCCCCAGCCCACCCACCCACGCGCTCGGCAGTGGAGTAACCCGGCTGGACGCACGTACAGGCAGTTCCGTAGGTGGGATGCTCGGTGTCTGTCGCTGCGCTGGGAGCCTGTTCTCGGCAGGCTTGTCCGCTGGGGCTGAGGGAAGGTGCCCACAGGAGGTGCCTGGTGGCAGAGGCGGTGGCCAGAGCCTCCCCCATGTCGCAGAGGCTTAGGACTGATGCTTGGCCCTCTCCTGCTTTACGCGTCAGTACCCCCGGGACAGCTGCTGGGGCTGCAAGACACATCCTTTCCTCCTGGAGCCTAGACTGAAGGGTCTCCGGGGGAGAGAGCGAGAGCTGGCAGACACTGGGGACCCTCCCACAGCCCCTCCTGGGATGTCTCGAAAGTCAGTCTTGCCCACAGCACACAGGCAAAGCTGTTTTCAACAGAGTAGGGAGTGGCGATCCTTCAGGACAGGTCCACGCGTTTCCGACAGCACCGTGAACGGTGCGGTCCATGCAGAGGGCAGAGGGCAGTGCCCTGTGGTGGATGAGGCGGCCGTGGTCCTGGGGGAGGAGGGGCTGGCCTTGCTCCTGCTGGGGACAGCAATGGTGATGGCGGCTCGTGGCAGGAGCAGTCGGGGTGCTGGCGGGGATGGGGGGCGCAGGGGGGAGCGGCGCTGAGTGGGAGCTCCGAGAGCGATGGTGACAGCCCTGCAGACGGCAGTCCCGCCGGCCGGCGCTCACGCAGGGACCACTGCGCTGCTCCGTGGTCTCCTTCGCACCCTGGAGAGCCCCTTATGGCTGGAGTCTGCAGGGGCCTGAGGTGTGGAGGAGAAGGAGGCAGGAGCAGGCAGAGGGCAGCCCGGAGGTTTGCAGCAGCTTTGGTGACCCTCCCAGAGGCCGTGCTTCGGGGCAGCGGGCTGAGGTGCTTAGGGCGCGCGCGCCAGATTGTCCCGGGGCTTGAGCAGCTGCCAGGTGACCCTCGAGAGCCGCTGCTTTGGAGCCGCAGACCGCGGTCATCGGCGACTGGCTTCCCTGGGCTCTATGCCCCGTGTTGGCCGGCAGCTGTGACCTCGGGTGCCACGTGTTCATGCCTGTTACACGGTCGGCAACTGTCTACCCCGTGGCAGTGGCTCGGGTGAAGGGGGTGGTGGCCGTGGAAACGGGGGCGACGCGGGAGGGGTGGGGTGAAGGGCGTGGTCACGGTGCAGAAACGGTGGCCACGGTAACCGCCGCTTGCTAAGGTTGGGATGCTGGTGGCGATGCAGGGAGGGGGAGAAGTGTGCGGATGGTCACGGCAGTGCAGACATAGGCTGGGGTGGTGGCGACAGACAGGGCGTGGCAGGTGGCAGAGGTGGGGGTGCCACCGGCGGGCACGGGGCAAGGGGCTGGCGAGGCGAGTGACATCAGAGGCGGCGGCGGCAAAGGCGCTGGTGGGGTGAAGGGTGACGACCCCGCTGCGAGGGTGGTGCCGGTGGGGCGGGAGGAGCAGGCGCGCGTGCTGGCCTGTCGCCCTGATGATGGTAACAGGGGTATGAACTTGGTGGAAGCCCGGGCCCCGTAACAGACGGTCGGCACAGCGTGGAGCGGTCACAGCGAGGTTGGGCATGGGACCCAGGGTGCTGAAACCCCGGGGCATCCCGCAGACACAACCCTGGCCCAGGCCCCCTCTCTGCATCCTGCCTGGGGCTCCCCTGGCCTCCACTGGCCTCCCGCGGAGGAACCTCCTCTGATGCTGATGCTGCCCGAGCCCCTCAGTGGGCTCTCTGCTCTGCTCTCCCCCAGGTCCTGGGCTGGCCCGAGGCCCCCAGAGTGGGCGGGTGGGTGGAGGCCATGGGGAAGGAGACAGGCTGGAGGCCGTGGGGAGTGGGGCACAGTGCAGGAGGTGCGGGGGTGGGGAAGGGGGGGCGGGGCTGGGCGAGGAGCCCACAGGGTGAGGATGGAGGGCGGCCGGGGACCGTGGCAGCGCCCGTGGGGACGGCCGCACGCAGAGGGGCTCCCTTCTGTGCAGAGGGCTCCCCTTCTGCCGGCTTGGACTGGCGTCCTCTGAGGCCCAGGAGCCGGAAGTGTCTGTGGAGATGGTGGGAGCGGCGGGCCCAGGCCCCTCTGCAGACCCGCCAAGGCTCAGGGCTGAGCCAACATTGGCTGGCCGGCCCCCACCCTCCTCTCTGCCTGGACCGCCCGTGGGTGGCGAGGCTTCTCTGTGCAGGGCTTCCTGCTCCCTGGGGAGCCCCTGGTCTCCCTGGTCTCAGGCCCACCCAGAGCCCCGGCCCACGGCGAGAAACAGGCCTTTGGGTGACCAGGCGCTGGCCGGCAGAGTCCAACCCCGTGCCAGGACACCCAGAGAGGGCGGGGCACACCCAAGGTCACACAGCGGCCCCAGGGCAAGCTGTGGGGGGGCGGCCAGGCAGCCAGTTGGTACTCTCGGCGGCCAGAGGCCCTTCTCTGTCTCTGTAATTAATGGAGTGGCTTTTTAAAAGGATTCTAATCACCCCCGATCCTATCTGCTTATCACTAGCGTCCCTAATTAGATGATCCTGGCAGTCACTCGGTTAATTCCCCCAGCCCCGTGCAGCCCTGCCCGGCCGGGGGCAGCCCCCCCAGCGCCCCCTGCCCCCCGCCCGGCCAGATGGGCAGCTCAGGCCTTGTCTCCCCTCAGGGCCCCGGTGCACTAAGTGCATTACCTCCAGGATGGATGGGCGGCAGCCGCGGGCGCGAGTGCAGGGACTGAGCGACGGGTGGCGACGGGTGGACGCACGGACGGGCGGGGAAGCTGCGCGCTCGGCCCATTGGGCCAGACAGCCGCCGTCTGCCCGCTGTGCGTTCTCGAGGAGGTCACTGCTCCTCTCTGGGCCTCGGTCTCCTCTGTCAAACGGGGGCAGAATAGCATCTTCCCCGTCGGGTTGCTGAGAGGACAGCTTCGGACGGCGGAGGAGCCGGCCACCATAGGGTGATGACGGAAGCGTGGGAGAGGGGCGAGGTCAGGGTGGGCGGGCGGAAGGACTGGACAGATGAACGAAGGCGGAGGGGTGGACGGGCGGTCCGAGGAGTCGTGGGTGAGTGGTGGAGGGACGAACAGGCTGGTGGCTGGGAGCAGGGCCGCCAGGCGGGCGAGGGCGCGGGGGCGGCCTGTCCCCCCAGACGCCCCAGGACGGCCTCCATACAGACGAGGCTCGGACTTGCTGGCCCTCCCCTGGACCTCCAGGGGAGCGTCCCGCCAGGGACACGTGCCCACCGGGTCTCTGCGTCCTCACCCTCATCCCCACCCAGGTTACACCCCTGGGGTGGGCCACGTGGTCTCTGGAGGCTCAGCTCCAGCCTCCAGTGGGCGATTACAGCCTGAGAGAAGGTGTCACATGTGGGACCACCCCCCAAGTTCCAAGGTGTGCCAGTCTCCAGGGAAGCTGCCCTCCCCTCCCCACCCCGCCTGCAGCAGCCCTGGGAAGGCTCTGATCGCAGTTCCCACAGCCGGTTCCAGGCATCTAGGAGAATCCAGCCCTGGGAAGGCTCTGATCCCAGTTCCCGCAGCCGGTTCCAGGCATCTAGGAGAATCCAACCCCCAGAAGCTCCCCCAGCTCCCACGAGCCTCTGCAGCTTCCACGCTGTGCGATTTCCTAGGTCTTTTTGGGAAAAGCATAGAACAAAGAAGCCTGAAGCCTGCACACACGTTCACACCCTCCATCTACCCACCCACTTATCTACCCATCCTCCTCTGCATCATCCACCCACCATCCAGGTCCCTATCCACCCATCCTCCCACTCATCCCTCCATCTATCCATCACTCACCCAGTTATCCATCCTCCCACCCACAAATCCATCCATCCATCCATCTACCTCTCACCCGCCCACCCACTTACCCATCCATCCATCCATCCATCAATCCTTCCCTCCATCTATCCATCACCCACCCAGTTATCCATCCTCCCATCCATCAATCTGCCCACCCATCCTCCCACCCACAAGTCCATCCACCCATCCATCCATCTGCTTATCCATCCACCAGTTCACTTATCCAGCCATTTATCCACCCATCCATCCATCTACTTGTCCATCCTCCCATTCACTCATCTACCCACCCATCCATTCATCCATCCATCCATCCACCCACCCACATAGCCATCCACCCACCCATCACCCACCCATCCATCCATCCACCCACATATCTACCCACACATCCACCCATCCATTCATCCATCCATCCACCCACTCACCCACCCACATATCCATCCACCCACCCATCCACTCACCCACCCATCCATCCACCCACCCACCCATATATCTACCCACCCACCCACCATCCACATATCCATCCACCCAACCATTCATCCATCCATCCACCCACCCACATATCTATCCACCCAGCCAGCCAGCCAGCCAGCCAGCCACCCACCCATCCACCCACATATCCACCCACCCACATATCCACCCACCCACCCACCATCCATCTCAAACACGTCTTGAGCTCCTGTTGCCCCTGTGCTGTGTGCCAGGCCCTCTCTGGGTGCTGTAGGTGTATATGCCAGTGAGTGCACTCAGTGGGGTCTTGCCTTTATGGAGGTGACCCCAGTGTAGAGGATACGAGAAACTGATAGCGAGTGAAGGTTTCGTGTAATGTCAGGTAGTGAGAGGTGCCGTGAAGAAAAAACAGAAAGACAGCTCCTCCCGACGGGGCAGTTGACAGGGCGCACAGCCTGCACACGCGTACTCAGGCCAGGCCCCCGGTGCTAGGGCACACCTGTGCACGTGAACACACGCGTGCTCGCAAGCACGCACAGCCCCCACGAGGCCGGGCGCGCTGCTGTGCCTGGGGGTCAGGGCACGATGTCCCCTAACGCGTGGATTCAGCTGGGTCGCCTCCCTCTCCCCACCCCACACAGCCTGCCCCAGGCTCTGGGGAGGACAGAGATACCGCCAGCTTTGAAGGGGCCAACCCTTTGTGTGATACCAACAAACTGGAAAATCCTGAAAGAGATGGGAGCACCAGACCACCTGACCTGCTCCTGACAAACTTGTGTGCAGGTCAAGAATCAACGGAACCGGGCGTGGAGCAGCGGGCTGCTTCCAGGTCAGGAAAGGAGTGCGTCGAGGCGTATGTTGTCACGCCGCTTATTTATCTTCTATGCAGAGGACGTCATGAGAAACGCTGGGCTGGAGGAAGCACAAGCTGGAATCAAGATTGCCGGGAGAAACATCAGTAACCTCAGATATGCAGGTGACACCGCCCTTATGGCAGAAAGTAAAGAACTAAAGAGCCTCTTGATGAAAGTGAAAAAGGAGAGTGAAAAAGTTGGCTTAAAACTCAACATTCAGAAAATGAAGATCATGGTCCCATCACTTCATGGCAAATAGGTGGGAAACAATGGAAACAGTGAGAGACTTTATTTTCTTGGGCTCCAAAATCACTGCAGATAGTGACTGCAGCCATGAAATTAAAAGAAGCGTGCTTCTTGGAAGAACAGCCGTGACCAACCTAGACAGCATATTAAAAAGCAGAGACATTACTTTGCCGACAAAGGTTTGTTTGGTCAAAGCTATGGTTTTTCCAGTAATCATGTACGAGTATGAGAGTTAAGACTACAAAGAAAGTTGAGCACTGGAGAATTGATGCTTTTGAACTGTGGTGTTGGAGAAGACTCCTGAGAGTCCCTTGGACTGCAAGGAGATCAACCAGTCCATCCTAAAGGAGACCAGTCCTGGGTGTTCATTGGAAGGACTGAAGCTGAAGCTCTAATACTTTGGCCACCTGATGCGAAGAGCTGACTCACTGGAAAAGACCGTGATGCTGGGAGAGATTGAGGGCAGGAGGAGAAGGGGACGACAGAGGATGAGATGGCTGGATGGCATCACCGTCTCAATGGACATGAGTCTGAGTGAGCTCCGGGAGCTGGTAATGGACAGGGAGGCCTGGCGTGCTGCGATCCATGGGGTCGAAGAGAGTCGGACACGACTGAGCGACTGAGCTGAGCTCTTGGACCAGAGGCTTTCGTTTCAGTCATACGCACATTTAAAACCATACAGGTGACTTGTTAGGCTGTTTATTTCCTAATAAATTAACAAGGTCAGAAGCTCGAAACATCCAGGAGTTGCGGGCCTGAGGGCACGGGCTGCAGGGCTGGGCCGCAAGGCGCGGGCGCCAGGCCGGGGGTGGGTGTGTCCTGGACTGGGGGGCCCTGCGGAGGGTTTGAAGCAGGAGCAGGGGAGGGGCTTGATCAGTTGCAGGTTCCAGAAAGACCTCTCCACGAGAGAGACTACTTCATGCCCAGCAAGCTAGTGTAAATGCAGTGTGCAAAACGTACCAAGTGGCGGCGAGGGCGTGAAGCTCCCGGACCCCATGGTGGGAATGGTACCTGGGACAAGTTTGGAAAGTCCTTGGCCTCAGCCTCCAGGTGGGCGGCGGGGGGCGTCCCTTGACTCAGTAGTTGCAGTTCTAGGCTCCTCCCACTCCCCCGAGAAAAGGGGGCTCTAACTTACAGGGAGTGTCGCTCTGGGACTGTGGGGCTTTATATAGGCTCTGCCCAGTGGGTCCCACCGTCAGAGTCTGTCTGTTGCCAACTTAGAAGGAGGAGCTGCCAGATGGTGCAGCTGCGGGGAAGTCGAGGAGCTTGGCAGCCGGGCGGGTGTGTCTGCGGTCCAGCCTCTGCTGAGAGGCCGGCCCTGGTGGCACCTCGTCTGCAGCCACGTGGAGCGCTGAGCCGCCCTGTCCCGGGCTCCTGATCCACAGACGGTGGGACAGACGCGCGCGCACCTTTGAGCTCCTGAGTTGGTGGCGGCTTCTTACATAGACTAGAAAACCAGTACCGGGTGGGCTGTGTGCTCGTCACTTGACTCGCGTCTGCCCCTTTGCGACCCCATGGACGGTAGCCTGCCGGGCTCTTCTGTGCATTGGATTCTCCAGGCAAGGATCCCGCAGTGGGTTGGAGGTGTTGTGTGGTTGGCTCTCCTTCTGGGTATTCACCATTGAAATGAAAAGGTCACATGCGAACCCCATGGCAGAAGAGACAGGTGGCAGGGCCCAAGCAGCGGGCAGGGAGTGACAGAGGTGGCCACGGTGCTGCCTCTGGGTGTGGGCGGAGCCGGGTGGTACGCGGTGGTGGCGTAGGGGGACGTGTGTCTGTAGATCTGCGTGCCTGCTCCTGAGGATTGGGGGTCTCCCCCAGCATCCGCTCCTGAGGACGGACGGGGGCCTCCCCCAGCATCCACTCTGTGCCTGGATCACGGCCTCCCCTAGATCGGCACAGCCACACGTGGAGGGAGGGGTGGGGAGAAGAAAGAAGCCGGCATCTCCCCAGGGTCCCCCCGGGAGCCCTGCATTAGGGCTGGGGTGAGGGGCTAGGGGGCCAGATAGCTGGAAGGAAGCAGCTGGGCCGGGCCCCCCAAGTCCCCTCTCTGGGGAGGAGCCCCAGCTCCAGCCTGCATGCCAGTGGGAGCCATCCTGCCTGCCCCTCCTGGGGAGCAGTCCCCAGCGTCCCCAGCTATGCAGGAGGGTCGCTGGGGGCACCCCTCCCTGCTGGGGGCAGGCCAGGGGGAAACGTGGAAAGCACCCACTGAGCGGCCAGGGCTGTCGCCTTAACAAACTCCTGTCCATGCCAGCCTTAGGTGCCCTGGAGAAGCGAGAACAAAGAGGCCGCCAAACACGTGAGCCTCCGAGGTGGAGACAAGCCCCAGGGCTCCATCTGAAGCCCCCTGAGCTGAAACGGCCCCAGAAGGCCGTCTCCTGTTTGGGTGGGCTTTCCAAGGGTGGAGGACCCTTGGCCTTCCTCATCACCCTTTCACCAGCCCTGAAAGGCGTGGTATGCCTTTATTGATGAGGAGTGAGGATTCAGAGGGACAGTCACTTGCTCAAGGCCGCACAGCAAGGGAGAGGCCGTTTTGTCTGCCCCACAGCCAGGTAGCGACTTTGTTAGGGACCAAGGAGCCCTGAGGGGCTGAGGGGAGGGAGAAGTCAGGCAAGGCTTCCTCTAGGATCTTTGGCTGGGGTTTTGAAGGGTGAAGAGGTGTTCTCCAGGCCGATCTGAAGGGGAGAACCCCTGAGAGAGAGAGACCGACTAGAAACAAGGCAGAGCAAAGAGAAAATTCTAATAATGATTCTTTGTTTTCTGCATAACGTAAGTGGCAGCTTAGGATCATAACAAATTTATAAAGTGAAAAGTACCATCTCCCCACCCGTGGCCTCTCACACTTCCCAGAAGTAACAACTATACTCATGAGGCATGTCTCCCCAGATTTCTTTATATACCCACACAAATATTTTTAACACAAAAAAGTCACACATTATATATTGTTCCGTATTTTCCTTTCCCCCTCCCAGAAAAAAAAACCCTTGCAGTTGAACTTTTTATCTCTAGTGTTTCTGTGAAGCGCTCCTGAGACGAGCTTGCTGGGCCAGGGAGCACGTGGAATCCAGTCAACATTCCCACAGGTGGCACGTGCCAGCAGCCGTTCCTACAGTCTGCTGGCCTTTGCCGTCTTCCTGAGAGGAGAGGCTAAAAGTGGTGCCTCCGTGCAAAATCTGGGTGGACGTGACTCTCTCTGGGGTTGAGCACCCGTCCAGATGATTGCCAGCTGTGTACTTAATGTCTGTTGGGAAGGACCCCTTGGTATCTCCTTTGCCTGTTTTCTTTTCTTTTTTTCCCCGGGGCCGGGGCGGCAGGGAGCTGTCTTTTTATTACATGTTGCATTTTCTTGTTTTGAGCTTTTGCATATCAGCCCAATTGCAAAGTTTTTATCTCCCATTTTGCAATGGTTAGTCTTAAATAATTCTGTTTATTATTAAAGCTATTAAACCTCATTACGGAATAGTTGGAAAATGGGGAGAAGAAGGAGAAATCACCTGTCACAGAGACGTCACCATCTGTTAGCGTCTGGGGACAATTCCTTCCCCAGACGTTGCAGCGATGGTTGTCGCCGTGCTACACGGTCGGCTTCAGAGCAGAACCTTCAGGAGGCATTTTCGGGCTTTCTCGCGGGTGTCCTGTGGTTCCTACACGGTCGGCTTCAGAGCAGAGCCTTCAGGAGGCATTTTCAGGCTTTCTAGTGGGTGTCCTGTGGTTCCTACACGGTCGGCTTCAGAGCAGAGCCTTCAGGAGGCATTTTCGGGCTTTCTAGTGGGTGTCCTGTGGTTCCCGCACCTCCCTCCTTTCTGTTTATTGTGGTAAAACACTCATAACGTAAAGGTCACCGTTGTAACGTGTCCAGTCACTGGCCGTAAGGGCTTCCCCGTTCACGTGCAGCCCTGACCACCGTCACATCCAGGGCCTCTGCGTCTGCCGAGCCGAAACTGTCCCCGTCGGCCCCCGCGCCCCAGCCTGGTAACCGGCCTCTGCTTTCTGTCCCTGTGAATCTGGGAGCCCCTGGGGCCTCAGATACGTGGGGTCAGCCAGTATGTGTGTTTCTGTCACTGACTCGTGTCGCTGAGCACGGAGGCCTCCAGGTTCATCATCTGTGTTGTCTGTGTTGCAGCGGGTGTCAGAGTTCCCCTCCTTTCTCAGGCTGAGTAATACTCCACTGTGTGGATGGGCCCCATTCCTGTATCCGCGCATCCGTCAGCGGACACTTGAGCTGCCTCTGCCTTTGGGCTGCCGTGAACAAAGCTGCTGTAAGCATGGGTGCCGATAATGCCTGCTCGAGTTCCTGCTTTTACTTCTTCAGTGAGCAGATCTCACCATGCCCTCTTCCTGAGCACGTGGGTTGTTCCAGCCTCTCTTGGAACATTACTCAGCATTCTAGCCTTGGAGCTGGAATGTGGTCTCAGGGCTCATTTCAGAGGCACCGCACGACCCCAGGCGTCATCCCCACTCCCTCCCTGCCCCAGAAGGTTTGCAAGCTTAGCACATTTCCTTAAAATGGGCCCTTCTTTCTCTTTGATTCTTTCAAAGGCCAGACTTCACCTAGAGCTTCGCAGTGTTCCCTGGCCAATCTCTCAGAGAACCAACCCGGGTGACCCAGCTGGGTAGGTTGCAGTGAATGGTTTTGAGAACAACTCCTTGAGAAGTCAGGACGCAGCACAGACTCCATGGGACGCTGGGACTCAAGCCCCGTGTCCCCAAGACGCAGACAGGCCTGGGCGGGAAGGGCCTGGTGAGGACAGAGTGGGGCTTGGGGGGAGCAGTGCAGAGATGGCCCTGCACACATGCAGCCCCTCAGCGCCAGCTCTTCGGCCTCTTTTTAAGTGAATCTCCCAATTTTTTTTTTCTTGGCTGTTCCAAACAGCTTCCAGGATCCCAGTATCCTGACCAGGGATGGAACCCAAGCCAAGGCAGTGCAAGCCTGGAATCCTAACCCCTGGACTGCCAGGGAACTCCCTGAATCTCCTAACTTAGAAGTATTTGCAACTCAGTTATATTTTTGTCAAACATGGTGCAGCCCAAACAAAACTTGTCCGCTGGCTAGTCCGGCCCGCAGGCCGTTGGTCCCAGACCTGAGCAGGCCTTCACCCATGGAGGTGCTGCTGGATGGGTGTTCCGACCCCCGGGACTGAATAGCCCTGCACCCCGCATCAATGCAGGATACCTCGTTGATCACCCGTTATCTTGTAAATAATCGGGTCTCTTTCGGACTTACACGAGTCTGAGCCGTTGATCGGCTTATTCTGTCCGCCCAGCCACGAGGTTTGAACGACCGAGAGAATCGTGTTTAATAGTGGAAAGCCGTGCACGCACACACACTCTGTGCTCTGTTTTTCCCTAATTTTCTGACTTGTTCTGCTGGTCTTGTTAGTTTTTCCAGATAAAGTTCGGAATCATTTCATCATTTTGCCTAAAAGCAAAACAAGCCAGGCCGCCTTCTGATGTGCCGGCCGCCGCGGCTCAGGACGCGCCACCCCCCACCCCCGGGACAGTCCCGTGGCTCACCTTCCCTTCCTCCCAGGTGAGCTGGGCCCAGGCATCCCGCCCACGCCTAGTTCCCCCTGGGTGGGGTCGGTCTGGGACCCTGGGGCCTGGAATGCTGGCTCCCTGCCCTGTTCCTGGCGGAGGGTCACCAGGAGTGGGGAGGAGGGTTTTGGGGACCGAGCTGGACTGTAAGAATTACAAGGAGGGGTTGGGTCCTTCCTCCCATAAATGGGAAGAAGGGGCCCCGCAGGAGGAAGGGCCCAGGCCGCCTGCCCCCCTGGGTGCAAACAGATGGAACAAAGGCCGGCCCACCCCCGGCGCCCGGCGCCGCCCGCAGAGTCATAAAGGCCCCGGCGCCCGGAGCAGCACGCCCGCCCTGCCTGGGAGCTCGGCGGCCACAGAATCGAAACTGTTTCCAGCACAATGACCCTGGGCTGTGGGAGACGTCGCTGGGGGTTGGGAACAGCGGTGTGGACAGGAGCCCTGGGCCTGGGCCTGCTGCTCGGGAGGCACTTGCTGGCCTGGGAGCTGGGCCTCCAGAGCCAGCACGAGCCGCCCCCCAACTGTGGGGGCCACCGTCCCCCTCAGCACCACGCCCCCACCGCCACCCTCCACCCAGCTCTGTCAGAGCCCCCTGCCCTGCAAACCCGTAGTCCTGGCAACAGGTCCCCCCAGCAAGGAGCCTCATGTGTCTCGGGCCCACCCCCATGCCAAGAACCAACAGGGCCAGTTCCCGTGTGCGGGATCAGTGACCTGGTCTGGTTCATGGGTGTCTGAGAAGCTCCCGCCAGCAGCCCAGCGTCTAGCCGGCTCTCGGCACCTTCCGCGGCCATGGCCCAGGCTCCTGCAGGGACTCCAGCGGCAGAAGGAAGGAGGGAGATGGGGGTCTGCTAGAGAAGCGCTGGGGACAGGGAGGCCTCTTCCAGGGGTCATCCTGGGCTGTGGATTCTGTGCTTGGGTCGGGAGTGGGCTCTGGTTCTGAGCTGCAAGCTCTGGACTGAGGCTTGGGGCCCACAGCAGGGCCCCGGGGGTTCTGGGCTCTGCTCTGACGCCCGGATTCTGAGGTCCGGGCTCAGGGCCTCAGGCTGAGTTCCCGCAGGTAGGTGCTAAGTTCTGGGTCGGGGGTCAGGCTCTGTGCCCTGTGCTTCGGGCAGCAGCTTAGTCTCCGGGCTCTAGGCGGTGGCCCTGGACTCTGGGTGGAGGGCCTGTTGACCAGAGGCCGGGCGGGGTCGCCATGCCGCTCACAGTCTGTAACGGCCTCTGCTTGGGAACAGAGACTCTTGCTGGTCTTGTGGGCTGCGTAACCCCCAGACCACAGCAGGGCCAGGCGTATGTGCATGCTTGATGCACTGTCCAAGTGAGACATCCTCTCCTGCAGTCGGGAGCCAGGGCGCAGGCCAGCAAGACCCCGGGAGGGGAGGCCGAGCCCTGTGGCCGGGAGGGGAGCTGCTGAGAGCCCGCCCCAACTACACAGCGGGCTGTTCCTGCTCCAGCGAGGGCACGGGCGGGGGGCACAGCAGGGACAGGGGCAGCCTGGGTCAGGGCCCCAGGCAGGCACTCTCCTCCCTCTGTCCTGACTGGGGGGGTGGTCATCTGAGAGCCCCAGCAGGCACCCAAGCCTGCACCCTCCAGCCTGCAGTCTGGGCTGAGGCGGATAAGGGGGAGCCTCCTGGGCAGTGGACATGAGGGCCTGGGAGCAGATAGATGGCAGTCAGACACACGTCGCCAGGGACCCGGGGAGCAGAGACGGTGGGGGTCGGGGTCATGGATGGTGAGCAGAGAGACTTGAGGAGGAATGTGACCTCGGGGAGTCAGAGATCCTGCTGGTGAGAGGGAGCCTTGGTCGCAGATACCACGAGTCACAGCAGGGCTGTGGGGAGTGAAGAGGCGATGGGGCATCACTATCACTTTATCAGAGACCAAGAGTGGGTTCGAGTCAGTGACCGCGACTACCCAGAGGTGTGTGATCTTCCGGGGATCGAGGCCCTGATGGTTAGAGACTGAGGTGTTGCTGGGGACCTGTGAGGTTGGCGGTCGCTGCCACTGATGATGGGAGATGACAGACACTGGTCATCGGGGACTTGGAAGGGAAGACTTGGCAGTCACCCGTGTTGAACGCGATGACTCTCACTGGGCAGTTGGAAGATTTGATGGCAAGGAGGCCCCTCCGCAACCAGGGGCAGTGGTCCTGAGGTCACTGGAGACAAGTGACCAAGGACATTGCTGAGAGACGCTGGTGCGGGGTGGCGTGGGCCTACGGACGCTGATCACGTATGAGCAATCAGACCCGTCCCTGATTAGGAAAGTCCTGATCGGTGACGCTGGTGACCACACCCTGCATGACCCGGAATAATAGTGACGGCAAGGTGGTGGTCGGGCGCAGGGGCGTTGGCAGCCCAGCCGGGGACACTGCCGGAGTGGGTGTGGCATGGGTGGTGAGAGGTGGTTAGGTGACGTGACCGGCAAGCAGGGCCTGCCGCTGGAGACACTGCTGAGCACAGTCAGTGACCGGACACAGCCCCGAGCAGAGGCCTCGATGAAACACCGGCAATCACGACTGGGCAATCGGCTGTTAGTAAGCGGATGTCTACGGTCACAGGCTCTGGTGATCAGATGTGTCATTGATCAGGAGTGTCAGTCATGAGGACCGTCCCCAGTAACCAGAATCATTGATTAGAGAACAGCACTCAGTGACGTCAGTGGTCAAAGACACCGGTAAGCAGGTTTGCCGGTGGACATGGACACACGGACAGTGGTGAGCAGGGAGCTCAGACACAGGAGCTCGAGAGGATGGCAGGGGGAGCCACCCCCTGGGCTTTCCCTGAGCCCTGCTGAGCCCTTAGGAAAAGGGCCAGCATGTGGCTAAAGGGTGCAGAGCCCACAGCCTCCCTGAGCCTCCCCCACACGCACAGAGACCCCAGGACCCCCACCAGGCGGTGAGGAAGTTCAGGTGGCACAGTTCAGGGGAGGCACAGGAGCCCTTCCATCTGAATCCCAGGGCTGTAGGACCTGTTGGCTCTTAACAATCTCCACACCCAGGTGGGACTCAGGAGCCCCGTGAGCCCATGAGGCAGGCCAGAGGCATTCACAAAAAGTATTTTATTATTCTTAACAGTATTCACTTTGAAGGAGTAGGAAGAGAGCATACAGTTTTTACAGACAATATATAAATGTTGTACATAATTAACAATAACTTAGTTCACTAATCCAAAATAAAACGAGCCAAATAAAACATAAAACCAGAAAATACTGCCGATTCTTCTTCTTATGCGGATACTAGTACAAAATAAGTTACTTCCGGCTGTGGTGCCCCCTATTGCACTTGGCCTACATCAGCACAGTCCTCTTCCTGGGCCGGCCCCCGCCAGCCGCCGCGGCCGCGCACAGACTCTCCGCCCGGACACGGTTATGTACAGCTGTACCTTGGGAAGGGTCCAGACACCCACAGCGCAGCACAGCGGGGCCCCGGCAGCCCCACCTGCTGGGCAAGCCCCCCGAAGCCTGGAGCAGCCCCGGCCCCCGTCCGAAGACGGTGCCATCTGAGAGTCTCTCCAGCCACAGCCTTGGTTTGTAGGTTTTCTTTGTTCCACAGCAAGGGCTCTTGTGGCCACGTACAATTGACTGGACCCAGAGAGTTTAAAAATAAAACAACTCGTCAGCGAGTTAAGCTTATGCAGGTTTTCTCCTTTTGTTTTTTTTATGTTTCTCTTTTGCGTCGGTGTTGGAGAAGAGGGGGGTTCAGGGGCTAGCAGAAAAAAGACGTATGTACAGGGCGTCTCCGGCCGAGGCGGTGGCACCGGCTCGGGGCCGTGGAGGGCGCTCGGGCCAGGCTGGCTCCAGCCTCAGGACCAGAGAGCGATGTGGGAGACGTTTCCCCTCTCAAGAAAGCGCTTCCTTCCTGTGACCCAGCCCTGGCCTGGGAATCCACACAGGGCCGCCCCTGATTGTCTCTGCCCTCCGGGGCCTGCGCAGCCCCCCTGGAGAGGCTCAGCCCAGCTGGGTTCGGCGCTTGCAGAGGGGGCCCAGGTCCCCCCAGAGACCTGCCCCCAGAGCCGGGCAGGCGGGCTGGCCACGTGGCACCTGGCCCCAAGAACCAAGTCTCCCCATCCTCGTGAGAAACCTGAGCCAAATAAATTCCTCCGCCTGCTCCCCTGCCTTCTCCGCAGCCCCCGAGTGTCCCTCGCCCACTCGCGTCTCTTCAGAGTTGTCCTTTACGCTTACAGTCCTCGGCGGAAACCCCGTGTGGGTGCAGCCAGGCTTGCCCGGGAGCGGCTTCACAGTGGTGGCCAGGGCGCCCACAGGTGAGGCCGCGCGTGTCCAGCTGGGCGGGCAGGGGCCGCGGTCTCGGGGCGGGCCGGCCAGCTGGGCACTAGGTCCCCCGCGCCCTGGGAGCGCCGTCCCTGGCGTCCTTCTGTCGGTCCGTGGGGCGGTCCCTAGCCCATGGCGGTCACCATGCTGGATGGGTGGGGGTGGCCGAAGGAGAGGCTGGAGGGGGGGTGGATGGGTGTCGGGGTGGGCAGGATGTGACCGGAGTGGCTGAAGGGCGGCAGGTGGCCCACAGGCGCCATGTGCCCCGCCAGGGCAGCGGCGCTGAATGGGGAGGCCTTGTCCTGCACACACCTGGACAGCTCCTCGAAGCACTCGGACCCCTTCTTGCTCTTCTTGGACTTGCTGGACATCTTCCGGTTCCGGGTCTGGATGCCTTCCTTCTTCATGGTCAGCGGCCTGTTCACCTGGGGGCCCACGCAGAGCTTTCAGAGGCTGGAGCTCCCCTCCCGGCCAGACCACGCTCCCAGCCTGGCCAGGGGGGCCCCTCCCGAAGGCCCATTGGCCTCCAGGGCCTTCCTGCCCTCCCTGCCAAGAGAAGCGCCTGTAGGGCGCTGCCCCCCTCCCCACCCTGCAGAAGCCCACCCACTGCAGGCTTTGCTTCTGAGCAGAGATGCCCGACCAGGGGGCGGTCCTCCAGCCAGCTCGCCCCCCTCGTGGGAAGCCCTTCTGGCGCTCGCTTCCCAAGCCAAGCCACGCCGGGGACGGCGGCCCAGGCGGGTCCCCAGGGTCCCCGGGGCGGGGCGGGCGGCTCACGTTGTGTAGCTTGTAGTAGAGGCCGCAGGCGTTGCACACGGGGTCCCCGTTGGCGTTCCGGCGCCACAGCGTGGTGGTCGTCGTCTGACAGTTTGCGCAACAGGTGCCTGCTCTCCTGGCAGCCGACTGGGGGCGGGGCGGGGCAGGGTCGGCAAGCTGGGCTCCCACGGCCCCCGCGACCTCCCTCCTGACCCTCACACCACCCTGGCTCCCTTCCCCAACCCACTGAGCCCAGGAGCGCAAATCGCCCAGGAGTCTCCGCATCTCAGAATCAGAAACCTAAACCATCACAGAACTTCAGACTAAAGCGCTCTCAGAACCGAAGGGGCTGCGAGAGCTGCAAGGGGAAAGCAGCCACCTCCCCCAGCCCTCTGAACGTGAATGCCACGCACGGAACCCACGGAACCGAGGCTCGGAGAGGGAGCCCCTGGGCGCCTCAAGCTGGGGCTGCAATTCCCACAAAATCCACAGTCCTGGGCATGTCCAAGCCCCAGGGCCAGAAGACGGGGCCCCTCAGCTGCCCAGGGCAGGGAGGAGAAACGCTCAGGAGTCACGCTGCACACCGCCCAGCGCAGTAGCTACTGGCCACATGGCCATTTAAATTCAATTGAACTACAGTTTAAGCAAGTTAGAAATACAGTTTCTTCAGTCGCAGCGGCCACATTTGAGGGGATCCCTAATCACAGCACAGCTGGAGGCTACCACAATGGATGGTGCACACCCAGAAGGCATCCATCAGTCACAACCTACTGGACAATGCCGATCTACCTGTCCAGTTACCTGTCCCCCAGTCCCCAGGGTCCCGACTGCCCCCAGCCCCTCAAGGAGTACAGGCCTGACCTGGAACACCTCCCGGAGAAGGCAGCAGCAGGCGCCCCAGAGGCGGGGTGAGAGCAGCTTCACCCCAGAAAGCAGACACCCTCTCCAGCCCCACAGCAGCAGCACATCCCAGGGAACGGTGGGCGGCGGGCTGGGGGCGGGGAACCCAGGCCAGCAGGGGCAGGCGTGACCCCAGGCCCCAGCCTGGTCCAGAGGGGCCAGCCTGCAGCCCCGGGCGGGGAGGGGTGAGGGTGAGTAAGCAGCCGGAGCTGGAATTCTGACTCAGGGGTTGGCCTCGCATCCTCCGCCTGCCCGGGCCCTCACCCCGCCCTTGCTCCAGGAAAAAAAACCAGGGGCCCCCGAATCGGCAAGCGATTTAAGCCTCCCTCGTAAATCACTTCGCCCTGAAAAAATATATTTATTATTCTTAGCATTTTACGCATTATTTGCAGAGTGGAGGGTATTAGAAATTTCAAAACAGCCCAGCGAGAGGCAGGACTGAGCCGAGGAGAGAGACTGAAAACTCGCGGAGTCCGGAAACAGATACGCGAAGTTTCCTTATCTTTGGGCTGCAGATGTCCGGATAGGAAACTCCGGCAGGAGATCCGAAAGGGCATTTTTTTTAAATCACTCAAATGAAAATACACAGTATAGGTGACTCCATGGAAAAATAATAAAGGGCAGGTTTTTTTTTGGTGGTTGGTGTGTGTGTTTTATTTAAATAAGCACGAGGAGACTGTGTGTTGGGAAGCCAGGGAGAGCAGCCCCGGGCTACAGGGAACATGACTTCACGGCCCTATTTTTAAAAGTTTAACAGAGGCCAGGGGATGGGACCTGGGCCCCTGGATGCTCTGCTCCAGTGGTGGTGTTGGGGGGGAATCCCTGAACATACCAGGTGGGCTGCCCAGGGGAAACCTGGCCTGGAAAGAATCTAGCCTAAAAAGCCGGGCTGCCCCAACTGCCAAGCAAGTGATTCTCATGATAAAAGATTTCCAGCAGCTGCATTTGAAGGCTTGTTTTTTTGTGTGTAATTAAATGCGGCTCGGCCCAGGTCGACGCTCCGGCCCGGGTGCTCCCCCACCCCCAGGCCCCCCGCTGCTCCTACCAGCCTCCGCTTGGGCTTGATGAGCGGCCGGTTCTGCCCGTTCATCTTGTGGTAGAGGCCGCAGGCGTTGCACAGGTAGTGCCCGGTGCCGTCCCGCCGCCACAGAGGGGTGGCTGTGGCCCCGCAGTTGACGCACTCCCGGCCTTCTGCAAGGGGACGGGGGACACAGGGTCACACGGGCCAGGCTGCTGCAGGGGCCTGCGGACTCTTAGTTCCAGCTGGGCTGGAGAGGGACCAGGAGGTGGGATTCAGAGGGCAGCTTATGGTGGGGAGGGGAGCAGGCCCCCGGGTTCCGCTCAGAGCACCAGCCGGACCGGGCCGGAGGCTGGGCCCCCTCGAGTCCCTCTCCTCTCCGCCCCGTCCTCTCTCCCCAGCTGTGCCTGCCTCTCCTGGGTCCCTGTACCGGGCCCTCAGATTCTGCTCTCCATCCCCCGTCCTCGGTCACTTCCGTCTCTCTCCCCAGCCTCCCGTGCCTTCCGCCAAGGCCCTGGACTGGGATGGAAGTTGCTGCTGTTTCAAACGAAGTAGAAGTAAATACTCAGCCCTTTCGTTTTTAGGCCGAGCGGGCTGAGTGACCTTGCGGGGCGGCTCTTGGTGGTGCTAGTTTGTTTTGTTGTGAGAAGACCATCTGGAATTCGAATAGAACGTAAAACCAATTTGAGAGAAAGGACAATTTAAAAGACCAGCGAGCTGGTCAGACAGGGCCCCCCAACGTAAGACCCAAGTGGGCACGGGCAGCAGCCTCAGTGCGAGCTGACCCTGCACGTTTCTCCCCACGTCCTTTAAATTGGCAGCCCACACAGGCAGGAGCGTGCGGCTGCTGGACTCCGGAGCAAACGTGCTGAAAGTGCTCTCGAAGGGGCTGAAAGGAGGTAAGGACGGCGGGAGCCCCACAGCAGCCTCCGCGTCTGCTCCCTAGCCGGCTCCAGCCAGTCCCGGCAGCCCCGGGCAGAGGCAGCCCCTGACCCCCGAGCAGGGAGGGAGAGGGAAGGACACGCCAGGGGGCAGGGAGCGAGCTGGTCCCGGGAATTTGGCCTCGGGGGAACTCTCCCAGGGAGATTGGGAGCCATGAGATCCCTGATCGAGTTGCAGATCTAGATTCCTTAAGGGTCTAGAGCCCTGAGGAGGGCAGAGGGCCCCCAGCGCAGCACCGATGTTCAGGGACACACGGACACACACGTCCGAGCCGCCAGGCC
Organism: Bos indicus x Bos taurus; assembly: GCF_003369695.1. NCBI lineage: Eukaryota > Metazoa > Chordata > Mammalia > Artiodactyla > Bovidae > Bos > Bos indicus x Bos taurus. Next base: position 1,420,809 of record NC_040097.1, read on the forward strand.
GCGCTCCCTGCACCCGGCGTTCTCTCTCACACAGTCGTGAGAACCTTCGCTTCAGGCTCAGGGAAGGGACAGGGGACCCCTGGGCGGGCAGTGGCCCACCTTGGAGGGGAGGGTAAGGAATGGGAACAGGAAGCAAACTCTGGGGCCACCAGGAGCACCTAAGAATGTCTGCAGGCACCTTCTCCCCCATTCTGGGGACTCAAAGATCGGTCGGGGGCCATCAGCCACCCCCGGATCAGAGAGACCTGGGCCGCCCCCTCGCCCAGGTCTCAGCCCCCTCCCACCGAAGTGCAAGCCCTCCCCACTCCCCGGAGGCCCTGGGCCCTCGCCTCACCTGAGCAGGAGCGGGCCTTGCTCCGCTGCTTCGGGGTGAAGCTGGAGGCCGGGCCACCCAGGAAGCCTCCGGGGTGGAAGAGCCCACTGCTGTAGTCGTGGGCGGCAGCTGGCACGTAGGAGGGGTAGGTGGGGATGGGGTGGTGAGTGGCAGGCTGGGTGCCCATGGCAGCCAGGCTCGGGCGCAGGGGGCTGCCGCCTTCCATCTTCATGCTCTCGCCCAGCGGCACCTGGTACTTGATGCCATCCTTGTCGTCCCCCCTGGGGGCGGCACTCCCCCCTGCCGAGGAGGAGGCCGGCGAGGTGGCCCCGGTGGTGCTGGGGTCCGGAGACACTTCCTTGGGGGGCGTGGGCGGGAAGCCGAAGAGGTGGGTGCCCGAGTGGGCTGCGGTGGGGGTCAGGGAGGCCACTGAGCCGCTGCCGCCCCCGCCCCCAGCCCCCGCCCCCGGGTACACGGACAGGGGCCCCCCGGGGCCTCCGGCGGCCGAGGGGTGCAGGGGCGTCTTGGAGAAGGGGCTCACGGTCCAGGGGTTGTGGTGGTGCGCAGCGGCCGCGGAGAGGGCTGCCTTGCCCCCGTCCAGCCAGGGCAGCCCGGGGCTGTGCAGCAAGTGCGGCCGGCACATCTGGCCTCCGGTCAGGCGGGCTGCGGGGGAGGGGGAAGGGGGCGTCAGGGTGCGCTGGGGGAGCCAGGACTCCCCACGCTCGCGACCCCTACCCAAAGACAACTGGAAACATAACACCCCAACCGACAATTCACCAGGAACGTCAGTCCCCAGCTGAAGGACAAGTGGCAGAGAAGGAGCCCCTGGACGAGCCGGGAGGGCCCCCCTACCCCGCAGGTCAGCTGGAAACAGGCAGAAGCCCCAGGGGTCCCAGAACCTCAAGAGGCCGCTGCCCCCTCCTTTCCCGCCCCGATTTCTCAGCGGCCCCGGTTGCTGCGGACCCCACATCCGGGAAGCAGGCATTGGGCCTCCCCGCGTCCAGCGCCGGGCGCTCGGAGTCCGGGTCCTGGTCACCCTCGGGCCCGGGGCTCACCGTGCGCCGGGCTGTAGGAGACGCGCGCGCGCGCGTGGGCCGGGTTGGCGTAGTAGGGGTTGCCCTGCGAGTCGAGGTGGTTGAAGAAGACGTCCACCTCGTCGGGCGGCAGCAGCTGCGCCGGCTCCATGTAGTTGTGCGGCAGGCCCGGGTGGTGCGAGTCGGGGTGCTGCGCGTTCAGCACGGCGGGGTGCGCCATCCAGCGCGGCTGCTCGGGAGCCACCTCCATGGCTGGCGGCGGAGGCGCGGGGTCTGCGCGGAGGCGGTGGCGGCGCGCCTGCACGACGGAGGGGGCGTGAGGGGGGCCGTGAGGGGCGCCGCCGTGGCCGGACACCCCCAAGCCCCACGGTGAGGCGTCCCGCGCGCCGCTGCGCCCCAGCCGAGCTCAGCCGCGGACCAGTCCCGGGTGGGAGGAAAGCCCAGAGCTCAAAACGAAAGGAGGGGCGCGGGGGCCGGCTCAGCCACGCACGCTCACACCGTGACTCGGGTACCCAGAGCCACACACTTCTGAGCACGGGGTCACACGCGGGGACAAAACCCCGGCACCAGTGACCCCAACGCACGTACAGAGCCGCACTTTAGTCACCCCCTATCTCGCCCCGCACCGTGCCGCCCCGCACCATCCCTGTGCACAAACGCATAAACAGACTAAAAAGTTAAAGCGCGGCGCCCGGGGGCCCCCGCGGGGCGCACGATGCTGGCGACACTCATAGAACTACTCTTGGCGCTGACCTCTCCCCCCCCAGACACGCACACACACGCACGCAGCCCCACGGGCCAAGCGCCAGCCCCCCGCGCGCTCCCCGGCGACACAAGCCGAACTTCTCACCGAGGCTCCGCACAGCGGCCACCCGCGGCGCGGCCCCCGCAATGACCTCTCGGAGCCCGGCGCGCCCCAGGAACCCCCCGCCCGCTCTCGCAGCCCGAACTTACAGACGCAGCGGCGCGGGAGGGGCGCGGCCTCGGCGCGGGCGGCGCGGGCTCGGGGACGGCGCGTCAGGAGGGCCGGAGGGTCTCACGGGGTGCGAGCAGGGGGCAGCGCGCGCCTCGGCCTCGGGCCCGCCCGGCTGCGGCCGCTCCGCATCGTCCGGCCGAGCTGGCGCCAGCTCGCGGCTCCGGCACAGACATGAAGCGGGGGCCGCGCGCGCCTAAGAAGCGCGCGCCAGCCAATCAGCGCCGCGCGCCGCCCAGCCTCCGCCCCCCATTGGCCGGCCCGCGGCTCCCGGGCCGCGGACTCCGGACGCGCCCGCGGGCCGCCCCCAGCGCCTGCCCGCCCCCTCCCGGCGGCCCCTGCTGCCGACGCCCCCAGCCCCAGGACCCGCGCCCCGGGGCGAGCTGCTGCTCCCTTTTCTCCGGGCCCTCGTGGTCCCCCTACCCTCCGGGCCCTGCTCCCAGTAACTAACCTCCAACCCGGCCCCCTCCCCAGAAGCCTGGGCCGCGCACCCTCTGGGCGTTCGGTGTCCTCTCCCGGGGACCCCAGTCCGTCCACTCTCTCGGACCCCGCCTCCTTTACCACTGAACGTGGCCACGGTGGTCCACCTACCTCCCCAGGCCGTTCCGTCCCCCAAGGGGGACTCTGGCCAGACCGGGGGCCAGGGTTTCGGAGGACAGCTGCGGGTCAGGAGCAGCGAGGGGCAGGAACTCCAGGGCCTCCCGTGGGCACCTGGGCCTCGGGCGAGAGGCCGCTTAGGACCGCTGGACGCGGTGGAGGTGGCCTGGCTGGGGCTCCGGGGAGGGGGGAGGGGGCGCCCCCTTCCCGGGCGTGGCCTTTGCAGACCGACGGGCCGAACTGCCTGGGGCGAGGCCGTGCAGACCCGGACTGGCGCCGGCGCCGGCTCGAAGGAGACGCCTCGGGGCGGGAGGAGGCATTTTCTTCCTGGGGGGTGGAGTGGGGGGGGGGTCCCTAAGGCGTCCCCCGGGCAGAAGGAGACGGTGGTCTGAGAACTGAGACCTCAGCCACCTGGAACTGCTCTCCACAAACGTCCAGTCCGGAGATGCAGCTTCGGGTGAACCCGGCCCCGCGCGCCGCTGTCTTTGCTCACTCCCATTGTACAGACAGGAGACCGAGGCGCCTAGGGAGTGGGTCGGGAAAAGGAAATTGGGGAGGGGGCCTGGAACAGGTGCGGGGGTAACGGGGAGTCACCGACGTCCTCAGCCCCTCTCCCCTCGCTGGGCCCACGGCCCTTGGGGGTAGAAGCCCTGAGGGATGCTAGGTGGGCCCGCGGCAGGGGGGAGGGCCGGGGTCCCGGCCACCCCCGGGAGGCGGGGGGAGGGGCGGCGGGATTGACAGTCGGTAATTGGGTAACTGGAGGCCGCTTCTCCGGCCCGGCAGCCCCGCCACCGCGACGCCGGGCCCCTGACGTCACCCGATTCGCCAGGAAATGAACTTTTTAATAATCTGAGGAGGGAGGAAAGCCCTCGGTCCCCTCGGCTCGGGGGGCACCAGGCCAGGCCGGGCTCCGCCAGCATGCCCCCGTCACCCCCTCCAAGGCCAGCTCTGGCAGCGCCACGGGAGCCTTCCCCTGCCTCGGCGTCCCGCCGGCCCTTTCTGTCCGAGGCCCTGGCGCAGGTAAAGGAGAGGGGGGGACAGTGGTGCAGAGGCCTGGGCCGAGGGAACCCGAGCGTCTCTGGCCCTTGGGAACCCGTCTGCCCTGGCCGCTGGCCGCGCCTCCCGCTCCGGGGCGCGCGGGGCCCTGGCTTCTCGGAACTCCGCTCCGCGGGAGAGGAGGCCGGCGCTCGCCGGGTAAGACGCACCGGAGCCGGGAGCGAGAGCTCGAGGCCCTGAGCGCCGAGCCTCGGCTGCCGGCCCAGGCAGGTGAGTGGCCTCGGCGCCTCCCGGCTCGCGCGCCCGAAACGCGCGCGGCCTGGCCCGGACCCGCGGTCTCTCCGTACGTCTGTTTCTGCTCCCTGCCTGTAGCTTACGACTCATCAACGCGTAAAACGCGATCGCAGCGAAACCTCCAGCCTGTCTTGCCGCCTCAGAGCCCAGCAGGGGCTTCTCAAAGACAACGCGGCACCGGGGACAATCCCCGGTGTCCGGCAAGGCCGCCCCATGGAGTTCAAAGTCGGGGATGGAGCGCGGGAGGCCCCGGACTCGCAGGCCGGCCGCCAGGCGGTGAACGCCGGAGCCGAGCGGAAGCTTACCGCCGACCGCGATCCCAGCGTCGGTTCGCGGGGAGACGGTCGTTCCGAGCTTTCAGGAGAGCAGGTAATCGCCTTTTTCCCCTCAAAGCGCGGTTCAAATGATCTCCGGGGCTGGATGGGTCTGCAGTTTCATAACCGCGAGCTAGGCTGCAAGCTCCTCCGGGGCAGCCTGAAGCCCCTCCGGGGCAGCGTCCCGGCCGCCGCAGGGATGGAGTGACCTGCCCGGTGGGTCGCTGCTCGAGCCGCAGCCCCGCGCTGCCCGCCGGCCCGGCGCAGCTCGAAGCCCGAACGGGGGGATTTAATTACTCCGCTCGGCGGCTCAGAAAATCGCCGGGAAGAGGAGCTTAGCAGCGCAGTTAAGCAATGCTCGAGCGGGGGGCCTCCGGAGAGCCGCACCAGCCCCCCTTCCCGCAATCCCGGCCTAGAAGAAAAAAGGGAAAGAGGGACCCTGCCCCGTCTCCCGGGAACGTGGGGTCGCCTTCCCAGAGAAGGCAGGCGGGCAGGCGGCCTGCTCGGCCGCGGCCTCCACGGTAACTGAGCCCCTGCGTTGGACCCGGGACTGCTGCCTTCTCCCGCAGGAACGAACCCGCAGGGAGAGGAAAGCAGGGAGCCAGGCAGCTCGGCCCCCAGCCGGCCAGTAATGGGGGTCCCTCGTGTGTCGGCTGGACAGACCGATGGATGCTAACCAGGGGCCTCCCCGACTGAGCAGTCAGACCATGGGATCCCTGCTGAGGGAACAAACCTCCAGGGAGGCTGAAGGCAGCTCCCAGCTCCTAGGATGGGCTGGGCTGGGGTGGGGATCCGGGGCTGCAGAGAGCGGATTTATGTCAACTTAGGGCCTTGGACTTTGGGGGTCTCCAGACACCCACTTTGGAGGCACGTGTTCCTTTTTTTCTTCTCTTTTTCTTTCTCTCTCTCTCTTTTTTTTTTTTGGTTCACTCGCAAGGATTGTTGCGAATGCGGGTCGCTGCCCTTTGGTCTCACTGAAGCTGTTCCTTTCCTTACATGGGAACAAGATTTTACAAAGGACTGGGGAAGGGCAGCAGCGAAAACTGAGTTTTCTAACGACCTTTTCCAAATGACTGGAGACTTTCCGGTGGAGTGTGGCTCAGCGGTGTCTGGGTGCTTTCGCAGGGAGCTGGGAGTGCAGACATCCAGAGCCTCAGCCCCGCGCCCAGCTGCCCAGGGCTCCCCCATCCTGGGCAAGCCTCCTCCCCGCCCTTTGTTTCAACTTCGCTCCCCTCAGGGACTGTAAGTTCGCCCTCTCTTTGTAACCTCTCTTCTCACCTTTCCCCATGGGCATCTAATTGGCCAGCAGTGCAGGGCGCTCAAAGAAATCCATTTGCTTAGCGGCTGCCTTCCATAGAGATATTTAATTTGCCACCCAGTAGCCCCCCAGCTCCACTCCTGCAGTGTGACTTGAGGGGTCCTGAGGAGGAGTAGGGGACTGCTCTGGCCAGAGGAGTTCAGAAGTCTCTAAGGCAAGGCCTGAGATCGGGCCTCAGCCATCCTCCAGAGGGGCACCCCCGTGGGTGCGGAGCCCCTGCTCTTTGAAGCTCACTCCCAGCCCCGTAAACTCCGACACTCCCTCTCCTCCTGCCTCCCTGCTGCTTCTCTCACTCCCTGCATGTTCTGGGCCTTTTTGAATCGTAAACACCAGGGCCCAACATTCTACGTGTGTCTGCACCCTGGGCCCAGGCTCCCGGGAGATCTTGGGAGGTTCTACCCGCCACCTCCAAGCCCGACAGCGTGGAGCCCTGCTGAGACCTGCAGACAGTCGAGCGTGGTGCCCCCTCCTCCGCGAACGGCCACGGTTTGCTCTGAGGCCTGGCGGCCCTGCAGCCCGGCGATAGGACAACGGGTAAATCCGTTTCGTTAGATGCAATTTGTCTGCAATTTGTCAACCCGGCTGGGAAACGCGCCCCAGACGCCCGGGCCGCCGCTGGCCCTTCCTGCTTCTTGGATCCTGCCTACTCATGAACGAATCCCAGCGCGAAGAGCCTGCATAGACCAGAGCTCACGGCCAGATGTCCCCGACCCCCGGAGACCTGGCTTTTTCCAAAACAACGAATTTCCTTCCGTGTTTTCCGGGAAAGGAGCGGCTGCAGCATCCGGGGGCCCTGAATGCCAGACCTTTCCCCTCGCGGTTGGGGCAACCTGGAGTTCAAGCCTGACCTCTGCGGAACGATTCTAAATGCCCTGGGTGTAGACAAACCCAGACCCCCGCCGTCTATGCTTCCCGCCTCCCCGGAGGCAGATCCCCGAGCCGGCGGCGGCCCCATTCTTATTGAAATTCCACTAAAAGGATTCCGACTCCGGCATGGGGCAGGGGGGAGACTTCCAGACCCCAGGTTCTCCCCACCCGCACCCCAGCCACACAAGATAAAGGGCCGCGGGGCGCGGCGCGCGGGGGCGCACGCAAGAGCGCGCCGGGTTAAGCCGCGCAAAGCCGGCGCACGGGGCCAGCCGGCAGGTGCAGCCCGCGACCGGCTGCCCGGCTCGGGCGCATCGCCGCCGCGGCCTGGAGGTGGGGGGCGGCCAACACAAAGGGCCCGGCCCCGGGGCTGGGGCGGGAGGGTGTGCTCTGCGTCTCCCGGAGCAACCGGGAACCCGGGGCCTACGGCTCCGTCCGAGAAATGGGAAGGCTCCCGCCCGAGTCGGGCCTGCTGGCCACAACTCCCCAAGCGCGCTCTCCGGTTTGGGCCCCTATGACCTGGGGTTCCAGGCGCTCGGATTCTTAGAGCGAGCCCCGAAGCTCACATGTTGGGGGCACCAGGCCAGGCGGACCGCTCGACTAGGATGCCAGGTGGGCCGAGCCTGGGGGCTGGCAGGGCCCTGGCCAGGCGAAGGGTCGACTTACCAAGCGAGATGCGGTGGGCGGCGCCCCCGGGCGGCCGGGGCCGGGGCGGAGCAGGGCGACCAGGGAGCCGCGGGCAGGCCGCGTTACCAGCGGGGCCCGGGCGGCGCGGAGAGCGGCCTCATGGTGTGCGGCGGGAGGCTTTTGTTTGCGGGGTGGATGACGGGGCGACGGCAGCCAGGAGGAGACGTGAGCGGTGAGCCCGGGCGGCGCTGGCCCTCCCTGCCCCCCGCCGCCGCGGTCTGCTTTTATTTCGACATCACTTTGGTGGGCGGGCGGGTGGAGGCGGGAGCGCCGCGGAGGGGCAGGAGGGTGCCCGGGGCTCGCGCCCAGCCTCCCTGGTCCAGCCACTGGCGGCTGGTGGGCGGTGGGCACTCAGGGCGCCTCTCCCTACTTGCGTCCACTCCAGCCCACTCCCGCCCTGGCAGGGGCGCATACGCTGGGATGCACCCAGAAAGGCCGGCGGTCTGTCTTCGGAGACTCTCCCCTGGGACCTCCAGAGACATGGGCACACGCGCTCACACACGCACGCACACAGATGCCTGCTCCTCCTCCTCCAACCCACCTCCAGTCACAGGGCCGCACGTACATCCGAGCACACACATTAGCACACTCGGTGTGGATGGACATCCTCAGGCAGGAGGTCTGGGTCACACCTACGTGCACACACGCAAATGTAGCTTGACACCCACCTGGCATTCACACGACTGCCTCACTCCCAGGCTGATCAGGCTGGGTGTAAACAAAGCCCTCAGCCTGGCCCACCTATAGCCCACCCCAACTCCAGAGCAGCCAGGGGATTTCAGAAGTGGAGTTTGAGGCACCGCCTGGCCTTTCCCAGGAGAGCCCTGGAGTGAGCGAGCCGTGGGGGCAGAGAGCTGTTCTTGGAAGGCTGGGTGGAGGAGCGGGGAGTCTTCACCCAAGAAACTCCTGAGGTTGGGAGCTAGGAAGGCCAGTTCTTGAACTTCCAAAGTTCCTACCAGGAGATTCAGCACGGTGGCTGGAGTCCCATCCCAGGTGCCCAGGGAGAGTGAAAGTGCCCTTTGGGACCTTTGGCCCAAAGACAAAGTACTTTGCCTCCAGAAGACTGGGAAGTGCTTGCCCAGGTGCCCAGAGAGGAGGTGCGTCCCAGCTGCCAGGCCAGCGGGCGTCCGCTGTGTGGGGGGCTTTCTTGGAAGCTGGTGGTGACTGCGCTGCCTGTGCGAGTCCTCTGGGCTGAGTGCCCGTGTGTGTCTGTGGCCATTTGTGAGCACACTGGAAGGGAAGTCTGCAAAGCTGAGGCTATGAATCTGTCTGCTTCCTCTTGTGGGTCCTGGATGCTTTGTGTACTTGGTCTCTGTTCTGTGGGTCCCTGCGAGTTTGTGTGTTGTGTGTGGCTGTTTCAGAGTGCGACCCCGCAAGTGCACTCGGGAGGGAGTAGCTCTGGAACTGGACATGTGCCCCTGTGTATCTGTGAGGCCAGTGTGACCGTGGACCTTGCGATAGGAAGTGGGTGTTTCCAAGTGCCTGTCTACACGCTGCTGCACATCCCTGAGGACACACACAGGGGTGGGGCGGTAGCAGTGGTGTCTCTGGGTCCCCTGTGTCTATGAACTGGGCTGTGGGCATCCGTGTGCTCAGATCTATCTGCGAGCCGCGTGCGACTCTTCCCAGTGTTACTCTGTGTCTGCGGGCTGCGGAGGAGTGTGTCTCTGGGTGACACTGTGCGTCTTCCCAGATTGCCGGCCGGCGCACCTTCCCTGACCAGGAGGGCAGGCCGCCAGCGGAACCAGGGTGCCATTTGTGAGGGCACTTGCTGTCTGTCTGTGGGAGGGGGAGATGAGCTGATAAGGCTTATCTGCCAAAGCCAGCGCCATGCTGAATAACTGCTCTAATGAGGTGGCCTCCTTGGGGGGGATGGGGTGGGGGGCACAGGAGTGCACCCCCACAAACCCAGCAGGCGCTGTGTCTACAGGGCCTTTCTTAGTCTGCCCTGTTCCCTGGGAGGGGGAGCTCCCCGTCTTCACCCCAATTACCATCTCCCTTCCCCTCTCGGCCGGAGCCTCCCTGGGGTGGATGGAGAGACGTGGAGAATCTGTGCTAGAAAGGTCCAGAGAGGCAGGTAAAGGGGACAAAGCAGGGAGACCCCAGGACAGACTGTAAATAGCAACAGCAATAGAGGGCCTGGTGGAGGGTTAGGGGACGCTCAGGGATAGGACCAAAAAGTAGCAGAAAGAAAAGAAAAAAGTGGCAGAAAGGCCTGGAGAGATGGGAAGGGAAGCAGTGAAAGTGTTAACCAGAGAAAGAGACGCGGTCAGAGAGACGAGAGAGATAGGAGGGCACCCCAGGGGCTCCTAGACCTCTCGGGGGAGGGCCAGCGGAGAAAGGGCCCCTCGGGGAAAGAGGCGGGAGAGGGACGTGAAAGACAGACTGGGCGGGGTGGCAGAAGGGGACGGACCGCCAGCCGTGCCCCGCTCCCCGCACGTCCGAGCATCCTCGAGTGCCCAGGCCCGCCGGCCGGGAGGGCGTGAGCGTGGAGCTCGCGGGCGGGCGGGCGGGGCCCCAAGGCGCGGGCAGGGGGGTCCGCGCGGGGCTGCGCCGCTGTCCGGGGGTAATTTTTCATCTCGGCCGGCTAATCTTTGTTCCCGGCGAAGATAATGAATAGCCAATCGTTATCTGCCCGGCTCCCGGAGGCTGCCCGAGAATGGGGCTGTACAGGGTTAGGGAATTGTTTCCAAAGTGCCGCGGAATAAATGGTGTTCCTTATCTCTGCCTTCCAGATTATCGGAGCCCTTTCAGAGCGCGCACAACAAATGCGCCCGCCATCGAATGCATCATTTACCACCGCAGATCCGCGCATTGATGGGCAGGCAGATAGCCGTCCGCGGGGGGCATTCGGGCGCCCGGTGCGCGGGCCGCCGGCCGGCCTGCCTGCCGAAGGCACCCAAGTGTGTGTCCCCGGGTGTGCCCGGCGTGTGTAGATGAGCGGGGCGGTGTGCCAGTGGGTGGGCACCGAACGAACAGGGGTGTTGGCGTACCTGCGGGCACGTCGAACAAGTGTGAGATGAGGAAGCCCGGGGGCGGGGGGGGGGGGGGGGCGGTATGCTCAGGCCCAGTGAGGGGATGGTCCAGGTGAGGCTGCCTGAGGACGGGGTGCTGCGTGAGCGTGCGGGCATGCATGTCCCCCTGAGTGACCAGACACGTGCGAGAAGGAGCGATCATGCCAGCCTGCGGGTGCAGACGTGGTTGGGGGGTGTTCCACGTGTCTGCCCTCCGCAAGGCGGTCTAGGAGTGCACACGGGAGGAGGTGTCGCCTGCCACCAGGCCAGGCGGTGTGTATCCGGACGTGGGTGTGCCACAGGTCCTGGGTCCGCATGCTCCTAGGCGCGTGCCTCCACGCGTGACTCTGTGCACAGGTCTGCATGAGGGTGGGTGCGGCCTTATGTATCTGCTGTGTGTCCTGGGGAGGGGGCAGGGGCCCTTCCCTGGGCCTGCCTGTGGTGGCCGCCCCCCAACCCCGCACACACCAGCCGGCCCCCCTCCAGCCAGAGCGGGTGTGTGCTAGGTACCAAACGAGGAGTTCAGAAACACCTAGGGGTCCCCGCACGCCTCGGGGCGCGCCTGCCCGGGGGCCCAGAGCCCCCTCGCTCAGGACCTGCGGCGAGAGAGACCGGAGCCCCGCCGCCAGAGGTCCCTGCGCCGCGAGCGACCCGCGCCGCCCACAAAGGCCATGCTTTCCAGGCGTGCGCGCGCACCGACATGGACACACACACACACACACACACACACACGCACGCACACGCGATGGTCCCCATGGCGACGCAGATAGCGCCGCAGCCATTTTCCCTGTCTCCCAGGAGCCTATTATACGCCGGGATTAGCTCGTCGCCAGGCAGGTCAAACCCAAAGTCACCCCACCTGCGGCGCCGCCCCTCCCCCGCCCCGCCCCCCGGTCGGGCCCGCGACCCCCGGCGCGCGGGCGCGGCGCGCCCCCTGGCGGCCCCGCGCGGGAGCGGCGGGCCGGGGTCTCTGTCCGCCACCAACGCGTCCCCAGGCCCGCCGGGCCTCGGGACATACCCCACAAGTGTCTGTCGAAAGGATGGATGGATCGGTAGGAAATTACAGACGGGGCCGCCTGTCAACGCCACGCAGCCTAGTTGGCAGCAAGATGACCTCTCAGCAGGACCCTTGAGAACCTACCTAGTAGGCCTCACTGACCCTCAGACCCTGTGTCCCCGTCTCCTGCTATGGCCGCAGGGACCGTCTCCCCGCGCTTTGGGGCCGGAACATCCCCATCCCGGGCTCTCTGCCCGCCCTGCCTGCCCCTCTGTTCTCCGTCTGTACTGAGTGTTTCTCTTGCAGTGACTCTGCTGGCTCCAGGGGCTGGAGGCCTGGCTTGTTCCCCGCAGCAGCTCAGCCCTGGAATCCTTGGGGGGTCCAGGGAATGCAGGCAGGTGGGCCGGCCCCAGCACCCTGCCCACCACCCACGCGTGGTGCACCCTGCTCCCCGGGGTGCTTGGCTCCACTGACCTGCTGCGGCCTTCAAGTCTGGGGATGGGGGCTTAAGGACCCCCAGCGTGTGTTTGCGAGGGCAGGGACAGGAGCCTGGCGTCGCCCCGCGCCTGGGCCCCAGGAGACTTCACTCATAATACAAGATAATTGCCCTGCCTTGTCAGCAGACCTCGATGATGAATTGCTGTGAGTGGGCCGACAGGAGGCCACGGCCCCAGTGGGCTTCCAGGTGGAGCTCGGCCTGCCCATCTCCCTCGGCGGGGGCTACTCAGCAGTGCCCATTCCTCCTGGAGCACCTCAGCTCTGGGGCCCGAGCCCCCAGCACGCACAGCCCCTTCCGGCTAGATGGCCTTTGGCAAGCTGCTTTCCTACTCTGAGCCTCAGGTCAGGCCCTGGCATTGTTACGAGGATTCCTCCCGAGCATGTATGTAAACAGCAAGTCGGGTGCAACAACCCACTACTACCGATATTTGGAAGTGGAAGAGTTCGCGTGAAGAGATTCATTTCCAGCTTCGCTTCCAGACCTGGCTGTCCCAGCCCCACGTTCGGCGTGGTGGAGGTGGTCTCACCAGCCCCGGGCTCCACTGCAGGCCCCTGGGTCGGGGATGTGTCCTTCGTAGAAATAAGGGGTGCTGTGGCCACGCTGCTTTTGCGTTCCTTCTCTGCACGCTTTGGTGGCATTTCCAGCGTCTTTTTCCCTTGGTTCTGTAAACTACGTAAGTGTTTGTCCGTTTATAGATCCAGCGGCCGCTTTAAAGTGCTCGGCAACAGCGTTCCTCACCCTGGGTGCACAGTGTAGAACAAAATGGCCATGGCACCCGTCTAGGGGTTGCCTCGGAGTGCAAGCAGACTGACAGCGATGAACACACTGTGGCAAACTGTGAGAAGAACCGTGAGGGGGAAACACCACACGTTTACAAATACCGAACCGAGGCTTTTTGGCAGAGACATACTCTGGGCCAGGGCCTGTGCTGAGAGGTTGGGGGGGTGTGGAATAAGATCAGGTATGGTCACTCTGTGGTGGAGGGACAGGAACATCAGCAGATTCCACTCATCCCAGTCTAGGGGAATTGGAATCCCCAGTGCTTATGTGAGGAAAGGCACTTGCCCCAGTCTGGGAACATTATATATAAAGAGTGTCTGCAAATCAATAAGAAAAAAAAAAAAGTACAACTAAAAAATGGGCAAAGGTATAAAAAGAAAATTCAAAGAAAATGAAAAAGAAAGTGATCTTAATGCTTGATCTCAGTCAGAGAAAAGAAAATTTAAAATATGTGAGAGATTCAGGATGACAGAAATGTTCTAAAATTAGACTGTGGTGATGGCTGTAACTCCATTAACTTACTAAAACTCACTGAAACATACAACTAAGTTAGCTTTATGTGGCATAAATCATAGCAGGATAAAGGTGCTTAAAAATAAGCTAAAAACCAGTTTGAGATACCACTTGATACCTAGCGGTGTTAGCAAGTATCAAAACACACGATTGCATATGAGTTCCTCAGGGGGTGGGGAGACGAGCTGGCAGGAGTGTCCACGATGCACCGTCAGGGTGGCATGGGAAATGTGACACTATCGAATTTACAAATGCATTTATGCTTGGAGCCAAGAGTTCCATTTATAGGACTTTTCTGAGAGATGCGCTCCCAGACTTGTGCAATCTGTAAGGGAATCCACAGCAGCCTTGTACATTACGGCACAATTGGAAACTTAAGATGCTCTCCTGGAAGAGACTCTTAAAAGTACTGTCACACAGCCAAACAGTGGACTGTTATGCTGAGAAAGAAAGGAGGGAGGGAGGAAAGAAAGGAGGGAGGGAGGAAAGAAAGGAGGGAGGGAGGAAAGAAGGAAGCAGAAAAAAGAAAGAAGCCGCTCTCTGTATGGATATCAAGTGATCCCAAGGGAGAATTAGTAGCACACTGCAGAAGCCTAAGTGTGGTGTGATTACAAACAGGGATAAGACGAGACGATCCGTACAGATTTGCTCACATATTTACAGAATTTCTCTAGATGGAAAACGAAAGAACCGGCTAACAGTGGTTGCACCTATGAAAGGATATACGTTTGGGTGGCTGGGGGTAGGGAGAAGAGAAGGACCTTACTGTGGAAGCTTTGATCACTGCTTAAAATTACACAGATGATAGATGGAGATTGAGATCCAGATGGATATACACATATCCTATACAAAAAAGTAAAGGTTAAAAACCAAAATATTTTGATTAGAAGATAAAGAGAGGAACAGAAGTCTGCCAAGAAGAGAGGTTGGAGGAAACTCCATCACTGGCTGCAGCACAGGGCAAGAAGGATTCTCTGGCCCTCTTGGCTGAAAGGCGAGTCGGTCCAGGCAGTCTGCAGAGTCCTTGGCTACCTAGTAAAGTTGGAGACAGGAGTGCATGTGACTCCGCATTTCCTTGTCGAGGCATTTTAGAAACCCTCACGCATGAGCAGAAGAGATGTAGGCAAGGATATTCATGGTGCACTATTTGTAAAAAAAAAAAAAAAGAGAGAGAAATTAAAAAGAAACTCTGGACATGAGGTAGAGGCCCGTCTCCAGGGAGCTGGATCAGCCGAGTGGCAGTGCCCTTGGGTGGATGCCCTGCAGCGGGGACCTTGCGTGGCCGGCACAGAGCTCGGTCAGAGGGAAAACGGGCAGAATTTTTAAACACAAAACAGAACCGTATATTGTTTGTGAAAATAAAGCACATGAAGCAGAAGTATAGAGACAGAAATGGGATTAAATCTTCTGGAAGATATCATAATAAGATCTGGAAGAGAGCAAGCCAGGCCATGTTCTTGGATGGGAAAACTCAATACCATAAAAATGTCAATTCTCCCATATTTTTGGCACAAATTTAACAAAATTCAGACTGGAATACCAACAATGTGATTTAAAAAAAAAAAAAAACTGGATAAAACAACCTCAAAGTTTATGTGGCAGAATAACCAAGGAAAACTGGAAAAAGAGTAACGTGGGGTTTTCGCCTTCCCGGAAATAAGAACACAGTATAGAGTCACTGTAATCAAATCAACGTGGCTCTGGCAGAGGAACAGACAACGGAAAACAACAGAGAATCCAAAAATAGATTCCCATGTACACGAGGACATAATATACGACAAAGGTAGTCGTTCGGCTCGGTGGGAAGAGGGCAGATTGTGAAATAAGTGGTGTTGGCACAAGTGAACATCCATCTGGAAGAAAAGAAAACTGGACCCCGCTCAGATACAGCCAAACACATTCCAGATGGATTAAAAATGTAAACGCGAAAAATAAATCTTGAAAAAAAATCTCGGAGGCGACACAGGAAACCTGGATGGAGGAAATGCCAAAGCCAGAGGCTGGGTGGCCTCAGGGGCACCTGGACAGGCAGGCAGCCACCGCGGGGCTGGGGGCCGGGTGTGTCCGGGGGCCTCCCCGAGGCCGGGTCGCATCCACGGACCCCTGTAGGAACGTTTGCCGCAGCGCTTCACGTCCTGTGCTGTTGCATTCCTCATTTTCTTTAAATCGATGGATGTCTTTATACAGGAAGTTGTTACTAAGAGATAATTTTATATTACTGACAAGATAATGGGTTCAGTGGGCTAGTATTTTATGACTCACGTGGCAATAATTGTATTGACCATCAAGATGGAAAACTTTGGCGGGTGGGCTCAGTTGGCATTTGGGAAGTCTCTCTGTGGGCAGAGGGGACTGGAGGGGGGTCGGAGCAGTGGTCCGCCAGAGGACAGTGAGGTGTGAGCCAAGGTCATGGGGAACATCCACCCCGCCTCCTCGCGCACCTGCCTTCAGTCGGTTATTCCAAACTCTGACCTTTACCAGCGTCAACACAGCTCCAGCCCTGGTCCAAGCTGCTGGCATCTCTCCTGGATTCCTGCAGGGTGGAAGGCCCCCAGCTGCCACACCGTCCCCTCAGACTGCCACGGCAGAGAGAGCTTGGGAAAATGTGAGCCTGCTCCTCCTCGCCCTGAGGGGCCCATGCCATCTGATCTCCCCCCTGTTGACCCTTTGACCTCATGCATTTGCTTGCTTACATCCAGCCTGCAGGGATTCCTGGCTGTTCCTCAAGCCGACCTGGCGCACGGCGGCCCAGGACATTTGCACCTGCTGTTGCCTTTGCTCAGAGAGCCACATGGCTTCATCACATCCTCTAGGCCTCAACCTGAGAGCCTTCCCGGACCACCTCCTGGTGACGACCAGGCCAGCTGTGGGTAATAGCCAGAGAGCAGATGGGTGCTGCAGGCTCTCTGGAGAGAGGGAGATAGAGACTGAGAGACAGAGGCAGGGGAGTGAGAAATGGCCGGGCAGGCAGGACTTTGCCCCAGGAGCTCTAACTGCGGTGCAGCCAGCTTCAGTTCCCATGCCCAGGCAAGGCTGCAGGAGAGCACAGCTGCTACTTCTTATAGTTGGGCCTTGCAACCCCGGCGAAGCAAGAGGGCATGACCACAGCCGGGGGCACAAAGTGCAGCACGTCTCCAGGCTTGGGAGCAAGAACACTGGGAAACGTGAGGCAGGATCGCCGTGTTCTCCACGCCACCAGAACAACACAACTCCCAGGTGTGTGTCCGAGACAGAGAAAAATGCTTCCACACACAGGCTTGTACATGTGTGGTCACGATGGCCCCAGAGTGGAGACAGGCCCATCAGCTGATGAACGGCCAAACGGTGGTCCAGCCACACAGTGGAATATTACTTGGCCGTAAAAAAGAACGAAGCCCTGATACACACGAAAACATGGAGAAGGTAGTGGTAAGTGGTTTTCAGTATATTGACAGACTCGTGCAACCATTACCACAATGTAAGTTTAGAACATTTGCATCACCCCCAAACCCTGTATCCATCAGCAGTCCCTCTCCTCTCTCTGTCCCCAGCAGCTGTCTCTGCTGTGGATGTTTGAGGTGCACGGACCCACGCACTCCACTCTGTTGTCTTCTTCCACTTAGCATGATGTCAAGGTCTGTCAGTGTTGTAGATGCTTGAAGCTTCTCCCTGAGTTTCCCGGGTGGCTTCTCCTTGCCCACCCCCCACTCCATGGACATGTCTGTCTGCGGTGGGCGTTGGGGGTTTTCATCTGCTCAGTGGTAGCCGATTCCTGACGGTGCTGATTTCAGACATTAAAGATTGCTTTCAGACAATGTCACGTAGTCTGTTTGTTTGTTTTTGTGAGTTTGTTTTTGCCAGGCTTGGAGTTTTTTCTGGCGGTGCAACCCTATCAAAAATGTATTTGGTTTTCTCCTCCCTTTCAGTTCAGTTCAGTTGCTCAGTCCTGTCCAACTCTTTGCGACCCCATGGACTGCAGCATGCCAGGCTTCCCTGTCCCATCACCAACTCCCAGAGCTTGCTCAAACTCGTGTCCATCAAGTCGGTGATGCCATCCAACCATCTCATCCTCTGTCGTCCCCTTCTCCTGCCTTCAATCTCCTCCCTTTATTTCATTATAAAAACAGACTCTGAAATATTTCAGGTACACAGAAGTACTTGAGTAATGTAAAAGATGCCTATATAACCAACAGCTGGCTGAAGCATTAAAACATCACCAGTATAGTTGAATCACAGGAATTCACTACATTCTACAACTTCATTTGTAACTTGGAGGTAGCAACGGGTTTTCTAAGCATCACACAGAAAGCAGAAAATATGAAGAAAAAGGATTGGGCTTCCCTGCTGGTCCAGTGGTTAAGAGTCTTCCTGCCCAAGCGGAGAACACAGGTTCGATCCCTGGTCTGCAAAGATCCCACGTGCCACAGGGCAGCTAGGCCCTTGCACCACCATGACCGAGCCCACGTGCTGCAAGTACTGAAGCCTGTGTGCCCGGAGCCTGTGCTCTGAAGCCACCGCCCTGAGAAGCCCGCCCACGGTGACAGTGGCCCCTGCTCCCCGAAACTGCAGAAAGCCCGTGTGCAGCAATGAAGACCCAGTGTAACCAAAAAATTTTTAATTAATTAAAAAGAAATTTAAAAAGTGAAACATTGGACTACATAAAAAGTGCCAACTTCTGTATAATTAAAGATGTGTAAACAAACTTAAAAGGTCAACAGCAGACTGAGAGAGAATTAGTATTTGCAATGCATATAAAGAAGTACTAGTCGTATCTGTAATATGCAAATTGCTCCTAAAAATCAATAAGGGAAAGGCAAGAAACAGAGAAATAGGCCATTCGCCAAGAAGAAACATCAGGGTCAATAAACATATGAAAAGAAAGCACGCCCTCCTTTGCAACCAAATAAACGAAAATGAAAAAGAACAGCGAGATGGCACTGGGCGTTTAGCAGACTGGCCACGCGCACGGAGACTTCACACAGCAACAGGAGTGATAGCACCCTTGACTGCGAGCCTGAGCCCGCAGAAACGGGAATCCTGCTCCCCACTGCTGATGGAGTGTAGATCGGTAAAGCCTGTATCACGACCAATTAGCTGGAAGCCACCAAGTGTAAAGTGTACATACGCTGGGTCACAGGTCACACGCTCTAAGTAGCAGATGATGCAGAAATACCACTAACAGCATACGAGAAGATAAACGACCCACCTCATTTGCAAAGAAAAGAATCTTGAAAACAGCTTTAACATTCATAAATATGCACTGGTTCAATACATTTTGATATAAACATGGACAGGAGTCTCAGCAAGCTCCAGGAGATGGTGAAGGACAGGGAAGCCTGGCGTGCTGCAGTCCACGGGGTCGCAGAGTTGGACACAACTGAGCGACTGGGCAACGACAACAAATATTATTTGGCTTGCTATGCAGCTTTTTCAATGGATGAGTTTAGATATGCATGTGCCTCTAGGGAACGCTGTCCACAATTTATTTCTTGGGAAATAAATAACTTGGGAAAACCAAGTTATAAGCAACAGGTATAATCCCGCTAGGTTATTTTAAAACCCTATATGATAATTGCATGTGCACTCCTCAAGGTTCTCTGTGAGAGACATAGCTTGAATTATAATAAAAAAACATATCCCTTTTGTAATACAAAAACCGGTAAGAACTGTGAAAACCCTAACACAGAATGGGTACTGCGTGACCTAAAGCTCTGAGGTTTAGAGCTATGATCCCTTTGGGTTATTTCTGAGTATGGAGCAAGATAAGAGCTGGAATTCTTTTTTTTCCATAAAGACATTTAATTGTTCAGCCACCATGTTTAAAAAGCAGTATTTTCCTCCATCGAATTACTTTGGTGCCTCTGTAAAAAATCAACTGACCAGGGGAGGGATAAATCAGGAGATTGGGGTTGACATATACACACCACTATATACAGTAGGTAACGAAAAGCAGCCTACTATGTACACAGGGAGGGCTACTGCATACTCTGTGAAGGTCTACATGGGAAAGGAACCCCAAAAGAGCGGACGTGTGTGCGTGCGTGTCACTGACTCTCTTCGTGGGCACTTGAAGCTAAAGCAACATTGCAAGTCGATTACACTCCAGTAAAAATTTGTTTAAAGAAACTCAGTGGACCGTACGCATGTGGGCTCTGTTTCCAGACTCTCTTCTTTTGCATTGACCCACAGGCTTCTCCTAATACCAGCATGGACTCTCTTCTTTTGCATTGACCCACAGGCTTCTCCTAATACCAGCAGCACACTGCCTTCATCGCTATAGAGGCGTTACAAGTCTCGAGAGGAGGCTGCGCACGTCTTCCGGCTCTACTGGTTGTCTTTTTCAAGATTATTTTGGCTCTCCTAGGTCCCCTGCCTTTCCACATAAAATTTAAAATCCATTTGTCAGTTTTTCTTTTAATCAAGTCCATAAGATTTTGACTTGGCGTGTACCGAACGTGTCGGGCAGTCTGAGGATAACTGACGTCTGGACACTGCAGGACTTCCGGTTCATGACTGCACTACGTGTCTCCACTTTGTTAATTCACCTCCCACCTCCGTATGTAAGGTTTTGTAGATTTGTTTTATTTTGGTTTATTATTTGCCCGAGTGGACAGGGAGAAGCTGGGCTGCAATGCAGTCACCATGATGCTCTGCCAGCCCTCGGGGAGCCCTGGTGGTGGGGTGGCCTCTGTCCAAGAGGGAGCGGGGCAGGGGGCCACACCTCTAGACTCCTACACTAGGTAGGTATCGGGAACCGGCCACCCCCAAGACGGGGCCTGACTTTAGGAGACACAGGCTCCCCTGATCTGCAGTGATGGATGCGGCTGGGAGCCAATGGCAGGACTCCCGGCAGGCAGGCGGGGGGTGAGTGCGGACCCCGAGGCCCATCACCGTGTCCACTGGGCCTGCTGACTCTGCCGAGAACCTCTCCAGGAAGTGGGGGCACCCCAGCGGGGGTGGGTTCGCCTGCCAGTCCCTGGAGCGTCGACGCCCCAGGAGCTCGGGCAGACGGCTGCGTCTCCAGGCTGGTGGCCTTCTCTCTGCTCCTCCATCACCAGCAGATGCCCTCTGCACCCTCCTCCAAAGGATGCTCAGCGGCACCTGCAGGGTCTGCCCGTGGGCTGATGTGTGCCAGTCTCCCTCCAGCGCGCCTTTGGGGCCGATCTTGCCATGAACACCAAGAAGGGCTCCTGGCAGGTGACAGCGGCTCCTCGGAGATCCACGCCTCCTGGGGCTGCGACGTGGGCTCGCCGGCTCTGCTTTCCGGCCGGAGGATGGTGGGGCCCTGGCAGCGTCCCTGAGAACGGCCAGGAGCGGGTCCCCGGGCAGCGCCGTCAGTGTGCTTCACTCTCAGACTTCCTCCAGCCTCTGCGGGGGGCCTGGCAGTGCCAGCCGACACGTGTGGCACAGCGGGCTGGGTTGCAAAATATATCCGGCACGGCAGTTGGTGAAGGAGTTATGCAATCACCGCCAACTTACGGAAACCACCTCGCAGCGCTCCTGGGAGGAGAGGAGCCCGGTGGTGCCACCCCGGCCACAGGCTCAGGGTCCGGACCGGCCCAGACTGTGCATGGCAGGACCCGTGACAGATCTTCCCTGAAGTGGGAGCATGTGACCCACAAGACCCCTCGACGCTGGCATCTCCTCCCCGAGGGAGTCTAGGGTCCCTCTATCCTTCTCCACAAGCTCCAAGAGATGGACCCCCCAGACTCCCATCTCAGACCCCCAGAGAGGAGGTCTGGCCTTAGGGAGGCTGGAGGGGACAGCTGGAATGCAGAGGAGGCTGGGGACCCCCCCCCCCCGCTGAAGGAGCTGAAGTGGGCTCAGCCTGGAGAAGGTTCCAGCTCGGGGGGAGCAGTGGCATTCAGGGGCACAGGTGGCAAAGCTGGGCCTGTGGGAGCGTCACAGGGAGGCCGACCTCAGCCCCCCGTCAGTGCATGTCCCGTCAGAGGCCTCCACCAGCCAACCACCTTAAACCCCCAGACTGACACCTCACACCGAGGCTCAGCACCTTCGAGAGGCGCTTAAACTGAGTCCAGGTGGGAACACATCCCTGGACACATTCTCCCGTGCACTTTCCGTCTTCTTAGAAAGACCGGCTGTGACCGAAGCCCTGAGTTAAATTGTGATTTGTGCGAAACTTCAATTTATGCACGCTCACTAGAGTAAGGAAATGTTACTATACTTTGCATATTATTCTGCTCCTGACTTTTTTCACTCAACGTTTTGAAAGCGAAAAGGTGCGAGTCCTCCGACTTTGATTTTCTCCTTCAGGATTGTTTTGGCTTGTCTTCATCCCCTGCGACTCCATATGAAACGTAGAATTAGGTTTTCGATTTTTATGGAGACACCATCTGCGATCCTGACATGGATTGTGTTGAATCTGCAGATCAGTTTAGAGAGTACCGTCAGCTAAACAAAACTCTGCTGCGCTCACTCAATGGTGCCCGACTCTTTGTGACCCCCTGGCCCGCAGCCCACCAGGCTCCTCTGCCCATGGAATTCTCCAGGCAGGAGCTCTGGAACGGCCCATGCCCTCCTCCAGGAGATCTTCCCAACCCAGGAATCAAACCCAGCTCTCCTGTATTGCAGGCAGATTCGTCACCAGCTGAGCCAACCAGGGAAGCAAAATTAAGTCTCTGACCCGTGAATATGGAGTGTCTTCCCATTGATTTGGACTTCAGTTTCTTTCATCAATTTTTCATCGTTTTCAGAGTATACACCATGCACTTGTTAAATGTGTTGCTGAGTCTTTTATTCTTTTTGGTGCTGTTGCTGATTGGACTGTTTGCTTGATTTCATTTTCAGATTATCCTTTCTAAGTGTTTAGAAGTACAACTGATTTTTGTGTATTAATCTTGTATCCTGCAAATTTGCCGAATTTGTTTATTAGAGCTGATAGCCTTTGCGTGGTTTCCTCAGGATTTCTACATGCAACATCTTTTCATCTTTGAGTAGAGATCATTTCTACTTCTTCCTTTCCGATGGGGATGCACATCTTTTCGCTCAGTTGTCCAACTGCCCTGGATAGACCCTTGAGAACAACGCTGAATCGAAGCGGCCGGGGTGAACATTCTTGTCTCGTGCCTGTAGTTGAAGGGAAAGCATCCAGAGTTTCACTATTAAGTATAATGTTAGTGATGTGGTTTAAAAGATGCCCTTTATCAGCTCGAGGAAGTTCCCTTCCATTCCAGCTTTTTTAGTGCTTTTTTTTTTTTTAACCACAGAAGGGTGTTGCGTTTCATTAAACTCTTTCTGCATCTACTAAGATGGCCACGTGTACTTTGCTCTTCACTCTATTGATACAGTGCGTTCCACTGATTGACTTTCACATGTTAAGCCAAATTTGCGCAAATCCAGCTTGGTCGTGTGTATAATTCTTTTACATATGTTGCTGGATTCGGTCTGCTGCCGTCTTGCTTAGGATTTCTGCATCCATGTTCGTATGAGATACAGGCCTGTAGTTTTCTCTTCACGTGATGTCTGTGCCCACTTTTGGCGTCAGTGTGACGGCTGGCCTCACAGAATGAGTTGGGAAGTGATCTGTTCCCTTCTGTTTTTGGAAGATTTTGTGAGGAATTGGTGTTAATATTAATTATTCTTTAAATGTTTGGTAGAAATCACCAGTGAAACCATCTGGCCCTGGGCTGCCTCTCTTTGTGGGTAATTTTTAAAGAATTATTATATTTCAATCTCTTCAAAGAGAGATTGAAGACCCAGTCAAATTGTCTGTTCATTCTTGAGTCAGTTTCGATATTCTGTGTCTTTCTAGGAATTGGTTCATTTCATCTGAGTTATCTAGTTTATTATCATTCTGTTACTTACAGGGTGCCTTTATAATCCTTTTTATTTCTGTAAGGTCAGTAGTAATGTCTCTTTCCTTCCTGATTCTAGTCATTTGAATTTTTTCTCACTTTGTCTCAATCGAGCTGAAAGTTTACCAGGTTTCTTGAATTTTTTTTAAAGAACCAGCTTTTGGCTCTGCTGTCTGTCTCTATGGCTTTTCTAATTCTGTATTTTCTGTGTGTATCCTGTCCTTTTGTTCCTCTGCTCTTCCTTTACTGCTGTCGTCTGCATTAAGTGAAGGTAGTATTTGAATTCGGAGGAGGCAGCACCCCACTCCAGTACTCTTGCCTGGAAACTCCCATGGACGGAGGACCCTGGTGGGCTGCAGTCCATGGGGTCGCTAGGAGTCGGACACAACTGAGCGAATTCAGTTTCACTTTTCACTTTCATGCATTGGAGAAGGAAATGGCAACCCACTCCAGTGTTCTTGCCTGGAGAATCCCAGGGACGGGGGAGCCTGGTGGGCCTCTGTCTATGGGGTCGCACAGAGTCAGACACGACTGAAGCGACTTAGCAGCAGCAGCAGCAGCCTTAGCCTTTGAATTTCTTTAATGGTTTTCACTACATCGTTTTGAGGTATTTGCTTAGTAGCTGCTCTAAGGCTTATCAACAGCTTCATATTTATACTAATTTAGTTTGTGACATATAGAAACACTACTCTTATATAATGCTCCCGTCTCTTCCTTTTTACAGTATTATATTAAACTCGTTGCTGTTGTTCAGATGCTAAGTCGTGTCCCATGGACTGCAGCACGCCAGGCTTCCACATTCATGTCCATCGAGTTGGTGATGCCATCCAGCCATCTCATCTTCTGCCTCCCTCTTCTCCTTTTGCCTTCAATCTTTCTCAGCACCAGAGTCTTTTATATTAAACATGCTACATCTGTAAATGTTGTAAACCCCACAGCATGTGATGATGGCTATTATTTCTGTAATTTCGTGTCTGCTTGGTCTGCCGTCCATGCCCCATCATGGAGGTCCTTCCACAGAGGAGCCAGGCTTGCGCGGGCAGCCGCCGGACTGGGCCTAGGCACCCATCAGTGAGAAGTTCCCAGTAGGAGGAGAGCGATGCTGGGAGAGGTCGGCTGATTCACACCGTGGAAAGACTGGCGCCCTGGGCTGGGGGGTGGGGTGGGCCCGGTTTCCAGGAAGGCCTCGGGCAGGACGCCAGGCAGGAAGGGGCTGGAAGTTTCTGGAAGGGCAGCCTGGACAGGCTGGGCCAGCAGCCTCGGGCCTCCCCACGCAGGGCAGCTGCCCTGCCTGTCAGAGCCGGGGAATCCGCGGCACTTCCTGGCACACGCAGGGGTGGGGGAGGAGGGCAGGAGGCTGCTCCTCAGCAGGCCTTGGGCGGGGGGGCATGGCCGACAGGAGGAGAGGGCGGGCGGGTGCGTGGGCAGTGTCGGGCGCACCTGGGCCCCCGACGCCCACAGCCACCCTGTCCTGGGAGCCGCACCTCTCGCCCGGCGGGATGTGGCGAGAGGGCCAGGGTCAGGGACCCTCGGGCAGAGAACCCACTGCTGTGTGGGCAGGAGCCTTGGGGCCCACAAGGCAGGTCCACACATCAGAGACCCGGCTGTCTGTGCCTGAGCCGGACACCCCCACGGCCAGCCTCCCACAACAGGACATTGGAAGGGGACAGGGGACACCCTGACCTACCGGGGGCCATGCACACCTGAAGGGACATCCCTTAGCATGCAGTCATCTGCTTCTCTGCAGGTCCTGCGACTGAGAAATAGCAGAGCAGACGTGGGGGCCGCTGGCCATGTCCCCCACGTGCCCCCAACACGTGAGCCCACACATAAGCCAATTTCTTCCTCCGAACACCAAAGGGACACCGCTCAGGGCTCGTCACGACAGCAGCATGACGGTCCAGCCTGCCCGCAGCCAGTGTGACCTGGGCCTCTCGTCTCCTGGCCCGGGGCCCCGCACACCCACCCAGGCACAGGGACTGGCCTCCAGACGCCTGGGGCTCAGCCCCGTGTCCACTCGTCCATCTGGCCAGCGGTCAGTGAGGGCCTCTGGAACCCCAGCCTGCAGTCGGATCAGGGTCTGACCCCTCCCCACACAGCAGTCAAGCCAGGTGGTCCACACGGGTGAGACGAGGACCCAGGCGGGCAGTGCTGTACGAGGCTTTGAAACTGGGAGAACATGGCCCAGGTTGTGGGGAGGGGAGGGCCCTCCATCCCCCTGCCAAGAGCTGCACGGAGAGGACCCATCAGGGACGGGGAGGCCTGGCTCCGCTGGTGTCTGAGCCCCTGGGAGCGAGGCTACCAGCGGAAATGTTCAGGGGCACTGCTTTCTGCTGCCTGCGATCCAAGCGGGCAGATCAGATCCAGCAGATGCTGTCCCTGCTGTCCAGCTCAGCGGCCTTCCCCCCACTTTCCCACTGGCTTCACCTCCTGTGACGGCAACACTCTCCTCCTGGTGGAGAGGTGGCTGCTGTGGTTCCAGCCCTTTCATCAGGAAACCGGGCTGTCTGGTCAACTTTAGGTCATGTCTACCTCTGAACCCATTGCTGTGGGTTTGAGGAGCAGAAGGGGCCACTGCGGCCTGGGAGGGAGCTGAGGTCAGAGGGGAGGGGTGGGGAGGGAAGGCTTTCCCCAAACAAAGCTACTTTTGGGGAAGGTGAGCCAGCAGGATTTGCTGATGGACGGACTGGTGAGGGGGAGGGAGGGAGAGAGATTGGCACAGGCCGCTGAGAAACCCGGACCAGGCGGTCTTAGGAAGCTCTGGGCTCTGAGTCACCACGCGGGCTGTTTGCAGTCTCGGCACCTGCCTGGCTGCAGCGGCGGCCCCAGAGCAACTGCAGGTGGTGCCTGCCTGCTGGCGAGAGGCCGGGTCCTGCTGTCTGCCCCCGGGACCGCATGCTGGCCCGTGGGCTACTGCGAACCCAGCTCACCCCCCGTGCCACAGGCCAGTCGTCCAGGGGGCTAGGCCCGCAGCTGGGGGTCGAGCGGGAGGCGGGGGGCAGCTCTCTCTGGAGAGAAGCAAGAGGGACGGAAAGCAGGGGCTGCTGTGCTTTTTCAGGAAGGAAACCTTCTGGCTGCAACAGTCTGGGAGTCTCAGTCCGCCCGGCCAGGAAGCTCCCCTCCCCCGCCCTCGCCAGGGTCCGAGGCCAGCACTTCTGAGGCCGGAAGGGAAGAGGTGAATGCGCATCGGAGCAGCTGTGGAAGCCGGCGGCCCAGGTGCCCCATCTTACGTGCTGATGGCAACCTCCACGCCCCCGAACTGGAAACTGGCCTGCGAGGTGGGGAGGGGGCGGGGACGGGGTGGGTGGGGGCAGGGCAGGGCGCCAGCTCCAGGACGTGGCCGGAATTCCTGCAGGACGCTTTGTTCCCAGACAGCAGCCCCCGCTAGGGCCCTGAGGCCCAGGCGGCCAAGCTCCGCCCCAGGAAGCCCTCCACTGGCGGGGGGCTGGGCACTGCCCCTTGCTGCCCTCCGGCCCACTACCAGGCACGCTCCCCCCCCACACACACCCAGGCGCCTCCACCACTCCTGGGCCCCCCGCCCTGGAGCCGCCTGGAGCCTGGGCCCCGTCCAGCCGGACAGGTGTGTAGCTGCGCTCGTGGGCTCCGCAAGGCCCCCGCTTCCTGCAGCCAGGCCCACAGCCCGCAACAAAGTCCTCACAAAGTCCCCCACCCCGTCCCGGCCGTGACCGCCCCCCACGCCAACCTGCTGGGCACGGCACAAACCCGGCAGGCCTGCCTGTCTCCGGAGCACTGGGCGCCATCAGAAAAACAACCTAACCTCTCTGCGGTCCTTCCGCGTCCGCTGCGGCATGGACGGCCTCAGGCCCCATGAGGGGACAAACATTCGGCTTCAGGGACTGATTTAGAATTACGCAGTCAGAGAAGTCTGCAGGCAAGTCCAGGTTTCAGCACGACTTTTGATGTTACTTGATTTGTGGGAATGTTTGTAAACAAAACACTCACGGGGCTTTGTTCCGGGCACTGCCCTCCACATGCGGCCTGCACAGCGGCGCCCGCGGCCGCGGCTCCACTCACCAGAGGCGGGCCCCGCGGCCTGGACAGGTGGACAGCTTGGCCAGAGGGGGACTGTTGCAGAACCGGGGTTCAACCCAGCGTCCCTCCAAGGGCCAGGCTCCTAACCCACTCTGCACGCCGGGTCCTGAGGACCAGCGCCCTCAGCTGACCACCCCTGCCACCCCTAAGGGTCCCCTCTCAAGAAGAAGTCATTTTCCAGAACTGTGCAAGGGGGAGGCGTCTGTGTGTGTGTATGAGAGTGTAAACTATGAGTGCATTGCACATGTGCGTGTGCACGTGAGTGCATTGTGTGTGCGTGTGTTTGACTGGATGTGTAGGTGGGTAGTGTGTAATTGTGTATATGAAGCTGGGGTGAGTGTGTGTGTGAGTGTGTGTGTGCATGTGAGTGAGTGGATGTGTAGGTGGGTAGTGTGAGTGAGTGTGTATATGAAGCTGGGGTGAGTGTGTGTGTGAGTGTGTGTGTGCATGTGAGTGAGTGGATGTGTAGGTGGGTAGTGTGTGAGTGTGTATATGAAGCTGGGGTGAGTGTGTGAGCGTGTGTGAGTGTACTGTGAGTGGATGTGTAGGTGGGTAGTGTGTGAGTGTGTATATGAAGCTGGGGTGAGTGTGTGAGCGTGTGTGAGTGTGCTGTGAGTGGATGTGTAGGTGGGTAGCGTGTGGGTGTGTATATGAAGTTGGGGTGTGTGTGTGAGTGTGCTGTGTGTGCGGCAGCCCAGGGACTCCTGGAGAAGAGCTGGCAAAGAAAGAGGGCGGGGGCAGGGCTGAGACTCTGGGATGCGCCTGAAAAATTAGAGTGATTAGTCCACGCCGAATTGTTTTTCTAAACTCCTGATGCGAACAGCATGTGGGGCAGCGCCCAGATGGTGCCCGGGAGCCCCCGGCGGGGTCCTCAGGAAACAGGTGCTCTGGGAATGCTTCCTGCCCCGGGCGCGGCGGGCGGGCGGGCGGGCAGGCGAGGTGGCCCTGAGCTCCACCACCGTCAGGCAGCCCGTCCAGCTGGGTGGAAGCCACAGCAGCGGTCACGGCAGCCTTGGCCTCGGCTGGACCAGGCCCCACCGCCCGCAGGCCCGGCCTCTCCAGTCACAGGACTGCAGCCTTGGCTGGGCCGGGTGTGGGGAGCTGGGCTCTGTCCACCCTGCGGGGTGCTGGCAAGAGGCTGGCGAGCATCTCTACTTGTCAGAGCCACTGCCCATCTTTCTGCCAGGCGTGGCGCCCACGAATGGCCCACCAGTGGGAAACGCTCAGCCGTGTCTGCGCACCTCTCCGCAGACGTGGCACCTTCTCCATCTGATAGAGGAAAACTCCATCTCCCGGGTGGGCATCTCCAGCCAAAGAGGGGCATAGTCATGCTTGTTTTAGGAAGACTGTGATGGGGGCTAAGCCGACGACAGCCTGGGGTACAGCCTGGATTGTGTTCTGACACAAAAAATATCTCGGCTACTTAAGCAGATAGGGATTTATTCTTTTCACATAATGAGAAATCTGAAGTGTTCAGTGGCTAAAGCATGCTTGGGCTGATAAATTCCCTGTTTCTCTTTCCTCATGGTCACAGGATGACTGCTGTAGCTCCAGCCATAGATTCATGCTCTGTTATCTCACTCTGTGACACACCATAATGTGTGTGTGTCTGTGGCCTTTTTTTTGTGTGTGTGTGTGTAATAAAGTTTTATTAAAGTATAAAGGAGATAGAGAAAGCTTCTGACATAGGCATCAGAGGGGGTAGAAAGAGTACCCTGGCCTTTTGTTTTTTAAAGATTGTTTTTGATGTGGAGTACTTCTTTTTTTTTTTTTTTTTTGAGATCTTTTGTTGAATTTGTTGCAATATTGTTTCTGCTTTCTGTTTTGGTTTTCTTGGCCATGAGGCATACTAGAGCCTGGCTCACTGACCAGGGATCAAACCCTGGCACTGGAAGGCAAGATCTCAACCACTGGACCACCAGGCATGTCCCACCACATGCTTTAATTATGCTTTTATTAACTTACTGATGGGCGTTTGGGTAGCTTGTACTTTGCGGCTGTTAAAAATAATGCTGTGTCAGGAGTTCCCTGACAGTCCAGTGGTGAAGACTCTGCCCTTCCACTGCAGGGGGTGCAGCTTTGATCTCTGGTCGGGGAACTATGATCTCACGAGCCACGTGGCACAGCCAAAAAAGGAAAAACAAAATGGTATTTTAAAAAGAAAGCTTCTATGTCACTGTCACTTCTTAAATCTTGCACTGAGACCTTTAGACAAACATCCACATCCTTTGTCTCACACCTAAACCCTCTCCCCCGCCTTGAGGCACCTGTCCCACACCTGCAGAGCTACATCCTATGACTTCAGCCCCAGTTCTCCTGAGGGCACCGTAAAGGCTCCACATGGTAGCTGCCTCTCCCCTGCCTTCCACCCTGCTCCTCCCTTGCAGGCTGGCGGCAGCTCCATCCACCCCGCCTTGGGCAAGGACGTCGTCACCCATGCCGCCTGGGATGTCTGCCGGGCCCTGCAAGTCCAGCCTGTCCCCAGGTGTGGAGTCCACAGAGGCGTCCACGAGTCTGGAGCTGGGGCAAGATCAGGGCTGGGGATCATTTGGCGGGAAGTTGTCAGCACGCACGTGGTGTGTAAAGACACAAGACCGAGTGAGATCTCCGAGGGAGGGAGGGGACAGAGGAGAGGTCTGGGGACCGAGTCTGAGGTTCAGCATTCCCACGTGAGGAGGACTGATTCCGATCAGCCAGCGAAGGTGAGAAGAGAGTGGGGTTCCAGAGCTGGTGAGCCTGCCCACTGACGGTAGGTGGCAGACAGAGAGGCAGACAGACAGACTACAGATGGTAGAGAGAAGGACGATGACAAGCCTAGACAGCTACTAAGAGCAGAAGCATCGCTTTGCGGACACAGGTCCCTATAGTCTAGACTGGTTTCTCCAGGAGTCATGCACAGATGTGAGGGGTGGACTGTAAAGACGGCTGAGAGGCAAAGAATAGATGCTTTTGAACTGCGGTGTTGGAGAAGACTCTTGAGAGTCCCTTGGACTGCAAGGAGACCAAACCAGTCAATCCTAAAGGAAATCAACCCAGAATATTCTTTGGAAGGACTGATGCTGAAGCTGAAGCTCCAGTACTTTGCCTACCTGATGCACAGCTGACTCATTAGAAAAGACCCTGATGCTGGGAGAGATTGAAGGTGGGGGGAGAAGGGGGCGACAGAGGATGAGATGGTTGGATGGCATCACTGACTCAATGGACATGAGTTTGGGCAAACTCCAGGAGACAGTGAAGGACAAGGAAGCCTGGCGTTGCAAAGACTCGGACACGACTTAGCGACTGGACAACAACAGACAGATGATAATAGATAGATAATACACTACAGGTGGACGATAAATAGACGATAGACAGCAAGTAGACCAGCAGACGACAGACGGATGGACGGATGGACGGATGGACGGATGGACGGGTTGGTCTATCCATAGACAGATGCACCGACGTGCAGTTTTCCAGTTTCGACGGTGACACGCTCTGACTGTGGACCGTTCCAAGCATCACTGTGGTGTCACTGAGCAGGTTGCTGGCACACAGTCAACTCTTGCAAGCTGATATGAACTGGCTCCTGCTCAGCACTGCCTGGAAGCCAAGTGAAGAAAGAGGCCCGGGAAAGAATTAGAAGAGCGAAAGGGTGACCCTCATATTAAATGCTGTTGACGCGTCAAACTGCATGAGGACTTCTGGGGGATGTCTGTCACGTTCTGTCACACAGAATTGTTAGCCTTCGTTCAGGAGAGTTGCAAAAACAGCATGACCCCACACCCCGTTTGTGACATCACGTTCTCCCAGTGCAACTCCAAGAACCAGAGGAAGGAAGAGAAAGGACCACTTAGCTCGCTTATTTTCCATCTTTCCCCTTTTTTCTAATATATGCATGAAGGCTATAATTTTCCCTCTAAGTATGACTGTAACTGCATTCCGCACAGCTTTATGTTTGGTATTTTATATCGCATTCTGTCAAAATATATATTTTTATGGCCCTAGTGTTTTTTCCCTTTGGCCCTTATGGTTTGGGGGTTGGTTTTTATTGTTGATGCTGTTTTACTTAATTTTTAAAGCAAAAGTCACTTAATTTTCTTAAATTGAGAGGCCGAGTTCAAAGAAACCATGGTTTGACCCCAGGCTGACTCATTTTTACTTGTGTCCACATTTTTCTCCAGCTTCTTTCTTTTTGATGGAATTTCTCCTCGAATCTTGTGCATAGTTAACATCTGGAAATTTTAGTCAGATTTAAAGTGTCACACTCAAATACATCTCCATAATCTTTAGATTGTTTCAGGATACACTGTTTTATTAGTGCAAACCTCAGAACTTGTCTACTGTAAGCATTAATAACATTTCAATTATATTACTATCTATGTAACAAATGCGTAACGTTTCATCTTTTAAAAAATAGTTATTTTTAGTGATTTTTAAATCAACATTTCTAACTTCAATATGTTGTGGTCAGAAAACACGTCCTGTAATATTCCAATTCTTTGAATGAAACTTTTTCAGACTTGCTTCCTTCTATGAGTACATTTTTGGTAAACTTCCAACATGTGCTTGAAAAGAGTGTTTTCTAAAGTAGCCATGTGTCCATCAGGTCAAGTTCTCCAATGCTGGTATTTGAAGCTCTTACATCCTCCCTGAGCTGCTTCTGCTTATTCGGCGCTCTTTCTGTGGTTCTGGCTATTTCTCCTTGTCTGTTGCTTCTTTTGGTTTCCATTCCATTGCCTTGTCTCTGTCTGGCCTGGTTCCTTTCATTGGGTGCTTGCTGTTAAAATTTTAAATGTTGTTGGTACAAATAATTTGAGGCCTCAAATGCAGAAATCTTCCTTCAGAGAGATATTTAAATGTATTAAATGTCTTTACACGTATTCAATATCTTCACACATATTAAATACGTCCAGAAAGCCTCTCTAGTGCCTTAGACCCTAACCCCTAAATCTGGTCCTGGGAGCTGAGGTCACGGGAGACCGAGCAGCCGCTCCTGCCAGGCGACGCAGTTCTGCTTGCCGTTCAGCCCTCGGTCCCCGGAGGGTGGGGTGAGGGGGTGCGGCTTCAGGCCCCCCACCAGCGGCGGCAGCCCTGCCCCACCTCAGCCCGCACCCCCCGGCGGCACCTGCTCCCGAAATCAGCGTCAAGGAAAAGGTGACCCTAAGCGCTGAACTCAGGCTTCCGGAATTTTGACTTGACACTAGGCTCCTGGCCCAGTAGCTTTTCGCTGCTGTTAGCTCTCCAGTGCCTTCAAGCTGGCGTTTCTCTCGGCTGTGGTGTCGTCCAGCTTTTCCAAGTGTCCTCAATGGGAAGAGGGGTACCCGTCACTCAGTCATCTTTACAAAGCAGCAAAACTTGCTGGAGTTTTCAAAGGAAAAAGTCATGGCTTCCGGTCCCCCAGGAGAAGGAGTGCCTTATTTCACATCACGGAGCGTTCCCTTCCACTGATGAAAGTCTGAGAGGGGAGGGCCGTCAGCAGGGACACTCAGAGGCAGACAGCAGTAAGAGCAGAGTTGGCAACTAGTAGCCAAAACGCTAAACACAGACTTCTGTTTCCAAGCGCACACAGATTGCTAAGCCAATGTATTGAACTCCTGCAAACCTCAGGTACCATTCCACCCCGAGCCGGCAGGCAAGACAGAAATAGCATGGGAGTTTGGTAGCAGCGTGTCCTACCCAGAGGGAACCAGAGGTCCGAAATCAAGCCGTTGGTTAGGACAACGTCACCACAGGGGGGTTGACGGCCAAACCCCTGCCTCAAAACGCCAGGGAAGGGCTGATGCAGAAGACTGGCCGTGGAGAAGAGAGACTTAGGCCAGCACCCTACGCCCAGCTCAGCCTGTCTGCCCCCTGTCCTCAGCGCTCACCGAAGCGGGGGTTTACTTGCAGTGGACATTCTAGGGTCTTGAGAAAAATCTTGGTCAATATTTTAGCCACTTCCCTCCATTCAGCCTCTCTCAAGGTCTCTTCTGGACGCCGCTGACTGACCCAAAGACAGAAACAGCATTTCTAGTTCCCGCCCTAACAGCCAGAGGAGCCTGGTGTTGGCATCGCCGCTGGGAGCTCTCCAGTGACCCTTCATGTTACAAAAGGAAGAAGGGGACACTCTGAGAGCCTGAGCTCTGGCCCAAAGCTGCAGCCACTGAGGCAGGGCCCGGCCGCTGCTGCCCGTCTCCCACCCCGCCCACTCGGCCTTGGGCCCGACGCGTCCATGAGTCCAGCTGCCCTGCGTCTGACTCTTCAGCAGCCTCTGCTTGAACACGCCGAGGGATGGGGCTTCACGTGGGGCTAAGCCTTGATGGACCAGCGAGCCTTTACTGCAGGAGAAAGTCAGTCCCTACAGCACCCTGGGCCCAGCTCTGCGGCCTGAGCCACACAGATTGGCCTCCGCACAAAACCGCAATAACAGCAATAATAATAATAATAACAGAACAGCGACCGTGCTCCGGGTGGGCTGGTGTGCCGCCACCAGGCTCCAGGCCCCTGAACCTACTGTGTCGCTCGGGGCTGGAGACCAGGGACTGTGCCCAACCCCCAGCCCAACAAAGACAGGAAGTTCTCAATTTATGAACTAATTGTGTTCCTGAAATTCCTTCGTAAGGCTGTTGTTTGGATGGTGGAACTGCTTTCCCACATAAACAAGTTATAGATGGCCGCGGGCGCCTGAGGAGGCCCCAAGCCTGGCGGTCACCACTCCCGCAGGACCCCAGGGCCTGATGGTGACGGAGACCAGGGCTGGGGGCTGGGGCCGCAGTCATCACCCAACGCAGGGAACACGGGCGTCCGTTCATCTTCACCACGGCCGCCTGGGGACGCGCCAGCCCAGACCAGCACGGCCGCATATCCACGCTGGGAATCAGTTCCAGAGCCAGCCCTCCACCAGCGAGAGCCCGAGGAACATGCCCAAACAGTGCCCGAAGGCTGACCCCCGTGGAGGGCATGGCGTGGGCCGGAACGGTGCCCGAAGGGTGGCCCTCGTGGAGGGCATGGCGTGGGCCTGAACGGTGCCCGAAGGCTGGCCCTCGTGGAGGGCATGGCGTGGGCCCGAACGGTGCCCAAAGACTGGCCCCCTTCAGCCTGTGGCTTGGGCCCGTGTCCTGCTGCCGTGGCCCTGAGTGGCCTCCCCACCACCTCGAGGGTCCTGCATGGAGATGCAGCCCCCGTCCATCGCCCACTGCCCAAGCCTCCCCTGACCCCCAGGCTGCTGGGGGTCCGGGTGCCTGCAAACCCCGGTGTGAGGGTGGCAGGTCTGTGGGGCATCAGCCTCCCTGACCTCAGGGTCCCACCTCTGCTCCGGGCACAGACGCGCCTGCGGGTGCAGAGCTAATTTTGAGGGCTGTGATGATGCCGGGCGCGCGCGCGCGCACACACACACACACACACACACACCACAAGTAGTACTGAGGTTGGGACTCCAGGGACATCAAAGAGGCCATCGGAGCAGCCCACAGCCAGCCTCTCCCCGCCGCCCCAGCCCCTCCCCGCGCTCTCACCCAGAGGCTCCGCCCACCCGGAGTGCGCCTGTTTCCCTGGGGGGAAGCACCTTCCACCGAGGTCCAGGACGTGGCTTACACTGTAGCTCTGAGAAATGGAGCGGAGGTTGTCAAGGAGCGGGCCTTTTTGTCAAGAAGCGGACAGGGAGAGACCATCTCCTTTCTCTCCCCCGGCTCTGGGTCTCTCCCCTGACGCGGCCTCTCCCAGGAAGAGGAGGCTCAGCTGGGGCTCCGCTGCTGTGTGTTTTGGGGAAATCGCTGACCCTCTCTGAGTCTGAGCTCCTCATCTCTAACTCAGGGGAGGAAGGTCACAAGCATTCATTCACGCACGTTTTTACTGAGAGTCTGTGAGGTCGGGCGCTCAACCCGGGGGCAGGGGAGACGGTGAGGGGTGGGAGGAGGGCGGGGTGGGCGGTTCGGGGGAGGGTCAAGCTTCAGTCACTGCCACACATCACACCCAGCTAGAAAGTTGTGGTCAGGCAAACGTTCTTCCAACAACTTGTTAGGACCCCTTCGTTCAGCACAGAAAGTGAAAAGTAGATCAAAGGGCAGCTGCTGGGAGGGATCTCGGGCCGGGCGGGGGGCGGGGGGGGGAGGGGGCGGCACGCCTCGGAGGATTACAGAGGGAGCCTGGCGCGGGTGGAGGGCGAGGGCAGGAAGCGTCTGCAGGGGGCCGAGCGGTCCCAGCCCGGTGGGCACGGGGGACGACGGGGACCATCACCCCTCTCTAATAGCGGGGGACACGAGGCCCCGCTTCACCCGGCGTGGAGGGGCGGGACCCCGCGTGTCTCAGCTGGCAGGCCCCCTCCTTCCGGCCGGGGGTGCCCGGGGCGGGGGCTGGCGTCAGGAGCGCGGGGCCCAGGGACGCGATGAGGCAGGGGCCCGGACGCTGGAAAGCAGCTCCCTGCAGCCGCCGATTATCTGATGGAGAGCTTCCTTCATCAGCGCTAATATCCATGTAGTGAAACAATGAAAGGGTTTCCTATCAGTTCCAAATAGGACGTGAAACACTCTCGGTGCTGAGGGTAGAGGATGCTCAATAGGGCAATGGGAAACGCCTGAGTCACCAGAGGGCTCTTTGATTCCGACGGCCAATCGGAGAAAAGAGAGAGAGACACACACAGGTTCATCGCAGTTCTTCCCGAAGGGGGCGGGGCACGGGAAAGGCGGCCCTGAGCCTGGGACACCGCCCCCTCGCCCTGCCCCGCCCGGGCTGAGAGCGGGAGGAGCTGGCCGTGGGGACGCCACCCGGAGAAGGGAATGGAAGGCCCGCGACCCCGGCCTGGGAGTACTTTCCCCCGCTCCTCCGCAGCCCCAGGCCCCAGGGCAGTCCTCCAGCCCGGCTGAGGAGGCCTGTCCACCCAGCACCTTGTCCTGCGGCTCTGGGCAGCCTCCTGGGCAGTTCAGATATCCTGCAGGAAAAATGGAAGCAGCCCTCAGGCCTGATTCCTGCCCAGGCCTTTTGGAACCGACCTCCCAGGCCCTCCAACCAGACATTGGCCTGCTTCCTCCCCTTCTCTAAGAAGGCACGGTGCTGTTTTTCCGGAAAAGATGCAGTGATCCTATACCCAGCGTCTACCTGGGGCAGAATGGCTGTTAGCGCTATGGCGGGGGCAGGAGTATACAGCTGTACCCCTAAAGCTAACTCCAAGCCGCTCGTCCGCCTGGGAGGTTACAGGAGGGGCCTGGCACGCTCCAGTCTACAGGGACTGCACGGCTTTCACTTAAGGGAGCCGGCCTTGACCCGACCTCACTTGGCCTAAGAAAACGATGCTGGTCTGAGTCTTGCTTGAGCAAGGACTCCCTCTGGGGTTAGAAGTCCCTTCCTTGCGGGGTGATGGTAGCCTGTACCCATCTTTAAGTGCCAATGCTTGAATTGGCCTGTGGGCACGTCACCTGGGTGCCTGCCTGCACCGGGGTGCCCAGGCGGGGCGCACGCAAGCCATGACCTGCCCTGTGTAGACGAGAGTTGGTGGGAGAGACCTGTGGGTGACCAGCCGGCTCAGGTCCACGTCCTGTGCCTGGTGGGGGGCCTTTCTGAGCCTGAGTCTGTGGACCCTGAGCTGAAGGGGGCTTATTCAACGCGTGTCATCCAGGGTCTCCGTCCCCAGGAAATGGCGCGTCGGGCAGAGGGAAGGCTCCGTGGGCTCCGTTCCAGGTCGACCTGGAGGCTCCTGAGAGAAAGGCCCCCCTGTTCAGCTCTGGGCGGAGAACAACGCCGAGCGCACACCAGGGCGCAGGTGTGCGCAGGGAACGGCTTCCTGCAGCCTGCGTCCCCAGTCGCTCCCGTGGCTGCCTTGACGGCGGGACCTCGGGGGCAGCGTGCCAGCGTCTGTTTTCCTGCCCAGAGGCCTGCTTCCGGACCCAGGGGCTTTCAGGAGGGGACCCCCCTCTGTCTCGCAGGCCCGTGGGCCCCCGGACCCCCCTGGGCTGCGGCAGGGGCTGGGACCTCGCGGGCCTGACAGCATGGCATGCTGGCCCCATAATAAGCAAGGACACCCAAACATCAGGGCCTGCGTTGTCCCTCCTGTGGGGAGCTGCACCTGTGCCAGGCGCAGTGGGGGGCACTCTCACGCCCCTCTGTGCCTCACTGGGAGGGCATGGGGGTCCCGTTTGGCAAACAACCGAGGCTCAGAGAGGCCACCACCCAGGTAGTAAAGAGAAGTGCTGGGTTCAACCACAAGTCTGTCCCAGGGCTCAGGGCTCTCCTGCAAACTCAGATCCCTCTTGGGTCCAGGCAAGGCACCCCAAGGGGCACCCTGAGGGGCACCCCGAGGGGAAGCATGGGCTGCAGGTAAGAAGGGGGCCGGGGGGTGCAAGGAGAGCCTACGGTGACGTTGGAGCAGCTGCCCCTGCGGCCTGACCGCCGTGTGGACCCCCATGTGCTCCCGCCTTAGTGAGTGGCACCGAACACCGCGCAGGTCAGAGCAGGCCGGTGCCTCGGACTAGTGACAAGGACGCACAGCTCCAGCACGCACGGTGGTCCCTCAGGCTCTCTGCACCCCGTCCCCCTGCAGCAGCTCCCCTCCAAGGGACAGAGCAGCAGATGGAGGCCAGAGAGGCGGGCAAGCCTGTGCCCGTGTGCCCGCTGTGTTCCCGCCGGATCTAAGTGACCCCGTGTTCCCCAAGAAGCGGGGGATGTGCTCAGGGGTCCAGAGGAGGCTGGGGACGCTGACCTGTTTCCTGGGGCCATTTTCCCGTTGCTGGGATGGCCTGAGACCGTCGCTGGGAGCCCGCACTGACTACCGGCTGGCTTGGCTGGGACTGGGCCCCTGCCCCGCTCAGCTCTGCACTCAGCCATCAGCTCTTCTCACCGGAGGCTCCACACCCCGACTGGGGGCCCGGACGGTCCCCGGCCCCTGCCTGGCCGCCTCCCCCAACTCGAGGTGAGGTGGCCGCACCAACACGTGCCCGCTGCCCCCGAGTGATGGGGCCGCCCCTGGTGGAGGGGAGCCTGGGGCGGGCGGGGGCCCCGTGCAGCCCTCCTGGGATGACAGGAGCCGTCAGCCCCGCACGCCCGGCAGGCTGCAGCGCGGGAGCATTGACAGGCCTGGACCGGCTCCAGGGGGGAGCGTGGGGGGGCGGCTTCCTCGGCACAAAGGCCGGGCCTGTCTTCACACCTGCGGGAGAACCGAGTGGCCGGTGGGGTGGGTGCAGGGTGGCGGGGGCCGGGCCCCATGAATAATTCGCTCTGAAAGAAGCATGTCACGGGGAGATAGCTCAGCCAGACACTTCAAATAAAGGCGAGCGGCCGCGGTGACAGGGGACATTCTTTGCCACCGACGCGCTGCTGGGACCTAAGGGCTGGGATGTCGAGAAAGAAAGGCGTCTTGGACCCTTCATAGTTATTTTTATTAAAAAAAAATGATAGTGAGAGAGAAAGGATGAAAAATACCAGCGCGATGCGGGGATGAGCCTGCAGCCCCAGGAGGCCAGATAACCGGCGGCAGCTCTGTCCTGCCGGTGCGGGGACGCGGGTCGGGGCCAGGCTGCGCCCCTCCTGCTCACGCCGCACCCCTGGGCTCCCGTCCCCACCTGCCCTTCCTCCTGCGTGAGGACCGCCCAGCCGACCGCCCGCCTTCTGACTGCCCCCAGCCGCAGGGCTCGGGTGCGATATGTCCAGCCAGCCCAGCCCTCGCAGCAAGGACCCCGCTCCGTGTGCTCCGTGTCCCCCAGCAGAGCAGAGGGTCCCACACACAGTGGCCGCAGCTACGCGTCCACCGCCGCCGGTACTCAGGGGACCAGGCCTGAAGGCGGGTCCCTGAGGCCAGGCCCTGGGGGGCCCCCCGGACAGCCCCCCGGACAGGTTGGGGAGATCCGAGTTGAAGCAGAATCACGCCAGAGTCTCCTCTTGGAGAAACGCTGGTCCCCAAGCCACTGTCCCTTCAAATGGCGCCAGGCCTGCCCTGGACCAAGAGGAGAGGGCCAGGGCAGCTGCAGCTGCTCCGGGGCTGGGCCGTCTCTTCCCTGAGCGGTGGCTGCCCCCAAGAGGACAAACACGGCGTCAGGCTGGCGTTTTGGGGGCAGGCCGGCTGGCCGTGGGAAGCGGGGAGGGGGAGAAGGGCCCAAGGGCCGGTCACACCGACACACCGGCCTGTAAGAGGGACTGAGCAGGGGCCGCCTAGTTCACGTGCTTTAGTGTAACAGAGCTACAGCTGTTGGGAGAGCAACTAAAATATGCTACCTGGGGGGATACTCACGGAAGCAATGAGGTGTACCCGCACAGGCGTGTCAGCCTGGAGAGGCTGAGTGCTGACTGTACACGTGCAGGCGTGTCTTAGCGCCGAGAGGCTGAGTTCCGAGGTGTACACGCGCAGGCGTACATTAGCCTGGAAAGGCTGAGTGCCGAGGTGTACGCACACAGGCGTGTCAGCCTGGAGAGGCTGAATCCCGAGGTGTACGCGCACCTGCGTGTATTAGCCCGGACAGGCTGAGTGCCCAGGTGTACGCGCACAGGAGTGTATTAGCCCAGAGAGGCTGAGTGCCCAGTGTACGCGCACAGGAGTGTATTAGCCCAGAGAGGCTGAGTGCCCAGGTGTACGCGCACAGGAGTATATTAGCCCGGAGAGGCTGAGTGCCCAGGTGTATGCGCACAGGAGTATATTAGCCTGGAGAGGCTCAGTGCCCAGGTACGCGCACCGGCGTATATTAGCCTGGAGAGGCTCTAGGGGAGAGGGGGCTGCTGAGAGGCACAAAGTCACGCCCCAGGGAGGAGCAGCATCTCCTTGCAGCCCCGTCGGGGGGCTTCTGCCGTTCTGTTCAATCTTGGTTTTGGGTTTTTTTTTCTGTTTTTAATTTTTAAACCACCCTATATTTCAAGCAGTTTGAGATTCACAGCAAAAACGAGTGGTAAGTACTCGTCTCCACACACTCCTTCCCCTGCCACACACACAGCTCCCACCCCCCCCACCAACCCGTGATCAGTGTCCCCCCAGCCCAAATGAGGAGGCTTTGTTACAAGTGATGAAGCCACAAGGACACGACGACATAGGCGCCCGGAGTCCACAGGCTCCAGGAGGGCTCCCTCTCGGCGATGCAGATCCTGGGATATTAGTAAATGACAGAAAGAGAAGGACACGCATTGACCGTCACCGCATCACATAGAGTGCAAGCTCCCCGAAATGCCTCCGGGCTCCGCCTGTTCATCGCTCCCCACCGCCGCTGCCCCGGTGACTCCTCACCTTTCCTGCTGTCTCCACAGTCTTCCCTTTTCCAGAATGAAATAACAGTTGAAACCACACAGTGGGGAGCCTTCTCCCATCGGCTTCTTTCACCGAAGAAGTGTAAGTGCCTTAACTGTAACACACACTCCACTCTGGTTTAGTGAAAGGGACCCCCGTGTGCACATTACTCCTTCACTCGCTGAGGACATCTAGGTGACTTCCGTAATTATAAATAAAGCGGCTACAAACCTTCCTGTGCAGAGTTTTTGAGGACACAAACTTGCAACTGCTTTGGGTGCGTACCAGGGAGCATGACTGCTGGATCGTACGGTGAGTCAGTTCAGCTTTGTAAGAATCTGCCAAGCTGGCTTTCGGCGAGGCTGCAGCCGCCTGCCTCCCTGCCAGCAGAGGGCGCGAGTGCAGGTTGCCCCCGCTCGCCAGCCCGGGGTGTGGTCCGTGTCCGGATTCCGACAGGTGTGCAGTGGGGCCTCCTGTTCCCATCGCATTTCCCTGATGACACACGAGGTGCCGCGTCCTTCCGGGGGCTTATCTGCTCTCTGTCCATCTTCTTTGGTGAGCTGACTGTCCAGGCCTCTTGGGTCTGGACAATCGGGTCGTTCGCTTTCCCACTGAGACTTCTCTGTATAGTTTAGACGGCCGTCCTTTATCAGGTGCGTCTTTTGAGAAGACTTTTTCTGCAGCTTGTCTTCTCATCCTCTTGGTGCTTAACCTCTTTCGCGGAAAATGTTGAAGGTCTGAGGCTGAGACCCACACACGCCATATCTGTGGGACCCCCACCCTCCCCACACCCCGCGGCCCCTCTGGGGAGGGCCCGTGAAGGAATGCTTAGTCCTCACCGGGAGGGACGGGCTTCCTCCCTCGGAGGAAAAGGCTGAATGTGGGTGTGGTCAGAGGGTGGGGGATGAGGAGACCCTTGGGGACAGCCCGGGGGGCAGGCAGGGAGGCCTGGTGGGCGGGACGCAGGGTCCACGTGAGGCCTTTGTCCACAAGGCTGGGATGTCCTGGAGATGGAACCACAGGGGCTTTCCTCTGCCAGGACCCTGGACTGGACCCTGGAGAAGACCCTGGAGCGGACCCCGGAGCAGGCCCCGGAGCGGGCCGACCAGGCCTGGAGGCACCGCCCTCCGCTGCCACTAGGGGGCCGTCTCCAGCTGCTCAGGGCCTCGTCCAGGTGCCGCGCCAGCCGGCTCCTGCCACTGGGGCTGCATGGAAGGCCGTCACCCCCGGTGCTTCCACGGGTCAGACCCTAAAGGGCCTGTACGCAAGTGCAAGGTGAGGGTCCGCTACGTTCCCCCCACGCCCTGCGCCCTGGGCGTAAACCAGAACCCAAATTCCAACCATCCCCGAGGCCCGAGTCGGGGACCAGGCCCCTGGAAGAACCGTCACTGAAATATTCCCTGACTAGACAGAACAGGCTGCTTTCGGGACGCCCATGAAATTGTTGGCATTTGATTTCCCTTCTCAAAACCCACATCGCCAAAAATAATCGAGGAGGTAAACGTAACTCCGGGCTGGAGTCCAGCTGTCTCTCCGGGCCTGAGCTGTTGCCAATTTTGCACACGCCCGTCAACTGTCACAGCAGAACCGCGGCTCTATCTGCACCGCCCCAGGAGGAACAGGGGCGGCCCCCAGCCCCCATCAC
This sequence comes from Bos indicus x Bos taurus, assembly GCF_003369695.1. Lineage (NCBI taxonomy): Eukaryota > Metazoa > Chordata > Mammalia > Artiodactyla > Bovidae > Bos > Bos indicus x Bos taurus. The sequence continues at coordinate 1,462,650 of NC_040097.1, forward strand.
GAGATCTCAAGGCGGAGATCTTAGCCAAGTGTCCTCAGCCCCCAGAGGCCCAGAAGCGAACCCAGCAAGGGGCCTGAACTCTGACAGGTCTGCTCTGGGACGACTTTGCCGCCTCGTTAGCACCTGGAGGTCCTCACGGGCTCTCAGGTTGGGTGCCGATCCCCGGGTGGAAGGATGCAAGAAGGAGAAGCTGGAACAAGTGAAGCTCAGAAAGGAAGTCAGATAAACGCTAGGAGCATCTGAGTCACCAACCTGCAGATGTCACAGGCAGGAAGCACGCTGATGCCCCCCCGACCCCGGACAAGGGGGCAGAGACCCCAGAGCTCCAGGCACCTGACCTCCGCGGGCACACGTGCCCCTAGCGCCTCCCTGGTGCCGTCGCCCAGCACCCCACCCTCAAGGCTCTGATCTCCTCTGGGACACGTACAGACACAGAGGTCAGCGTAGACAGATGCAAACAAGAGACATAAGGGATGGTGCCCACATCATGATGGAGCGCGACACAGCTGGAAAGGGGAGAAACTTGTTATCGGTGAGTCTTCAAGAGACATGGTTCAAGAGAAAAAAATCAAGATGCAGGACCTTGGTATAAGAAGCAGGGGGAGAGAGATACAATTCAGCAAAAAAAAAAAAAAAGAGAGAGAGAGAGAGACGAAATCCCACCATTTGCAGCAACATGGATGGAACCAGAGGGCAAACCGCTAAGTGAGATGAGTCAGAGAGAGAAGGAAAAATAGGGTACCACCTCGAGTACATGGAAAACGTTACAACAAATAAAGAACCCTGAACTCATGGAAACAGAGACTGGTGGTTGCCAGAGGTGAGGGGTGGGAGGGTGGGGAAAGCGGGTGAAGGAGGTCAAAGGCACAAACTCCCAGTTATAAAGGAAATAAAAATAAACGCGCCCTGGGAACGCAACGCAGACCCACTGACTACGAGATTGAAAGTGTCACTCGCTCGGTCGCGTCCGATTCCCTCCAGTGCCATGGACTGAAGCCCGCCAGGCTCCTCTGTCGCTGGGATTTTCCAAGCAAGAATACTGAAGTGGGTTGCTGTTTCCTACTCCAGGGGATTTTTCCGATGCAGGGGTCGAACCTGGGTCTCCTGCATGCCAGGCAGGTTCTTTACCCTCTGAGCCACAGGAAAGCCCAGAAGACCACCGGTGACTAGAGTCATTTAACAACGCTGCGCTGCGTGTTGCAAAGCTGCTCGGACAGTAGAACTCGAAGAAGATCCTCCCAAGAGGCACGTCCCTGGCGGTCCAGTGGGTAACTCTGCGCTTCCACTGCAAGGGGTGTGGGTTCAGTCCCTGGCTGGGGGACTAAGATCTCACATGCCCAGAGGTGGGCCGAAAAATAATAAAAAATTAAAAAAAAAGAAGGTCCCAAGAAATGTAACTATGTGTAGTGATGGGTGTTAACTAGCCCTCCAGCCCAATCAGTTTATAATGTACACGTGTACAGTATCATCACGTCCTACGCCTGGAATGAACATAACAGTGCATGTCAATTACATCCCAATTTAAAGAGAAGATCTATGTACACATACGCTCATATGCGGGAAAGCCATGACTAGAACTCGCTAGGGGCCAAGACGCTGGCTGTGTCTACGGACTGCAACTCGGGGAGGCAGTGGGAGGAGGGGTCCCACCATGTGCCCGTCTGTGCCGTTTGAATTTCAGGTCACCAAAATGTGTTACCTTTTAAAATATATTCAGATTTTAAATGGAAGGGAATAAAGAAGCTCTCCATGGAGAGACGCTGAGATACGGATTCACGAGTCAATGAAAGTCGCTACCAGGGTGTCCAGGGTGCGTCAAGAATAGTCACGTGTTTTCTTTCATTCAGAAAACCAAATTGAAGGAGCAGGATGCTGTAGCTTTTGAGGGCGTTCCTCCCACCATTTCCTGGAGCCCCTTCCGTTTAAGGAGGAAATGCCCAGGAAGACACAGCCAACCACCTGAAAGGTCCCCAGCAGGTCCCTTTGGGGCAGAGGCCTCTCTGGGGCAGCAGCTTCATCCTCCGAGAGAGCACTTCCGGGTGGGCCCCCTCCACGGGTGCACAGTCCCCGCCACTCCCTGCTGTCACCCCGGCACCGGAGCTGAGATGCTCTCTGAGGCCTAAAGGCCTGTACACTGCTGTTCTTCCTACGGCGAAGACACGGCTCTCGGTGCCCCATCTCTATCGCAAGTTGGAAACCAGAAAGGCAGCCAAGGGGCCGCGGGTGTTACTTCGCGCGCGTGGCGTCCACCTGCGCACGCTGCGCTGCTGCTGCTCGCCGCGTGCGTTGCCAGCTCGGCCAGGGCCGCCTCGTCAGGTTGCCCGGGTTGTGCCCTGCTCGTTGCAGGGCCCTGTCAGCAGCTCCTGGGGCCCGGCACCCGCACAGCTGAGCCAGCAGAGGCCCCGGGCTCAACCCCCGTCCCCGCCCGTGCGCTCGGGACGGTCACTCTGTGTGGCCCACCCTCGCCCTCCGTGGGAGCCTGCGACTCTCACGAGAAGTCCCCCCGGGGCGAGGCTGACTCTGGCCAAGTCTCTGCCCGCCCTTGCGCTTCCTGAAGGGGCCTCAGATAACGCGATGCGGGTGACCACGCCGATAAGGACGCCTGGGAGCCCGGCATTTCCCATCAGCCTCTGAAGAGCGATCTAAGATCCAGCTTCTGATCGGCGACTCCCACACGCAGCCTCCGCCAATGGGGATCCCCTCGTTTAAGGCTGGGCTTCACACACGCGCTGCCGGGAACCGTTTACAAATTTTTTAACTTATCCCCCTTGCCATGGTCACCGATTTCTGGAAATTTAGCCTCGGAAAGCCATAAAAAGAAAAAGAGAGAAGGAGGGAAGGAGGGAGAAGGGAAGGTACATTCAGGAAAAAGTCCACTGGGAAAAATCACGCCCAGTAGCAGCGGCAGGCATGTAGTTTAGCAGGCAAAGATTTTTATTCATTTTATTCCCGTGTCCTTGAGAACTTTCTACAATGTTACATTAGTTTGATAACTCGGACTAAATTGATGCCACCTCATGGCCTGATGTGACTGAAGGACTCCAGGCCACCCAAGGTCCCCAGGGCGGGTCTCCGAGCTGGACAGCCTGGGCCCTGCTCCCCTTCACTCCCAGCTGCGAGTGTCCAGGAGCTTGGTGACCTCTCTGGCTCAGCTCCCTTACTGTCGAAGGGGCACAGCGACAGTACCGACCTCACGAGGCTGCCACAGCATCGAATGAGTTAACAAAGGTGGAGACACAGCTCTCAGCAAGCCTTTCTCCGCTGCCCTCACGGTGCAAACAGCGGCTATGCCATCATCCGTGTCCCTCCCAGGACAGGCGGCCCACCTTCCGGCCCAGGGCGGCCCAAACGCAGCTCACCCGGGAACACGGCTCTCAGCTGCGGCTGCGGGTGATGGCCGAGGAGGAAAGACCTGGGTGACAAAGACCACAGATCCAAAGTACAGTGGGGTACCCCACACCCCATCATCAGAATGGCCATCGTCAAAAAGCCTACAAACAAAACATCTGGAGAGTGTGGGGAAAAGGGCGCCCGCCTACACTGCTGCTGGGATGTGAACTGGCAGCCACTGTGGAGAGGGGTAAGGAGGGTCCCTGGGAAACTTCCAGGAGAGCTATTTACGGTCCAGCAATCCCACTCCGGGCACGTATCTGGAGAACTCATTCAAAAGGATTCACAGCACTAAGACATGGAAGCAGCCTAAGTGTCCACGAGACCCAGAGGTTTTCATAGGGAGTGAAGCGAGTCAGACGAACGTCATACGATATCACTTGTATGCGAGATCTAGCATATGATACAAACGCACTTATTCACAACACAGACACAGATTCCCAGACATGGAGAGCAAACACGCTGACAAAGGCGAAAGGCGGGGAGCAGGTACATTAAGAGCTCAGTGTTAAGAGACACAGACACGTAAGATGAACAACAAAGATGGGGACGACATTCAATATCTTATAACCGACAACAGGGAAAGAATCTGAGGAACGATAACTATATATTTACAGCTGAGTCACTTTGCTGTCCACTTGACCCTAATACAACGTTGGAAACCAGCTATACTTCAGTGAAAAGTTGTTTGTTTTGGAAAAAAGCTCTATCTCTATATAACTGACTTTCACATTTTCTCCAAAATAAAGGGAAGGGGCCAGAGGCTGCAGACCGTAAGCTGTGTCCCCTCCGCTGTTTGTGGAAAGATGGGGAGCCGTGGATCTGAGCCCACAGGAGAGCACGCAGAGTGGGGGCCGGTGGGGTGGGGGGCGGTCATCCGCGGGGGGAAGGGAGAAAAGACAGCGGAAAGGAGAGTGGGCCACAAGGCCCCGCCTGGGTCTGCCGGGACCACCGTGACTGCAGGGCTGCGTCCACCCCTCCGGCCAGCACCCTGTGCAGGGCCAGCTGGGCCCCAAGGCGGCCCTTGCAGACCGCAGCCCACACCTCGGGCACGTGGCCCCCGCAGGCTCTGTCCTCCCGGGGCCCAGGCTCGAGGCCCCTCAGAGGGCCTGGGGAGCAGGAGGCAGAAGGGACCCTGTGGCCTGCCACCTGGCACCCACCAGTTGACATTCCTTCTCCCGGGCCTCGTCACTGGGTGGACGGGGTGGCCCCAGCACAGTGGGCCCCGCTGCCCGGCATGGACACAAGAGTGACCACCACGGACATCTGTCCTTGCAGCGGGGTCTCCCCAGGTACCCCGGCTGTAGGCATGACCTCCGCCGTCAGCAGTACGGCTGTTACTGACGCTGGGTGACGGCCGCTCCCACTGCAGCTAGGAGCCCTCGAGCAAGCCCTTGACGTTGGGGCAGGCCCTTCACAGGTGCGTCTCCGAGACTGTCCTCAAGAGTCGAAAGGACTCCCTATGAATGAGCTGGGGGGCGAGCCTTACAGCCCCGTCTCCATGGCCCCGGGGGCAACGGAGACACACGTGGGCCTGGCCCAGGTCCCACCACGGTGGGGGTGGACCCCCGAGTGGAGCCCCAATCTGGCCGCGCCCCCCGCCCCATCCACCCTTCCCCTCCTGGGGCCTGGCCCCAGCCACCACTCCCGCGCCCCTGCCCCGGGCCTGAGCCCCCGGCAGACACGGGGGGCACCTGCCCGCAGGCTTCGGGGCGCCCCCGGAAGGTGGCCGGCCCCCTGCATCCGTTACGGCCCCGGGCCCGGCTCTGCCCACCACATGGCAGTGATGGGCAGTTTGTGAAACACCCCGAGTTTGCGGTTGACCAGAATTCTGAAATAATTCCATTGAGACCGGAATTCATGCAATGTTCTGTATCCTGATGTGGTAAAGGGGGCAGCCCACGGGGGCGGGGTGGGGGCAGGGCACGCGAAGGCCAGGGACGCGAGGCAGCCTCCAGGCCCTCGGGGGGGCTCCCGCTGCCCCCCCAGCCCGCGCCCACGGGCTCCGGAAGGCCCATCTGACAGGAGCGGAACCCTGATAAGCACCACCTGATCAGGAGGCCCGGGGCAGAGAGATCAAGGCACAAATTGTCAACAACCTCCCCTGCCCACCCCACGGAGCAGGGGCAGATGGGGGTGGGGAGTGCGCACAAGGCAAGGAAAGCTAGCGGGGGCCACGGCCAGAGAAGGGGGGCCCTGGCTCCCCGACCCGCAGCACTGGGCCCCGGGCCCCCCACGTGCAAAGCGTGGTGGGGGGCTGGCTCCAGAGACCCCCTCGGCCTGGAAGCGGCCTGCGGCCGGTCGGGTGGGCGCCTGAGCCTCCAGGCAGCACCAGGCCTCAGGTGACTGGGGCTCCTCCCGGCCCTGCGGGGTCCTTGGCCGAAGGCCCACTGGTAGGCTTGGTTTGCTGCTGGGGTAACAGGGTTTCCATCTTTAAATCTGAGTCCACTCTTGAGCTGCATTCCCAGCTTTGTTCTGGAAGCTCTGAGCCCCAGCCCCTGGCCTCAATCTCTTGGGGACCATCTTCTGACTTTTGAAGGTGGAAAACGAATTCAGCGTTCCATAATGATAATAACATTCTGCAAGAAAAGACGAGGTGATCCACCAGAGCCCAGGCTACATGTGGCTGATCAGCGCTGGGAGGACGCCCAACCAGCTGGGGTGGCGTCTTCAGAGCAGCCCTGGGCGCCTGCGGAAGGTGGAGCCCACCCCAGGCCCTGGGAGGTGGGTGTGGAAGGGGGGCAGAGGCAGATGGCTGCAGAGCCGAGAAACTGCGGGCCCTGTCACGCGGGCCCGGAGACTTCCTGCGGGAAGCGCAAGGAAGTGCGGCAAGAGTCTTCCTCTGGGAGGGGCGCTGGCAACTGGGGGCGCCGGCAAGGTGGGAGCGTCCGCCTTTCCTTCCCAGCCCTCTCAGGCGCTTGAGTGTTTACCACGAGCAGGTATTATTACTTTCACAATTTCTAAGACACAGGAAGCGTTTTTTAACGATTGAATGTAAACCGATGCAGTTGACCATGACACAACATCATAGTTCAAACCTACAGGAAGCCCGGCGAGGCACACCTGTCTCCATTTAGGAAAGCGGGGCCAGCCTTCCCGGGGCAGGCTGGGGGCTGGGCTTTAGAGAATGAATAGGAGTTTCTCCAGGCAGACTAGGGGGGACGCATCCTGGCAGACCAAGGAAATCAGTGGCTGTCGCGGTCACTGGATGGAGTTTCATGGAGTTTATGGAGGGCTGGACCTCAGCTGAACCTTGGACGAGAGAAAGGTTTCAGTGAGAGAGGCGTCAAGGGGGTGGGCCTGGGACCAGTAAGGACCGGACCGAGGAATGAGCCTGTCACAAGTTAGGGATGCCAGCTGGGGCCCAGGGAGGTTATCTCCCAGACCAGCTGTCCCATCACCGAGCCACAACCTCCAGGGTACCGCAGGGAACCTCCAGAGTGGGTACCACAGCCCCAGGGACGTCCCCAGGTCCCCTCAGGACCTGGCCCGGAGCTGCCACCCGGAGTCCAGGGGGCCGCCTCAGGCACTCTGCCCACAGGATGCCCGCGGGCTCCCAAGGGAGCCTGGGCCAAAGGTGCTGGTTGTTGCAGAGGCCTGAGCAATGTGGCGTGACCAGCCCCTGCTGGGAGCCAGTCACGGGGCCCGGGTCCTGCTGGAAACCACACTCATCATGTGGGACCCTGAGCCGACCCTCCCTAACCTCCAGTTTCCCGCCGGGCGGCAGACAGGACCCTGGGGTGTGAGGCTCCAGGTCCCCACGCGGGCCCTGCCTGGAGCAGGGCAGCAGGCACCTGGCAGTAACTGCCAGCGTGGACTGGCTGCTATCTAAGAGCTTCTCCACCGCCAGCTCGCTCGGTCTGCAGAGACCCCTGGACAACGGTTCCTGGACGCCCCGAGGTGACAGGGGGCCCGCGAAGTGTGGGAGGGGGCCGGGCGGGCAGCACCTCACCTGCTGGGCGGGCACCACGCTGCTTCGCCCTTATAAGTAGAACCCCCGTCCCCCCAAAACAGAGCTCCTGCGGGCGGGGCAGGGCACAGCCCCAAAGGCACAGCGCGGTCTCTGTGCCCAGGAGACAGTGTGCGCATTTCCCGGGCAGGGGCTCCCTCTGGCGGTGATGGGGGGTGGGTCGCAGTCCCCACCAGCCTCGGAGGGTCTCTGGGGCAAACCTGAGCCTCGCTCACCACTCAGGGGTCAGGGCCCAGCCGCGTGACTTTGCTGGGGAAATCAGGCCCCAACGGCAGAACAGTCGCTTCACACAGGGCCCCAGAACCCGTCCACGGGAGAACGACAAGAAGCCGACGGGAGTCCAGCGGCTGGCCTGGGGGCGGGGGTGTTTAGTGGGATTCCAGCATTTATTGAGCACCTGCTGTGTGCTCTACAAGTATGGTCTCCCAGGACCCCTATTAAAGAAATTATTCCAGAGGCCCCAACATCGGGGCGTCTTGCAATAGGGGAAGAGATGGGGCATTCAGCACAGCCAGGAGAAGGGAATTTACAGGCAAGGAGCAGGTGCGGGCAGTGGGTGGCAATGACTAAGAGGAAACACCAGCGGGCGGGGTTCTGGCCAAACCAACCTCCCCAGAGCCTCGCTGAGGGCAGGGTGGCGAGCGGTGAGGAGCCCATCAGATACACAGGGTGGGGGGGTTCCAGCTGAACAGACCTGGCAGGATTCTTGATAAACCCGGACAGTGCAGAGAGGAACACACCCAAGCCCGAAGGTCAAGGCCCAGGGGAGAAGGGGGCTCAGAGGAGCGGGGTCGGGCTCTGGTCGTGGACAAGGACCCCTCCTCGGGGTGTCGCCCCCCACAGCAACCCTGGGCACCCCATCGCATGTGTGGGATCTGAGGCTCCGGGGCCGGGCGCCCAGGGGAGTCTGGGACCTGAGAAAAGGGGGTCAGCTCCCTGGGAAACGGCGGCCGAGTCGCAGGGTGGCCAACACATGCCCCTCCCCCGCCACCGTGCAAATGTTCCCGTGACAACAGACCCCACCCAGAGCGCACTGCGGGCCATGCCAGCCCCGCCAGCTCTGCCGAGCCTCAGCAGTGACTCACAGCGACTCTCAGCAGTGAGCGTTACCCTGTTTCCCAGGTGGGGACGTGAAGGTACAGGGCAGCTGAGCGGTGGCAGAGCCAGCAAAGCAGCCCAGCAGCCCGCCTGGAGCTTGCGGCCGCTGGCCCCCTCCCTAGTCTGTATGCCCACCCAGTGGAGGGCCCGTATCACTCGCCTCACTGACGAGCACCTGGAAAGAGATGCTGTGCTGCTGTTAGGCTCATATGCGCCCGGGTCTGTCCCCAGAGCCCCCCACCCAAATCAGGGTTTCCCTCAAGTCACCGCCAGACTCTCCTTTCCAACAGTGGGCACGGCTGCTCTCTGGGGACGATACTCGAGAGCAGCCCAGAACTTTGCAGGGGGCCCGTCTCGGGCCAGGTCAGGTCAGGGGTGGCTCCCAGCGTTGGGTGGGCAGCAGCTAATAGTGGCTGCTCCGCAAGCCCCTGCCACCAGCCTGGCCCCGGACCTGCCTGATGGACACGTGGCCCCAGAAGGGCCGCTTCTCCTTCCTGGGATCCTGTTCTCATGGAAACGAGTGACACCCCCTCCCCAGGTCTGCTGTAGGGACTCAACAGATACACACTGCATCAAGCCGGGGGGGCACCCTGAGGAGGGGGCACACCGTGGCCATCCTGGCGGAGCCTGTGAGCCCGCCTGTGAGGACCGACAGGCCTGTGAGGGCCAGTGCTGTGGGCGGGGGCGTCCAGAGGCAGGGGACACATGGCGAGGTTCTCTGGGTCAGGACATCCTGGTGTACACCGTACATGTGGCATCGAGAGTCGACCCCAAACTTGACCCAAGAGACACTAACAAGAAACAGTGAGCTCTGAGCCAAGTGGATGCGCCCTGGGACGGGCCTTGAGTCGAGCTCTGCTGGGACCTGTGACCCACAAGCCTGGAAAGGGCCCCGACGCCCTCCCCAGAGACACACACGAGTGAGTCACAGCCGCCTGTCCAGACTCCTGCTTGTAACACGGGTAAGATGGGGTCTGTTGTCTGGGTCAGGAAACGGGTGGGAAGGTCCCGGGTGACTTGCAGAACCCAGACAGAACCCCAGCAGGCTGATGGTCCCTCCTCCAACCACCCAGCTGCTGCCCACGGTCCGGGAAACAAAGGCCTGTGCCTCCCCCTCCCCGGCAGAGGCTGGTCCAACATCCACCCCAGTGTCAGGGCTGGAAGGGCCCTCAGATGTTGGCTTGTGCAGGAAGACTTCAAGCCCAGAGGGAAGGGACTTACCCAAGGACGGGGAGCCACCCAGAGGGAAGACTTGGGGGCATGAGGTTCTGGTTGGGGGGTGGGGGGCGTGGGGGCGCGGAGAGACACTAGGGCGGAGGTAGCAGGACCCGCAGGGCTGGCTCAGCCCTCCAGCCAGCCCTGGGAGCCTCCCCAAGCCTGCAGCCAGCTCTGTTGATCACATCACCTATTTCATTTCCTTCAGAGCACTCAGCACTACCTACAAGGATTTATTTTCCAGTTTCTCATCCTTCTGAAAGTCACAAAGGGTCTTGTCTATTTCCTGTGTCCCCAGTGCCTAAAACCCTCCTTGACTCACAGTGAAGACAACTGTGAAATGACCCCACAGGGTCTACACTGGCTTCCTGCACGGAGCTGCGGGGAGGCACAGCCCAGTGCTCAGAGATCTCCCGTGAAACCCGCTTCGGCCCTCAAGGCCCTGTGGTTCGAGACCCTTCCCTCCACTGGCCCCTTCTCTCCTGATCGGCAACTTTTCCCTCCCAGGGACCTCCTTCTTCCCCTCCAGCATTGAAAGGGGCTCCTGTCTTTCTCATCTTAAGATGGATCTTCCTGGATTCCACCTCCTGAATAGAAGGCCACAACGGGGCTGGAGTCGGGCATCTGCAGATCTTCCGGACGGGCAGACCGCTTCCCTAACCACGCCCCATCCGCCGGCTCTCCCTGCAGCCCACCCAGGCTCTCTGTTCACACTTTCCCTGCACTTGGTTCTGGCTTGTCGCAGCGATCATGGGACCAGTGACCGCAGGGAGGCTGCGAACGTGAAGGGCCGGGTCGGGGGCACCACGGGGGCTCCACCACGGGAGGGAAAGCCGCCCTTAGCGCCGGCTCAGGCCTGGCCCGGTCTGCAGGCTCCGTCTTCCCTCTGAGTCGCCTCCCTGGCCACCCCGGCAGGTGACCTGTGGGTGCCCAGGTTCAGGCCCCGCCGTCCGGGCAACAGCCGGCACAGGCGGCCGCGGGGGCCTTTCCTGCCTGGGCCGCGGCCCCAACCGCTGGCAGCGCTTCCGGCGGGCCTGCGGCGGGCTGCACTATCAGCGCGGCGCCAGACGCCCGGCCAGGATACTTGTGGTGAAACTGTGAGGGCGCACTCGGCCCTCTGGGGTTTCTCCGTGTCAGCCTCCAAGACAAATGGAGGGGGAGGCTGACACCCGGCCCGCCTCTTCGGCCCCCTTTTCCTCCGCTGGCCCCCCGCGGCCGTGGGCCAGCTCGAGGCCCGGCCACGGAGGAGTCGGGCTGGATCACGGGGCTGGACAGCGGCGCCGGATGATGGGCCGGACGGCAGGCTGGCCTGGGGGCCTGGACCGCCCGTGGCCCAGGGGCACCCACCCCCCACCAGAGACCCAGGGAGGAGGCTTGTCCGCGACCAGTGGACGTGTCCGCGTCTAAAGCACCTCTCCGGGCACGCTGGGCCGGCCCAGTCCACCCTCGCCCCTGGACTAGCAGGGGGCGCCAGGCCACACTGGCCACGGGGGAAGCCAGGACCAGGGAGGCGCAGGGCAGCCCGCGGCCCGGAACTGAGGAAGCGCGGAGCTGGGGCGGCCGGGCCCAGGCCTCAGCCGGGCCGCGCTGGGGTGATGGACGAGCCCGGCCGCCCGCCGCTCCGGCACACCTCTGGTCCAGGCCGGGCGGCCGCTCCCGGCGCGCGCCCCTAGGTGGCGCCCTCGCCTCCAGGCCGGGTGCGGCCTTGCGCATGCGCGGCTCCCCTGGCCGCGCTCCCCGGCAGGCCCTCTGCGCCTGCGCACTCGGCTCCGGACGGTGGGCTCGGCGGCCTCGGCGCGGCCCGCCGGCCCGGCAGAGGGCGCCCTCCGGCACGAGCCCTCGGCCCTGGCCCCGCGGTTCTTCTTCTTCCTGCTCCGCAGTGAGGGATTTACCCGAGCTCAGGGGGCGGGAGGCTGGAAGAGAAGCCGCCCGACGGCCGGCCGGGGGGACCCTCCGTCCGAGGCGGGCCGGGGTCGCTGCAGCCTGTTCGGCGGCGGCCGGCTCCGTTGCCCCGCTCCCGGCGGACGGTGCGGGAAAACGGCTCGGGGAAGACGCCCCGGGAGGAGGGGCAGGACCTCACTGGGCGGGCGAGGGGCTCCCGCGGAGGCCGGTCCCGCGTCTTGTGCCTGGGAGACATCGGGCGCGCAGCTGGAGTCAAAGCTGAGCGTGTCCCCCTCTCTGCTTGCCCTTCGCCTGACTTCAGGGTGCAGCCCGCAGCCTGAAGAGGCCCCGGGCCTTGGCACGGCCATCCCGCCCGGGCCCTCCCGTGTGTACCCTCGGAGGGCTTGCCGATTTGTGACTGAGTCTGGCCGTCACGTCACTGCTGTCCACGCGGACTCTGCTCCACTGTCGCCTTAGCGCCGGGAAGAACTCGTGCCCCGGGTGCTCCACACCCCTCCACACGGCTCGGGGCCTCACCCAGGCCACTTTACCTTTGTGGCATCAGGGTTCCCAGATGTAAAATTAACCTATACTGGCCACACAAACTTGCTCCCAGGAGCAAATCCCTTTTTTTTTTTTGCAAATCCATTGTTTAGTGGATAAAAAGCACTTGATGAAAGTACTATCTCCAAAGTTAAGAAATAAGTTATGAGAGGTTTTCAGCACAACGAAACCCAAGTTCACAGTCCCAACTTTATTGTCACTTGGTCACACGCACTTTTTAAAAAACACACACGCTTGCAAAATACCCACACATCAGGAATTAGAAGGCCATAAACAAGGGGCTTACAGGTGCCAAAAATATCCTAGGATTCAGAATAAACAAAACTCAAAAACTTCTTTGTTCAGAACACAAAGATATTTTGTTGTTCATGACGTTTAAGTTTTGCTGTTGTTTTAAAGGGATATTTTAGGGACAAAAATGAAGCTTCTTGCGTTGCCTGAGGCAGGGCCTGACTTCTGTCTTCCTTGAAAGCATTCTGCAAACTCCAGAAGCCGGTCTGTGCTGGCCTTGCCGTTCACGCCCAAGCCTGTGTCTGCAGGGCTACAGGGCATCCAGGATGTGGTCGATCTTGCCAACCAGCTCCTGCCGCTTTCCCGAGATGAGTTTCTCGTTCTCGATGTATGTGTCTTTCTTGAGCTTGCCGGCCACCAGCCGCTCGGCCTCCACTGCCGCCTTCAGGACCAGCTCCTTGACCTGCGCGTCCAATCTCTGCATTTCGCTCACCTGGCCGAGGCAAGAGCAGGGCAGGGTCAAGTGTGTCCCTGCACCACCTCCCAAGGCAGGGACGCTGGGGGGAGAGGCCAGCTTCACCCCTACAAGCCCTGTTCCTTCAGTCTCTGGCCCTGGGGCCGTGGAGAGTGTGAGCATCAAGTGTGACAACACGTGAGCACCCTGCACGGTGCTGGGCACACGCAGGCACTCGGGGAACATCCGTTCTCTTCCCTCCCACTGCCAGACTGGGCCAGGGACTGTCAGGCAAAGGACGGACAGCAGGGCAGGCAACGTGCGTTACCACTGACTGGGCATCAAGCTGAGGCCTTTAACAGCCACATTCGTCCAACACTTAGCGAGTATCTATGAGCCACGGTGCCAGGCACGCGTCTACGCTCTGGAAAACAGCAGACGCAACAGACAGGCACCCCGCCCGTGGAAGCCGACAGACAGCACCCACCTGAGGATGTATATGACTGATGGGTCAGAAAGGGCAGGTGCGCGTGCAAGAGCAGCGCAGGGCGACAGGAGGGGCAGTGGTCGGGGGCTCTCAGCCTCACCCCCGGGCTTCCCACACTTCACACACACTGACAGGCCTGAAGCCACGACGGCTGCGAGCTCAGCCAGGACCCGAGGGCTCCCCTCAGCCCCCAATTTAAAGATGCGGAAACTGAGGCACCCAAGTTAGGTAACTTTCCAGGTTCACAAAGTATGAATCAGAGCCTGGACTCCAAGCCATCATTCAAAGTGCTCCTCCCCACAGCCCAAGCAGCTGGAGGGGCAGCGCTCCACAGCGGCCACGTGGACAGTGCTGTGCAGGCCCCGAGACCCCAGATCTCACACCCCCAGGGGGGCACACGCAACACGGAAACACGACGGAAGTGCTCGCCCCACAAGCTGGCGGCGAGTCGGGGTGTCCCACACCATCGGTTGCATGGGCCGAGGCAGACGTGAGCCGGGTGCGCGGCGGCAGCAGGCACTCACTTTGTCGCACAGGTCGGAGCCCTCGGTCTTCAGCCGGGACTGCAGCAGCGCCAGCCCGCTGGTCAGGGCCTTGTGCTCCGTCTCCAGGCTCTTCTTGCCGCTGTTGAGAGTGGACACATCTCGCGACTGTTTGTACCTGTTGACCGTCTCGTCAAAGTGACGGTAGAGACCTAGCCTCTTGTTGACCAGGGTCAAGACCTGCTCTGTGATGCAGGCCACCTTCATCCTGGCTTCCGCAGCCGGGTCCTGGGGAGAGACATCGTGTGTGACGACATCTGGGCCTGAGCCCGGTCTGACCGTCACCTCCCAAGGAGCACCCGCCCCCAGCTGTGAAGCCAGAAAAGCATCTTCCTGGGAAGCCAGAGAAGCACACTCGCCGACCCTGGCGCTGGACAGCTCAGCAGTGGGCAGCATGGGCCGGGAAGACGAGGCACAGGGTCACATCCAGGTCCGGCAGCAGAGACAGACGGGGTGAAAGGTACGCTATCGCCGGGGGCCACGCAAGGGCAGGGAGGTGCTGAGGGAGGAGAGCCCGTGGCAGGGGGGCTCCCAGGGCCTTTACTGCGGCTCCCTCCTGCTCAGCACCTCCACGTGTTTTCAGGGCCTAAGGACGAAGCCCGAGCTCCGTGGCCACCACAGCCCTTTAGACATGGCCCCGCACACTCCCCAGAACCTCTCAGCACGGGCCTACTGCAGAGAGCAGTGGACAGTGATCCAACAGAAAACACTGAATCCAAACAACCAACCAATGAGGGATGCTTTTCCTTACAGTGGACAGCCAACTGCTAAGGTAAAAGGCCCCACAGTTTTCCAGCCACCACAACCGCTAACAGGTTCAGACAAGAACCGATAATGAACACTGATACCTAATGGGTGAACGTATACAGTATTTATATAGCCTCAAACAGACTGTATTAATTGCAAAGAGAAAAGCAGTTAACTTTTTGGTGAAGAAACCAGACAGGCACCAAGTCATCCAAGGAGTCACCACCACCAGCCCTGGGCCAGCTGACACCAGGCGCCTCCTGCATCACACACCACAGACACGGCTCCAGTTTATCACGCTCTCACCAAAAACGCGTAACAGGAATTCTCAGGGAGAGCCATAAGAAACCTAAATTACAAACGTTCCAGATTAAAGGAGACTAAGGAAATATGACAACTAAATGCAGCGCAGCATCCTCAACAGAGCCTCAAGCATGAAAACCACGCGCTCCAGAGGCCGCCCTGGGGCAGGAGGCGCAGGGCTCGCGCTGGTCGTCCTCACACGACTCCATGCTCCCGGGGCTGATCCGTGTGCTCCAGCCACTGGAGGCGGCGCCCGCAGGCTGCACGCACACCTGAGCATGCACGGACGGTCGGCGCCTCCCCCTCAGATGGCCCAGGGAGAAAATTACACACAGACATTGGCCCAAGTGTTAACTGCTCCGTCTGGGCGATGGGGGCACACGACTTGTTTTTACTGGTTCTGCAAAATGTCTACATGTAGAATTATTTTAAAACTCAGCACTTTTAAATTAATGAAAGAATGAGCAGTTTTTATACCTTAGGAAATGGGCATATGTCATCATAAAACCTGGACTCAGCCCTCCCACGTGACAGGGCTAACTGGCCACTGCCTGGCGCACCCCAACCCCGGGCAGCCTGGGGGACCACAGAACCAGCCGGACCAAGGTCCTTGTTCAAACCCACGGCCCCACTGAAGGCCGCCCTGCTGTCTGCATGCTGCTCCGTCTAGCCAGACACCTCCCACTTCCTGCCCGGTGGGGCGCCTTGCTCCAGAGGCGCTCTGCCCGCTGCCCACTCCACGGTATTCGCCGCCCGGCGGCAGCCTGACCTCACAGCATCACGGCCCATGATGACAGCAACAGGAGGAGGGGCTCCAAGGTTAAGGATCGCCGGGGCCACAGGCGGGGGTGGGGGGGGGTGGTGGTTGTCCAGGCTACAGTGTGTTGTCCAGACGGACGCAGGGCAAGCGCGCCACGCAGGCGGCCGGGTACCTTCGTTATGGAGAAGTCTAGCCTGACGTAGACGATGACGGTGAAGAAGAGGATGTAGAAGGTGGCCACCACCAGCAGCGGCTCCTGCAGCATGAGCACCTTGTTGAAGGTGTAGTGCACCTGAGAAGGGGGAGCGTTGCTGACGGGGGTGCGCCCGGACGCAGAGCCCGGGGCAGGGGCCTCCCCAGGCCGCGGCTGCTCTCGGGGGCCAGCGTGCGCGTGCCCGCGACTGCTGCCGGGTGCTGGCGTCCACATGCCCGCGACTGCTCCCGGGGGCCGCTGTGTGTGCCCTGCCCGTGGCCGCTCCCGGGGGTCGGCGTGCG
The DNA here is from genome assembly GCF_003369695.1 of Bos indicus x Bos taurus. NCBI lineage: Eukaryota > Metazoa > Chordata > Mammalia > Artiodactyla > Bovidae > Bos > Bos indicus x Bos taurus. Next base: position 1,478,787 of record NC_040097.1, read on the forward strand.
CGCCCCGCCCGCGGCCACCCTCAGTGGGGTTGCAGGGGGGCCGGCATGCGCGCCCCGCCCTGCCCGCGGCCGCTTTCGGGGGCCCGGCGTGCGCGCGTGCCGCGGCCACTCTCGGGGGCAGCGTGCACGCCTACCACGATGTCCTGGATGTGCTGCTCCACTAGGTTCTCCTTGTGGGCCACGATGACGGGCCGGCCGAACGTGTCCAGGTAGGTGTAGTGCAACTCGTCAGGGCCGCGGCTGATCTCATAGGGACTGTCCACCTGGATGTTCCTGGAGGAGACCGGGTGTGACAGCCTGACAAACCGCACTCCTACGGCGAGGATCCCAAGGCCCAGGGACCCCCCAGGGCCCCGGTCCTACTCCACTCCGCTCCCCGCCCAGCAGGGGTTCCACCTGGCCCTGAAACCGGGGGCCCACTGCCAGAAAAGCCTGCCCGAGCACGTCTCGTCCCCCGTGCCAAGGGCAGGCGGCCCTGTGAGGGCCCACTGGTTTCTACCGGCTGGACTCATGGAGAAGCTGGGCTCTGTGTGCCCCATCCTGGTTCAGCAGAGGCTGTCTTCTGATGAGATCCCTCTCCCTTCCAGATTCCTTGCTTTCTGCTTAAATCGGCCAAAGACAGCTCCTCTGTCTGTAACCATGGAACCTGATACACCATCTGAGACCTTGGCCTTCTGAACCTGGTCTGACCAGCCCAGATAGGACAGACTGTCTCCACTGTCCTTCCCTCTGTGAGGAGCACAGCACAGGCCACCCGCCTGCCTCAACTCTGAGTTCTTTCCTGCTGGTGGGCACCCGTCGGCCGGGGGCCATCACCCAGGCCTGCTGTGGATGTTCCAGGTTAAACCACCAGGAGCCCCTCCTCTGCACCCTGGAACCCAGAGTCCCCAAGGCACCAAGAGGGTGGGACCAGGAGGGGCAGGAAGGGAGGGCACACTCACTTGGCCCCTTCCGGCAGGATGATCTTCACGGTCAGAGAGTCTATGACCTGCTCATCAAACACGTGGTCCACCAGCCTCATCTTCAACGCGTACTGGTCTCCTAAGGGTCGAGCAGACACAGCGGTGAGTGGCTCGTGTGCGCCTTTCCAAGTGCTAGAACCCAGGCCCTGCGTGCCACAAGGAGCAACGGCCACTGCCAAGTGCCCGCCGCTAATGAAAGGCCGCGTCAGCCAGCTCTCGCTCAAGGAGCGCCCTGCGTCTGATGGGGCTCCAGAGACAGCTGTCAGCGTGCTGAAGACACGGAAGCCACCCGTGAGAAGGGGTTCCTGAGGCCAGCCTTCCTGAGAACGAGGAGAACACGCTCTCCCCATCAGATCATCACACACAACAACGAGAAACCCCACAGGAAAGAAAAAGACAGGCTTTGCCTTTTCCACCCTCTAATTACTGAAGACTGACCCAGGTTATAGAGGTACTCGTAGCTTGGGAGGTTGTAGCCAACGATGTAATGGGTCTTCCAGCCGCCGAAGAGCGGGAAGCGAGGCCGGATCTCCATCTCTACGGAGTCGTCCAGGATGAGCAGGTGACTGGTGGACACGTTGCCAATCTCGTCGCGGTAGTACACGTCCTGGGCCGCAGCGGGGAGGATGGTCTGCAGAGAGCAAGCACACTTTTTTGGAGACCCCAGAAACGGACCCAGAGAAGGACCACCCACAGAAGGACCCAGGACAGACGTCCCGCCCCAAGCTCCTCAGCACAGCACGCCATAAAGAGACCATCTCCATGTGAACCACCTCAGGAAAGCCTAACTTCCCTCATCCGGCTTCAGCGTTCTAGATACCTCATCTGCTTCTCAGTCAAGGGTGGCAAATAGCCAGATTCCCATAAATACCTTTGCAGATGCTAAGGGCTAAGTACAAAGCTAAAAATAACCTGTAAGTTGTTTTGCAGGAAGGGACACTGAAGATGGAAGAAAGCACATCAAATCACTACACGCTTTATGGTTTATTTACAAAAGGGGTTTCTCCACCTAGTATTTTTTACAATTTAAAAAAATTTTCACTTACTTTTAAATTATTCACTTCCAAACCTGTAAGCACCTTTTGATAATCGAGGTGAAATATAATGCCTTTGTCTGTTCACTGAGCCCTTCTGTATTATGCAGGTACATGAACATGCTTATAAGATTTCATTTATAAGACAAAAGAAGATATAAAACTGTATATGCAATACTATCAAATGTTTTTTAAAAACGATATTATAAGAAAAAAGAAATACGCATAAGTGTTAGCAATGCTAGGGTCTGGTTTTGTTCCTCCTTTTTCCATTATTCCCATTTTCTGTAAAAGAAAATGGCTGACTTACATGAATGGGGCTTTTTTTTTTTTGGGGGGGGGGGGGGCGGGCTGTGCTGCTAGTTCCCCGACCAGGGCCTGAGGCTGGGCCATCGTTCTCCCTCTGACTAGACAGTCACAGTGCCTCCCAGTGTCCAGGCCCATCAGCCCACACCTTAAACGAGCGGACGGAGGAGACCCCACTGTCCGGCTGCCTCTGGTAATCGTAGCGCGAGAAAGGCCCCTTGAGCGCGGCGCCCGTGTGCTTCAGGTCCACGTTCTCCTCCACGGCAATGTTACCCCAATGGGAGACCTCGATGACGCGGGTCATGCTGGTGATGGTCAGGAAAGGGCTGTTGTTCTCAGAATGCACTTTGAACGTGTCCTGCAGAGGAAGGAACAAGGAGGTCAAGGATCTGAGGGAACAGGAATCAACACTAGCTCACGGCAAACTGACTGCAGACAGTCTACACCTCAGCCCCAGGATGGTTAAAAACAAAACTCCACAAAACTTCTTTAAAAATCTTAAGTCGTAAATAAAGAAAAAACAGTAACGAGGAAATATCAATATATGTAAGAGCTAATGAAGACATCATCTGTCGCCGGTGAGTTAACAAATAGCCTAAAACTGAGCAAGACGCAGAGCATTACTGGATTTTTCTCTCCTGGAGAAAAGTTATCTGGAAAAATTCACAGAAGAGATGTTTTAGGATAATATATTGTTATGTGGCTAACCTGTATGTACGTGACAGTCACTCCTTTATGAGCTCTAAATAAACATACCGTTTCATTTAGTCTTCAGAACAGCACAATGAAGTAAGTACTACTTATCCCCATTTTACAAATAAAAACACCCAGGGGCCCTGAAGTCAGTATTAGGAAATCTTTCTGGTCACAGATACGAAGAACAGATTGGTGGTTGCCAGAGACATGGGTTGCAGAAATGGGTGAACTATTTTGTTTCTTTTTAAATAAATTGAATAAAAAAATCTTAAAGGTAAAATGACGAAAGGACCAGAAAATATAAACTATAAACCTGCAAACCTGCAGAGCCAAGTGAACTGTCAACAGAAGGAAGGTCACCTACGAACGGGCGAAGACATCTGCGAACGGCATGGCCAGTCAGGGGTCAGCATCCAAGACACAGAAAGAACGTGTACAACTCAGCATCAAAACCAGATGAGCCGATTTAAATGGGGAGAGGAGCTGAACAGACATTTTTCCAAGGAAGACATTCAGACGGCCAAAGGCAAGTGAAAAACACTCCACGTCACTGACCATCAGGGAGACGCAAACCAAAACCACGAGGAGAGGCCACTCGTCAGACGTCACTGATCATCAGGGAGACGCAAACCAAAACCACGAGGAGAGGCCACTTGTCAGAACAGCTGTTACCAGAAAGATAACAAACAGCAAGCGCTGGCGGGGATGTGGAGAAGGAGCCCTGTGCACTGCCGGTCGGAATATGAACTGGGCAGCCACTACGGAAACCAGCGGGGACGCCCTACAGTACAGGAGATTCCTTAAAAAGTGGAACGCGCAACTACCACACGACCCAGCAGTTCTATTTCTCGGCCTTTATCCAAGAAAATGAGAAGACTAATTAGGAGAGATTCCTGCACCCCAAAGTTCACAGCAGCATCATTTACAATAACCAAGATACAGAAGCAACCTCAGTGTTCATCACCAGACGAACGGATGTGAGGTACACACAGAGTGGAACGCTGCTCAGGCAGAAAAGAAGGAAAGCCTGCCATTGGTGACAGCGTGGATACAGCTAGAGGGTACAGCTAAGTATCCAAGTAAAATATCACTCAGACAAGACAAACACTGCATGGTCTCACTTAAATGCAGAATCTGAAACACAAATGGACAAAGGAAATAGAAACAGTCGTAAAAACAAACAGGTGGTCGCCACTGAGGAGGAGAGGGGGGCCCCAGAGGCGGGGGGCAGGGGGGGGGGAGTTGGAGGAGGGGGTGGGGGCCAGGGGAAGAAGGGGGAGCTGGGGGAGGAGGAGGGGATGGGGGAGAAGAGGGGGGCGGAGGGGGAGGAGGGGGGGGAGGAGAGGGGGGCGCAGGGGGAGGAGAGGAGGCGCAGGGGGAGGAGGAAAGGGGCTGGGGGGCCAGGGGAGCTGGGGGAAGAGGAGGGGGATCCAGGGGAGGAAGGAGGGGCCGGGGAGGAGGAGGGGCGCCGGGGGAGGCAGGAGGAGAGGGGCACTGGGGGAGGAGGAGGGAGGGGGCCAGGGAGGAGGAGGGGCGCGGGGGGAGGAGGGGCACAGGCGAGGGCCACTGAGAGCAGCACTCCAGACGCAGAATCCGTGGGTGCAGTCGGCAGCTTGAGTGTCTTTGTATGGTGACACGTCATAGCCGGGCTTTCCCTGGTGGTCATTCAGAAATGCACAGAAATATTCAATCACTATGTTGCGTAACAGGAACTAATGAAGTGTTGTAGGTCAATTAAACTTCAAAAAGCAAAAGACAAATTCACAAAAAGAGACCAGATTTGTGGCCCCCAGAGGCGGGGCGTGGGGGATGGGGGGGTGGAAGGAAGGGGAATTGGATGAAGGCAGTCAGAAGGTACAAACTTCCAGTTACGACATCAGTAAGTCCTAGGGATGTAATGTACGACATGAAAAATATAATTACTATTGCTGTGCATTATATATGAAGGTTAAAAGTAAATCTTAAGAGTTCTCATCACAAGAAAAGAGTTTTTAAATTTTTTTTTAAAATTCACAGCCCTTCACCCCATAAACTCTATAACTGAAGACCCGCAATTGGAGCCCAGGTCTGAACAAGTACCTGTTTCTTTAACTTTGCGTGAGCTGAGGAATGTGCGCTATGCTCCTTGCGATAACTGTTTCATGAGGAAGTAAATTTTTGCACTGTAAGCCTTTAACTTACTCAGGGCTGTATGTCAATTACACCTCGATAAAACTGGAAGGAAAAAACCAAGATACCTTTCTTTCCCAGAAGTCCAAGAAATGAACAAGATAAGGTGTATTTTAATTCTTATAGCTATGGCCACTTCATTCATTCTATGACTAGATTTTCAAAAATCCAACTGAATTATTAATCACATGTGATCGCATTTAATGCCAGTACTGACAAGGATGTGGGGAAGCTGGCAGTCACATACTGCTGGTGCCATAACAAACTGGCTAAATTATTTGAGAAACCATTTGAAAGTACACCACCAGAGATTTTTAAATGTCCACAGGCTTTGCTTTGGGTTTCCCTGGAGGCTCAGAGGGTAAAGCGTCTGCCTACAATGCAGGAGACCCGGGTTCAACCCCTGGGTCGGGAAGATCCCCTGGAGAAAACAAACAGGTGGTCCTGGAGAAGGGAATGGCCCCCCACTCCAGTACTCTTGCCTGGAAAATCCCATGGACTGAGAAGCCTGGTAGGCTACAGTCCATGGGGTCGCAAAGAGTCGGATACGACTGAGCGACTTCACTTTCTTTCATGCTTTGCTTTGAGAACTTGAAAAAAAATCTACTGCGAGTATAGAGCGAAAAAAGAGAAAGGCCAGCTGAAGCCTAAGGTAGAGCTCGAATGCCACCATGACACCTCTGCCCATGATGCTTTGTCTGCCTCTGCCCCAAGTCCCACCTCCTTTACAAAGCCTTCCTCAAGCCGCAGCCTCTACCTGAACTCCCAGGAGGAGGGGGGGTGAGCCCCACGGAGTCACTTCTCAGCAGGTTTAAATCCTGGCGTTGATTTTACAAAGGGCCCTGGAGTCCCACCCAAGCCTCTCAACGAGCAGTCCCTCTAGGACTCCAGAGCGGACAAGTGTGGCGAGGGCCCACCTGACTGTAGGCAGGGATGTCACGGAAGGGTCCGTAGTCCAGGAGGTCCTCGGAGCGCGTGGGGTTCCCCAGCTTGGTGTAGCTCTCTACATTCCGGGAGGCGAGCTTCACACGCATGGTCTGCGTTTTGGTCGGGTAGGGAGAGTAGAAGTAATGGTTCCCCTCAAACACCACGAACTGCTTCTCCGACTGGGTGATCTGGGTTGGGTACGGCTGAAGCACGTGGGTATAAACGGCTTCCACGATAACCGAGATCTTGGCCCCAGGATCAAGAGCCACTGGGAGCTTGACTGTGAAGAATCTCCCGCTGCAGGAAGAACGAGGGGAAACGAGACCGAGACACTGAAAAAAGAGCGGCTCAAAGGCACAGCGATATTTTGTGCCAAGGTGACACCACTGGCCTCTAAGAGACTACCTTCAACCTATTAACGTAAGCCTTTTAAGACAAACGTCCAGGGAGTTCCCTGGTGGCTGAGGGCTTAGGTTCTGGGCTTCCGCTGCGGTGGCTCAGGGAAGATCCTGCAAGCCATGCAGTGTGGCCCAAAAACCTCAAACAAAATAAAAACACAAATGTCTACATGTTCATCTCAAGGTTGTTTATAAGAGTGTCGAACAACCCAAATGTCCAACAACAGGGTAAGTGCTGAAAGCATTGCAGTAGAGCCGCACGGAAGGCCGGCCGACACGGAGACGCGTCCAGGGGCGCTGAGGCAGCCCCCGACACGCTGGGAGCGCCAGGCCACTCTGCTGCTGGGGTTCCAGCCTGCGGATAACGTGCAACCGGAGGCGGCGAGGCAGACGCATGCTGGCTGCCACCTTACCTTTGACCCTTAATGCTGGTTTCTCTCACTTCCAGATTGTTCTCCTCCTCATCCTCTCCCTTCACCTGCATCAGGACAAAGGAAGTTATTCTTTTTTGTCTTTTAGCCTCTAAATTTTGAGTCAGCAATTAACTGCCTCAGAATGTCCACGTTAAAGAATTCCTGCTGCCAGAACTTTGTGAAGATCGAATTCTTCACCATTCAGTAACAATTTTTCAACCAAAATACAGGAACACTTCAAAAGACTGACTTTTTCACTGAATAAGCTGTATAATATGCTCCATAAAACCATAATATTTTCCTGACTGATAAAATACACACGTACAAATTAAAGATATACTTCCAAATACAGTTCACACGCCCAAATATAAAGGCCGGAAAGGTTTCTTTCTGGAGATTTTGTTCTTCATTTACACTCAAACATGCATGGGAAAAAACCTCAGCATTATTTATTGGTATAGTAGAAAAGCCTCATGCGTAATGAAAACTGACTTTACTTGCACAAAAGGCATTAACAGTGGTGCAAGCAACGGCACGACACACTCCTTTCCCCTCACCCCTCCCTCCACGACACACTCCTTTCCCCTCACCCCTCCCTGCAGCCCACTGTACAACCACAAAGAGCATGCCAACTCCAGCGGGCTGCAGGGTCCTTCTGAGGAGAGCAGGCGTCTCGAATGAGACTGTGGAGCAGGTGCTAAGGAAAAAGCTTATACACCCACCACTATCTCTCTGCCAACCCAAACTCCACCAAAAGAAAAAAATTTAAGACTACCTTTGAGGACTGAAGCAGTGATCCCCAATAGAGTATGCAAAGCTATCATGAGAAAGCTGTTTGTAGTATCTCAAAAGCCTAAAAGTTATCATACAATCATCCTCAACAGAGTCAAACAGCCTAATAAACACAACCGATTTCACTCTTAGCACAATGGGAACATTCTAGTATATTCCTATTTATCAGGAACTCTCACTGTTCAGCTATATGGTGATTTTGTCTTAAGAACTATTCCTCTTCATTTTTAAGTATTTATCAGATTCACTGCCTGAACTAACAAAAGATTATAGACAAAAGGTTTCAAATATAGGATGTAAATGAAAGGAAAAATGTCTTTGGTGGCAAGGAGACAAGGAACCACTGGCTCCTAGTCACTGATCCCCACAGTCCCTTCCACCAGCTTCTGAAATTCTACATGTAAGGGTGAAGATAATTCCCTGAAAATACTTCAAGCAACCGCACCAAGACTCCCAGTCAGTTGTTGGAAAACACACATTGTCTTGGTTAAGTTCATCATCTGATTATGTCCCCCACTGAGAAAGAGGTACAAAAGAGCCTCTCTTTTGGACTCCAAATTAAAAAAAAAAGACTGGATAAATCTGGTGATGGGACCGCGAGGTTTCATACTCCTGCAGAACCCTGCCTCTTCTCACCTAGGCCAGAAGAGGCAGTGCAGTGTGCTGAAGAACACAAATGAAGTCTTAAACAAACTAGCCTAAACCCTGACTCTACCCTAAGACTGCAGGCAGGGGTTTTAACAACTCAGCCCCCAGACTCCAGCCCTCACCTGCAGCTAGAGTACATACACATCAAAGGGCTGTCGTGAGAGTTAAATGAGAATGTCCTTAAAATACCGACGACAACACCCAACAGCAGGTGAATTCTCAGTAAGACACCAGTACAGTAATCCAGGTTGGAAGCGCGCTCTCCAGGCACGATGGCCAGATAGCTTCTGCTGTTGTCTGGTTACACTCTGGCAACCTCGCTAGGTAGGAGGAGCTTTTATAAAAGAGTAGGACTTAACAGTTCAGAACAGAAAAGTGAAGTTTTAATCCATGCTTCCACAAAGCTTGAAGTAAAACTGCGTCCTACATCATGGAGGAGGCCTGAAAGGGAACAGGAGTCATTTCGGAAGCATGACCTCTATAAAGGCAACTTTACAGCTCCAAGTTCAGAAGACACTGTAATGACTATTTTCCCAACTCATAATTGAGTAACCACTTAATCCACGTTGTCTAATGGGAACAGCAATGAAAGGCAAACCTCCGTGCATGCGTATCCCCTGCGCCCAAAGCCAGCACTGCCTCCTCGAGGGACGTAAACTGACGACTGAAGTGCCTGGAAGAAAGAAGCCGCCTGGGGAACCGTTTACTGCTTACTGTCAGAGTGAGGACACGCCGGGGGGGCAGAGAACGGGACTTTCCTCTTCTGTACCGTATTACTCGCACGAGCTTTTAAACTAACTTAAAGAAGAGAGAACTGTTTTTTTTTTTTAAAGAGTTCTTCGCAGCCCTAAGAAATGCGTTCTGTGTGCAACGGTTTCAAAGAGGCACAACCTTGGAAGCAGGAGATCGGAGCTTCCGACCGCTGTGACCACAGGCGGCTCCCCGTGACCCCGCAGGGCCGGGGCCCGGCCGCCCGCGCCGCAGGCCGGTGCTGACGTGTCCGGGGCGGACGCCGAGCCGCCCCGCCGCCCGGGCCCGCCCCGCCGCCCCGCTCACCTGCACGCCGAGGTGCGCGAGCCGGGCCTCCAGCTCGGGCTCCAGCGCCAGCAGGAAGGAGGCGGCGCGGGGCGAGGAGCCGCTGCCCGCGTGCGCCAGGACCACCTCGGCCGTCACCTTGGCCAGGTGGCTGCTCAGGTCCACCGTGCGCTTCACATCCTCGTTGACCAGCGGCGGCGCGTCCGAGGAGGCGCGGCCCGGCGCCGGGGCGCAGGCCGCGAGCAGCAGCAGCAGCGGCGGCAGCAGGCGGGCTGCGGGTGCCTCCATGGCCGGGACCGAGCTGAGCCGCAGGGCGCCCGCCCCCCGCACGCCCGCGCGCGCCCCGCGTCCGCCACGGCGCAGCCGCTCATTGGCCCGGCCGGAGCCCAAGATGGCGGCGCCCGCACGAGGACCCGGTCTCCATGGCAACGGGCGGCCCGCCGAGCGCCTGCCTGCGCGCGCGGCGGCCTCGTGTCCCGGAGGGCGGCGCCTGCTGACCCCACCGCCGGAAGGCGGAGCGGTTTCTGCGTCCCTCCCCAGGAAGTGGTGCCGCTGAGTGGGTGGCATTGTTACTTTTTAGCTTAGAAAATACTGCCCCCAAATTCCCTGTAAACCTGAAGACACTTGCATTCTCTTCATTGACTGTCTCAAGAAGCGACTTGACTGAACTTTGAGTTGCATACCCATCTGAAGAAAGGACAGGAAGACATCCCTTTAGCGGAGAACCTAGTTTTGGCGAGGAAGAAGGAGGGAAGATGTCTGGAAGATGGTGGGCAACCTGGGTCATAGAACTCCGCAGTCCTAGGGACTTTGATTACTTCCGTTTGTGAGTCAAAGTGCGCCAAACATTACCGGTGCTCGAAGGGAACGATACCCCAGTCTAGGCCAGACTCGCTGTCCCAGAATCTGGAACCTGAAGGGAGCAATTACACCTGAAAACTGTGGACTGACTCGTCTGCCCGGGAGGCCTCAGAGCTGCCTCGGGCCCCAGCTTCTTGGTGTGTGCTGCTTCAGTACCTCCCTGGACCCTGGGAGCACAAGCTCTTCTCAAAACCCGAGGAAGCACGAGCTCATCCAGTGGTAGCCACGCGCTTCGGGAAGCAAGCTCACTCAGAAGGACAATGCAGATAGCGGAGTGCGGATTATTACGCCGGCGGGCCCGAGGCAGCGTCTCCTCTTAGCCAAGGACCCTGATCAGTTTTTGTGAAAACCTTATATGCCCTAAGTGTACAGCTTAAACCCACCTCCCCAAATTCCCTGAAACTAGTCTGAACAAGGTTGGAATTTACGACTTTGTTCTGTTACACAGAGCATTAGCATATTCTTTAGGCGATAGAGAGTCCAAGTCCTGAGGCTTTTTTATCAGGGGTCTGGTTTCGCATTGGTATGCCATTTCTATAGACACCGGGCACAAACTTCAGAGTCCACTGGGAGGGTGATCATGCGTGTAGCCTAATGTTCGCAGCCTGGTCTAAGATGGAGTCCAGCTCTGTCTGTTTCCTCCTTAATTCCCCTCTCCTGATGCTCTTAACTCATGGTATGAGCATCACTCATAGGGATATATTGCACCCTGGCTCTCCGACCGCCAATTTGAGAGAACAACACCAACCTTTGGGTTACAGAGTTCCTAATACATTGTAAAATGCAGGGTCCACAAAGCAGAACCATCAAGGCAACTACAACAATGGTAAATATATAATTTTCCACCAATCGTCCTTCATCCAAGATAGGACCAAAGTCCAGAAAGGAATGTTTTCATTTGACAGTGCTTTTACCTGGTTTTTCATGTCATCTAAAGCAGTCGATACACTGCCAGGTAAGTCAGGAATGTATACACGACATTCAACCTTGGTTATAGCACAGGTCCCTCCTTGAGCAGCTGTGAGTATGTCCAAAGCCATTCTATTTTGAATTACTGCTTTTCTCATTTGGATTTGCTCTTCATTTAAGGCTTGGATGGCTTTTGTACTATCTAGGAGGGCCTGTTTTGTGAAATTAGTCAAGGCCTCTACTTCAATCATAACATCTGTTGTCCCTATAGAGGGTGCGAGTAAGGCAGCAATATATTCATACCACTGAAACACAGATCTTGTCTACCTAGCATGTAAATAAGGTAGAGTTACTGAGGCTTGTTGTAGGTTAGGCTTTATGCTGCCATGGGCAAAAGCGAATCCCAGTATGCAGCGCCCTACCCAGCCGATTGGTAGCCAAGGCCAAAGGTTAGGCCCACAAAGCCATTGGGTTCCATTGGGCGCCACCCAGCAGATTCCAGGGTTATATTCCAATCAGAGCCTGGCCAGTGGATGGACTGGTGGGGTGGTATGTGACCGCGGATGTTCATTTACATGGTTCGGGGATAGGTATCCCATATATTGTAGTTCTTTCGAGTCTAAGGGACAGTCCCCAAACCCTACCCTTTTGTTCTTTTTGTTCCCAGCCTATAGCAGCGGGAGTAATTAATTGGCCCTTTTCTGGGGCCCATTCTGTTGTTTTTCTCTGTTTCTTTGCATTGATCGCTGAGGAAGGCTTTCATATCTCTTCTTGCTATTCTTTGGAAGTCTGCATTCAGATGCTTATATCTTTCCTTTTCTCCTTTGCTTTTCGCTTCTCTTCTTTTCACAGCTATTTGTAAGGCCTCCCCAGGCAGCCATTTTGCTTTTTTGCATTTCTTTTCCATGGGGATGGTCCTGATCCCTGTCTCCTGTACAATGTCACGAACCTCATTCCATAGTTCATCAGGCACTCTATTTATCAGATCTAGGCCCTTAAATCTATTTCTCACTTCCACTGTATAATCATAAGGGATTTGATTTAGGTCATACCTGAATGGTCTAGTGGTTTCCCCACTTTCTTCAATTTCAGTCTGAATTTGGCAATAAGGAGTTCATGATCTGAGCCACAGTCAGCTCCTGGTCTTGTTTTTGCTGACTGTATAGAGCTTCTCCATCTTTGGCTGCAAAGAATGTAATCAGTCTGATTTCGGTGTTGACCATCTGGTGATGTCCATGTGTAGAGTCTTCTCTTGTGTTGTTGGAAGAGGGTGTTTGCTATGACCAGTGTGTTCTCTTGGCAAAACTCTATTAGTCTTTGCCCTGCTTCATTCCGTATTCCACAGCCAAATCTGCCTGTTACTCCAGGTGTTTCTTGACTTCCTACTTTTGCATTCCAGTCCCTTATAATGAAAAAGACATCTTTTTTGGATGTTAGTTCTAAAAGGTCTTGTAGGTCTTCATAGAACCGTTCAACTTCAGCTTCTTCAGTGTTACTGGTTGGGGCATAGACTTGGATTACTGTGATATTGAATGGTTTGCCTTGGAAACGAACAGAGATCATTCTGTCGTTTTTGAGATTGCATCCAAGTACTGCATTTTGGACTCTTTTGTTGACCATGATGGCTACTCCATTTCTTCTGAGGGATTCCTGCCCGCAGTAGTAGATATAATGGTCATCTGAGTTAAATTCACCCATTCCAGTCCATTTTAGTTCGCTGATTCCTAGAATGTCGACATTCACTCTTGCCATCTCTTGTTTGACCACTTCCAATTTGCCTTGATTCATGGACCTGACATTCCAGGTTCCTATGCAATATTGCTCTTTACAGCATCGGACCTTGCTTCTATCACCAGTCACATCCACAGCTGGGTATTGTTTTTGCTTTGGCTCCATCCCTTCATTCTTTCTGGAGTTATTTCTCCACTGATCTCCAGTAGCATATTGGGCCCCTACTGACCTGGGGAGTTCCTCTTGCAGTATCCTATCATTTTGCCTTTTCATACTGTTCATGGGGTTCTCAAGGCAAGAATACTGAAGTGGTTTGCCATTCCCTTTTCCAGTGGACCACATCAATGAAAAGAAATAGAGGAAAACAACAGAATGGGAAAGACTAGAGATCTCTTCAAGAAAATTAGAGATACCAAGGGGACATTTCATGCAAAGATGGGCTCAATAAAGGACAGAAATGGTATGGACCGAACAGAAGCAGAAGATATTAAGAAGAGGTGGCAAGAATACACAGAAGAACTGTACAAAAAAGATCTTCACGACCCAGATGATCATGATGGTGTGATCACTGACCTAGAGCCAGACATCCTGGAATGTGAAGTCAAGTGGGCCTTAGAAAGCCTCACTATGAACAAAGCTAGTGGAGGTGATGGAATTCCAGTTAAGCTATTTCAAATCCTGAAAGATGATGCTGTGAAAATGCTGCACTCAATATGCCATCAATTCTGGAAAACTCAGCAGTGGCCACAGGACTGGAAAAGGTCAGTTTTCATTCCAATCCCAAAGAAAGGCAATGCCAAAGAATGCTCAAACTACTGCACAATGGCACTCATCTCACAGGCTAGTAAAGTAACGCTCAAAATTCTCCAAGCCAGGCTTCAGAAATACGTGAACTGTGAACTTCCTGATGTTCAAGCTGGTTTTAGAAAAGGCAGAGGAACCAGAGATCAAATTGCCAACATCCGCTGGATCATGGAAAAAGCAAGAGTGTTCCAGAAAAACATGTATTTCTGCTTTATTGACTATGCCAAAGCCTTTGACTGTGTGGATCACAATAAACTGTGGAAAATTCTTAAAGAGATGGGAATCCCAGACCACCTGACCTGCCTCTTGAGCAATCTGTATGCAGGTCAGGAAGCAACAGTTAGAACTGGACATGGAACAACAGACTGGTTCCAAATAGGAAAAGGAGTACGTCAAAGCTGTATATTGTCACCCTGTTTATTTATATGCAGAGTACATCATGAGGAGCGCTGGGCTGGAAGAAGCACAAGCTGGAATCAAGATTGCTGGGAGAAATATCAATAACCTCAGATATGTAGATGACACCACCCTTATGGCAGAAAGTGAAGAGGAACTAAAAAGCCTCTTGATGAAAGTGAAAGTGGAGAGTGAAAAGGTTGGCTTAAAGCTCAACATTAAGAAAACGAAGATCATGGCATCCGGTCCCATCACTTCATGGGAAATAGATGGGGAAACAGTGGAAACAGTGTCAGACTTTATTTTTTGGGGCTCCAAAATCACTGCAGGTGGTGACTGCAGCCATGACATTAAAAGACGCTTACTCCTTGGAAGGAAAGTTATGACCAACCTAGATAGCATATTCAAAAGCAGAGACATCACTTTGCCAACAAAGGTTCGTCTAGTCAAGGCTATGGTTTTTCCTGTGGTCATGTATGGATGTGAGAGTTGGACTGTGAAGAAGGCTGAGCGCCGAAGAATTGATGCTTTTGAACTGTGGTGTTGGAGAAGACTCTTGAGAGTCCCTTGGACTGCAAGGAGATCCAACCAGTCCATTCTGAAGGAGATCAGCCCTGGGATTTCTTTGGAGGGAATGATGCTGAAGCTGAAACTCCAGTACTTTGGCCACCTCATGGGAAGAGTTGACTCATTGGAAAAGACCCTGATGCTGGGAGGGATTGGGGGCAGGAGGAGAAGGGGACGACAGAGGATGAGATGGCTGGATGGCATCACTGACTCGATGGATGTGAGTCTGAGTGAACTCCGGGAGTTGGTGATGGACAGGGAGGCCTGGCGTGCTGCTATTCATGGGGTCACAAAGAGTCGGATACAACTGAGCGACTGAACTGAACTTTCTGGGGCCATCCAAAAGTATTCATCCCAGACTTGGTAAAATTGTTCAACATATCTAGAGGCTTGTCCTCCCTTGCTGGTCAGGGAGCCTTTTTCCTTTTTGCTCTTTAAATATGAGGTATAGGCTTTTATTACTTCTATGAAACTGGCATGTGTATCAAATGTAACCCCATGACCCATGTCTATTGACGTCTGGTTTACACCAAGAGAGCAGGGAGAGATTATGATTGACAAGAGAGAGGAAAGTGTCTTTTTGTCGTCCCAGAGAAGAGAAGAGCAGTTTAAAAAATCTCCTTGGCAGAGCAGTGACACCCACCAAGGCATTCCATCCATCACAGACAGAGGCATAGCCCCACACACCCAGCAGCTGGAGGTATGGTGGAAGTCCGCGTAGGAATGTGCCCATGAGATGAAAACATTGTTCTGAGTTGAAACTGAAGTTAAATTCAAAATCACGTTGATGAGGCCAAGCGGCAGGAGTTGATAATGAGGCTTCATCCTGAAGGGGCTCGTCCAGGATCTTCTTTTCCTTCTTCTTAAGGATGGTCTTAGTCTCTCGAGGGTCAGCGGGGTCCCTCTGTGCAGTCCACTCAGCGTTTTTGGGGTCTGCGTGGTATGTTCTCTTCACCCTCGTATGATGGATCCAAGGGGCAATACCTGCAACTTTAACTGCAGTAGGGGTAGTTAGAATAACATAAGGGCCCTTCCACCGAGGGGCTAGTGAGTCATGTTTCCAATCTTTGACCCATACTTGGTTACCAGGCGTAAACTCAAGAATCTGTTCCCCCAAAGGGAACTGCACTCTTTCTTGTACAAACATAGTTACCTGACTAATTATCTTACCTAACTGTTCCATCTGCTGCGAAATCCCATCCCCCCTTATCCTAGGCAAATTGGTTGATACCTGTTTTATTATGGGAGGGGGTCTCCCATATACAATTTCCTATGGAGAGTAGCCATGGGACCGAGGGGTCATCCTGAGTCTGAGTAGAGCCATCGGAAGCAAGTCCACCCAGGAACAGTCTCTATGATCCACTTGGAGAGTCTCTTTAAGTGTCCGGTTGGTCCGTCCCACCATCCCAGAACTCTGGGGTCTATGCAGTGTGCAGTTTCCATTTGATGTTTAAAGTTTTACTCACTTGTTGTACTACATCAGCTACGAAAGCCGGGCCATTGTCCAATCCACTGCTGGTAGGAAATCCAAATCTGGGGACTATCTCCCTAAGCAGGCACCGGCCTACTTTCTGACGCTCCTTCAGTCCAGGTAGGAAAAGCTTCTACCCACCCCAAGAAGTACATACCGTGACCAGCATGTAACGGTAGTGTCGGTGAGGTTTCATTTCATTGAAGTCCACTCCCAGGTGTTCAAAGGGCAGCGTGCCTTTCAGCTGAATCCCCAGAGGTTTCTGTCTGTGCCGAGAGGCAGCATTGACCTGTGAGCAGACGGTGCAGTTCTGAGATTCTGCCCTGCATAGGGAAGAGAGGCGGGGAACCAGGAAATATTTTCGAATTAGCTCTTCCAGTTTAGCATGGCCCAGGTGGGTCACTTGGTGTGTTTGGCTTACCAGAGTGGGTGCCAGCTCCTCCAGTACCAATAATTTGCCACTTGGCAATTCCCACCGTCCCTTTTCAGTCTTAATAGCCCCTTCCGCTTTGGCTAGTTGGTTTTGGGCTTCAGCGTATTTTGGAGAGTCCAATGCTGGCTCAGGAAGTTCTGCCAATACGAGCGCTTTAACAGGGGCCTCACTTGTGATCCCCACGACCTCGGCTGCTTGTTTAGTGGTCTTATCTGCCAGTCTGTGTCCCCGAGCCTGGCGGGTATCCTCTTTTTGATGTCCTCGACAGTGTACGACTGCAACCGTTTCTGGTTCCCAGACAGCATCTCATAGGGTCAGAATTCCTTCCTTCCTTTCGGTATCTTTTCCACTGGCTGTCAGAGGCCCCTCTCCTTATACAGAGCCCCGTGTACCTGCAGTGTGGCAAAGGCGTGCCTGGAGCCGGTGGAGATGTTCAGTCTCTTGCCTTCTGAAAACTGGAGTGCCCAAACCAAGGCCCATAACTCGGCTCATCGAGCAGACCAGTGTTGTGGCAAGGGGCCAGCCTCGATGACAGTCTTTTCTGTGACTATAGCGTAAGCCGACAGCCGCTGCCCTTGTTTCATCAGGCTAGTGCCGTCAGTTTATATGACCCAGTCAGGGTCCTGAATCGGATGGTCTCGGAGGTCAGGTCTGCTAGCGTAGACTTCTTCCAAGACTTCCCCACAGTCCTGAGGAGGTCCACCCTCTCCCACTGGAAGGAATGTGGCTGGGTTTAAAGTCTGGCAAGGCTCAATACGGAGGCTAGGGTTTTCACATAACAACCCTTGATATTGAATAATCCGGGAGTTTGATAGCCATTTGTGGGGATCTCCTCGTAAGACTGCGTTGACCTCATGTGGGACTCTTATGACCAGATCTTGGCCTAAAGTCAATTTAGTAGCTTCTCGTGCAAGTAGGGCAACTGCGGCGATGGCTCGCAGGCATCCGGGCCACCAGGTGACGACGTTGTCAAGCTGCCTTGAGAGAGAGGCTACAGGCCTGTCCCACCTTAAGACTGAGTTAACACTCCCATTGCTGTTCTGTCCTTGTCAGTCACTTACAGAGGAGAAGGCTTGGCAAGGTCTGGCAACCCCAGTGCGGGGCTGGTAGAATTGCCAGACTTAGTTCATCACAGGCTTTTTGTTGTTTTCCAGTCCAATGTAGTGGACTTCCCTTAGGCCCTATCGGGAGTTCATATAAAGGGTGGGCCATTTGGGAATATCCTGGAATCCAGATTCTGCAAAACCCAGTAGCTCCCAGAAACTCCCAGACCTGCCGACGAGTCTTAGGTGTTGGGATTCTCAGGATCACCTCGTTTCTGGACTGGTCCAATAACCTTGTGCCCTTCTTTAAAACAAACCCCAGATGCCTGACCGCCTCCTTGCAGAGCTGCGCCTTCCTCGACACCCGGGAACCTGCTTCCATCAGCAGCTGGAGCAGGGCTTTTGTCCCTTCCCAGCATTTTCCCTTGGTCTCGGCAGCCAGCAGCAGGTCGTCCATGTATTGTAGGAGCCAACATCCGTCATTTTCCGGCTGGGATGAGTCCAGGTCAGAAGCCAGGGCTTCCCCAGAAATGGTTGGGAAATTCTTAAACCCTTGTGGGGGAGTCCAGGTGAGCTGTTGTTTGGTGCCCCCGACTGGATCTTCCCATTCAAAGGCAAAGATGGGCTATGACGCTGGGGCGAGGTGTACGCAGAAGAAGGCATCCTTGAGATTGAGGCGAGTATAAACTTTAGTCCTCGGCGGGAGGAGGCTAAGGTGTAGGGGTTGGAACAGTGGGGTGTAAAGTCACGGTAGCCTGGTTGACTCGCCTGAGATCTTGTACAGGCCTCTAGTCCTGTCCTCCTTCCTTCTTGACTGGCAGGGTCGGCGTATTCCAAGCCGACTGGCACTCTACTAGAATGCCCGCTTGTTTCAATCTATTGATGTGGGGCAGTATGCCGGCCCAGGCCTCTATCGGTAGCGGGTACTGGAGCTTTCTAACCGGGATGGTGCCTGGTCTGAGTTCTATTATCACTGGGGCTTGATGTTTAGCCAGCCTGGGAGGAGAGGGGGTTGTCTTCCACCCAGACCTCAGGGAATAATTGAGTTAGCTCTCTCTCATTCTCTTCCGGCCACCCGGCTCTGCCTTCGGAGGCTCATGCAACCTCCACTCATCTTGGGGGGGTGGTGGTCTTGAGAGAGAGAGCAAATACGTCATAGTGCCCACCCAGAAGGTGGGCCTCTCCTCAGGGGAGAAAGTCACCTGTGCTCCTAGTTTGGAGAGCAAGTCTCTTCCCAACAGGGGTACTGGGCACTCGGGAACACAGAGGAATTCATGAAGCACTTGGTGCCCCCTCATCTGGCATTTTCTGGGCTGGCAGAACGATCTAATCACGTCTTCTCCCGATACCCAGGTACAGCGGTAGTCTTTTTGGACAGTGGTGCCACAGGTTTTACTGCCGACAGTTCGGCTCCTGTACCCACCGTGAAGTCAATGTTTTGGTCCCCCACTTGTAAGGCCACCGTGGGCTCTCGGGGACCTGGTATCTCTGAGCCCCGGCGGCCCTATTTAATTTCCAAGTCAGCAAGCCCCACCACTGCGGGCGCTTCCTCTGCCTTCCTTGCCTCAGGCGTTCATTCTTCCAGTGGCCAAAAGCTCAGCACCGGGCTCACTGGTGTGGCTGTAACGGGGCCCAGGGCTTCTGTTGGGACCGGTTGAAGGGCTGTCCTGTCCCTGGGGCAGGAGGCGGTTTTCGGGAGGGCCCGAGATAGACTTTCGTAGTGCAGTGGCTAGCATTGCAAATCTCCGTCTGTCCTCTGTTCTTCTTCTTTTCTGTTTCTGTGTCCCTGTTCCGGAACACTTTTGTCTGCTATTTCAATTAATTGGGAGCTGGATATGGATAGCACCCCTTCTGTCTTTTGAAACTTTCGGTTAATATCGGGGCATGCCTGCGAGATGAACGCCGAGTTTACAACAATCTGAGAGCCCGCACCTTCCGGCTCTTTGGGCGTATAAAGTCTATAGGCTTCGAAGAGCCTTTCATAAAATTCAGAAGGTGATTCATTCCCCTTCTGAATTACCCCAGCAGGTTTGACATGTCCATTGGCTACAGGCTCCCCTCTTCAGCCCATGTATAATGGCTGTCCAATATCTGTCTAGTTGAATCCTCCCGTCTTCTGTGTGATGGTCCCGATTAGGTTTATCAGCGGGGAAGGCCTGCTCTATCCACCTTTCTAGGTTTGCAGCACCTTCTGGAACCACCTCTCGTAACCATTTTTTTTGCTTCCATATTAATCCTATACCTCTCCTCAGTACTGAAGAGAGATGTCAATAATTGCATGACATCATCCCAGGTTGGTCGATGGGTGCAAAAGATGGTTTCCATCAATCTAGTCTTAGCTTGTGGCTCTTCTGAGTAGGGGGGGGTATGCTTTTGTCAGTTCAGTATGTCGGTTGATGAGAAGGGCTGGTAGTAATAAGCTACAGGAGCTTGATGGGAATTACCGTCCTCCCCTTGCACCGGAGGTTGCTGGGCTTCTCTAAGAGGCATCTGTAGTGGTGCCTTTCCATCTGGCTCTCTGGCAGAGCGCAGTCTCTGCTTCATTCCAATGTCTCCCTTCCCTTCTACGGTAGTACTCATGGGAGTGGAGGACAGAGCTTGGGGCATATGACGTCAGCAGTGGTTGAATCCAGTGGGTTGTAGCCTGTTGCCCCTTCAACTAAGGTTGGAGCTTGCCGGAATGGCGGCTCTACGACCCGTGGGACTGTCAGGAGGACTGGTGAAAGTGGAGACTCTGGGAGGCTTACCGGCCTCTGGTCAGTTCCCTGTGGGGAGGCTCTTGGCCCGCAGGAGCATCGGTTGCTGGGATCATCATCCGTATGGTGGCGGGGGAAGTTCTTCCCCCTCTGGATCCTGTAAGATTTCCTTTTCATCTTTGGCTGCTTTTTGAGCCATTAATATCTTTCCTTCCCCATTATGGATCTACAATAGGGCCCATTTCGGGGCGGGGGGTGTCCTGGGCTGTGCCTAGCCAAGAGTCTATGTGTGGGAACTGATCAGGGTGTCCAGGTTTTCCTGTAACTATGGCATAGACTGTCTTTATTAAATTTAAGTCCATGGTACTCTCTGGTGGCCAACCGACTCCCATTGCCGGCCATTCGACGTTGAAGAGAGTGCGGAGCTGGTTGGGTGTCATCTTTGTCCTGTAGACTCTGTCAAATCCCTTTTGGAAGTTTTTAATCATATTTTCTAGTACAGTTGCCTTAGATCCGCTTCCTCGCATTTTTCTTACCTTCTTGTTGATGGTTTAGATGTCACTCCTGTGCCGGCAGGCTTAATTGGATGAGGATAAAAACACAGGTGGGTTAGACACCCCACGTCCCAGGCTTCTCCTGGAAAGGCCAATTTGTACTCAATGATATACTTTTTTTTCTTTCTACCCTAGCTAGTTTGAGGGGTTGGGGGTTTCTCAGCAGATAGGGCACCTCCTGGGGGAATGAGGAATATGAGCACACAAGGACCAAGTTTCTTCTCCTATAACTTCCTGGTGATCGCTTCGTAATAATTTTCCCCAAGACGGCGTGGACACACCTCCTAAATGACCTTCACAAATTCCCTTCCCAAGCCCTAACACGCTTGTCGACCTGTGTACCAAGCAATCGCTGCCG
Organism: Bos indicus x Bos taurus; assembly: GCF_003369695.1. Classification (NCBI taxonomy): domain Eukaryota; kingdom Metazoa; phylum Chordata; class Mammalia; order Artiodactyla; family Bovidae; genus Bos; species Bos indicus x Bos taurus. The sequence goes on from NC_040097.1 coordinate 1,499,990, forward strand.
CCTGTCTACTCCAGGCCCCTGTGGGTCCCCGCTCCTTCTAGTCCCTCCCAGGGGGGTGATCAGGCCCCCTCTTCCACCCTGCCGGGTGGGTTTCTCACCTGAGCACTCAGTTCCCCTGCTGCCATCCACTACCCGTTAACGTGAAAGGTCTGGGCAATGAGAAGCAGAATCCTTCCAGAAGGGTGAAGCGCCTTCCCCCTCTAGAAGCTTCAGGCTGCAAGCCCGTGGAGTAGTCCCAAATGGGACTTGTCTCCTCAAAGTGAGGAGTTTCACGGCCAATGCACCAAATGTTGTAGCCACGCGTTCCGGGAAACAAACTCACTCAGAAGGACAATGCAGATAGTGGAGAGCAGTTTATTACACCGGCGGGCCCGAGGGTCCTCTTAGCGAGGGACCCCGACCAGTTTTTGTGAAAACCTTATATGCCCTAAGTGTACACGCTCAAACCCACCTCCCCAAATTCCCTGAAACTAGTCTGGACAAGGTAAAAGAGAGATAGGATCAAAATTAACCCAAGATTCACGTGTCATAAGCCTCGAGAGTTAAACAGTAGACATTTATCAATAGGCCTGTGGTCATATCCTGATAAACATGATGGAATTTACGACTTTGTTCTGTTACATAGAGCATTAGCATACTCTTTTAGGTGACAGAGTCCAAGTCCTGAGGCTCTTTTATCGGGGGGTCTGGTTTTCCATTGGTATGCCATTTCTATAGACTCCAGGCACAAACTTCAGAGACCACTGGGAGGGTGACCATGCATGGAGCCTAATGTTCACAGTCTGGCCTAAGATGGAGTCCAATTCTGTCTGTTTCTACCTTCAATCTTACCCAGCCATTAGTAACCTGGGGTCAAAGTCAAAGACATTATAAGTAAAAAAAACTACAGATCAGTATGTTTTATGAATATATATGCAAATATTCTCAATAGCATATTAGCAAACCAAATCCAGCAGCATATAATTATTACCATGATCAACTGGGCTTTCCCAAGAATATGAGCATGGTTTAACATTCAAAAGTCGAGTAACGGGGCTACCCTGGTGGCTCAGTGATAAAGAATCCGACTGCCAGTGCAGGAAACATGAGTTCGATCCTTGGTCCCAGAAAAATCACACGTGCTGTGGAGCAAATAGGCCCCATAGGCTCCAGCTATTGAGCCTGTGCTGTTCAGTTCAGATCAGTTGCTCAGTCATGTCCCAACTCTTTGCGACCCCATGGACTACAGCACCCCAGGCTTCCCTGTCCAGCACCAACTCCCGGAGCTTGCTCAAACTCATATCCATTGAGTCGGTGATGCCAACCACCCATTTCATCCTCTGCTGTCCCCTTCTCCTGCCTTCAATCTTTTCCAGGAACAGGGTCTTTTCAAATGAGTCAGTTCTTCACATCAGGTGGCCAAAGTATTGGAGTTTCAGATTCCGCATCAGTCCTTCCAATGAATATCCAGGACTGATTTCCTTTAGGATGGACTGGTTAAATCTCCTTGCAGTCCAAGGGACTCTCAAGAGTCTTCTCCAAAACCATGATTCAAAAGCATCAATTCTTTAGGGCTCAGCTTTCTTTATAGTCCAACTCTCACATCCATACATGACCACTGGAAAAACCATAACTTTGACTAGATGGACTTTGTTGGCAAAGTAATATCTCTGCTTTTTAATATGCTTTCTAGGTTGGTCATAACTTTTCTTCCAAGGAGTAAGTGTCTTTTAATTTCATGGCTGCAGTCACCACCTGCAGTGATTTTGTGGCCCCCCAAAATAAAGTCTCTCATTGTTTCCACTGTTTCCCCATCTATTTGCCATGAAGTGATGGGACCGGATGCCATGATCTTTGTTTCCTGAATGTTGAGCTTTAAGCCAACTTTTTCACTGTCCTCTTTCACTTTCATCAAGAGGCTTTTTAGTTCCTCTTCACTTTCTGCCATAAGGGTGGTGTCATCTGCATATCTGAGGTTATTGATATTTCTCCCGGCAATCTTGATTCCAGCTTGTGCTTCTTCCAGCCCAGCGTTTCTCATGACGTACTCTGCATATAAGTTAAATAAGCAGGGTGACAATATACAATCTTGACATACTCCTTTTCCTATTTGGAACCAGTCTGTTCCATGTCCAGTTCTAACTGTTGCTTCCTGACCTGCATCCAGATTTCTCAAGAGGCAGGTCAGGTGGTCTGGGATTCCCATCTCTTTCAGAATTTTCCAGAGTTTGTTGTGGTCCACACAGTCAAAAGCTTTGGCATAGTCAATAAAGCAGAGTAGATGTTTTTCTGGTACTCTCTTGCTTTTTTGATAATTCAGCAGATGTTGGCAATTTGATCTCTGGTTCCTCTGCCTTTTCTAAATCCAGCTTGAACATCTGGAAGTTCACAGTTCACATATTGTTGAAGCCTGGCTTGGAGAATTTTGAGCATTACTTTACTAGCGTGTGAGATGAGTGCAATTGTGCGGTAGTTTGAGCATTCTTTGGCATTGCCTTTCTTTGGGATTGGAATGAAAACTGACCTTTTCCAGTCCTGCAGCCAGTGCTGAGTTTTCCAGAATTGATGGCATATTGAGTGCAGCACTTTCACAGCATCATCTTTCAGGATTTGAAATAACTCAACTGGAATTCCATCACCTCCACTAGCTTTGTTCATAGTGATGCTTCCTAAGGCCCACTTGACTTTGTTTTTTTTTCCCCCGCCTTGACTTTACATTCAAGGCCAAGTTGTCTGGCTCTAGGTTGGTGATCACACCATCATGATTATCTGGGTCATGAAGATCTTTTTTGTACAGTTCTTCTGTGTATTCTTGCCACCTCTTCTTAATATCTTCTGCTTCTGTTAGGTCCATACCATTCTGTCCTGTATTGAGCCCATCTTTGCATGAAATATTCCCTTGGTGTCTCTAATTTTCTTGAAGAGATCTTTAGACTTTCCCATTCTATTGTTTTTCTCTATTTCTTTGCACTCATCTCTGAGGAAGGCTTTCTTATCTCTCCTTGCTATTCTTTCAAACTCTGAATTCAAATGGGTATATCTTATATTTTCTCCTTTGCCTTTCTCTTCTCTTCTGTTCACAGCTATTTGTAAGACCTCCTCAGACAACCGTTTTGCTCTTTGCATTTCTTTTTCTTGGGGATGGTCTTGATCCCTGCCTCCTGTACAATGTCAGGAACCTCCATCCATAGTTCATCAGGCACTCTGTCTATCAGATCTAATCCCTTGAATCTATTTGTTACTTCCACTGTATAATCATAAGGGATTTGATTTAGGTCATATCTGAATGGTCTAATGGTTTTCCCTACTTTCTTCAATTTAAGTTTGAATTTGGCAATAAGGAATTCATGATCTGAGCCACAGTCAGCTCCTGGTCTTGTTTTTGCTGACTGTATAGAACTTCTCCATCTTTGGCTGAGAAGAATATAATCAATCTGATTTTGGTGTTGACCATCTGGTGGTGTCCATGTGTAGAGTCTTCTCTTGTGTTGTTGGAAGAGGGTGTTTGCTGTGACCAGTGCGTTCTCTTGGCAAAATTCTATTAGCCTTTGCCCTGCTTCATTCTGTACTCCAAGACTAAATTTGTCTGTTACTCCAGGTGTTTCTTGACTTCCTACTTTTGCATTCTAGTCCTCTATAATGAAAAGGACATGTTTTTGGGGTGTTAGTTCTAGAAGGTCTTGTAAGTCTTCATAGAACTGTTCAGCTTCTTCAGCATTACGGATAGGAGCATAGACTTAGATTACCATGATATTGAATGGTTCACCTTGGAAGTGAACAGAGAGATCATTCTGTCACTTTTGAGATTGCATCCAAGTACTGCATTTTGGACTCTTGTTGATTATGAGGGCTACTCCATTTCTTCTAAGGGATTCTTGCCCACAGTAGTAGATATAATATGGTCATCTGAGTTAAACTCACCCATTCCAGTCCATTTTGGTTCGCTGATTCGTAAAATGTCGATGTTCACTCTTGCCATCTCGTTTGACCACTTTCAATTTGCTTTGGTTCATGGACCTGACATTCCAGGTTCCTATGCAATATTGCTCTTTACAGCATCGGACCTTGCCTCTATCACCAGTCACATCCACAACTGGGTATTGTTTTTGCTTTGGCTCCATCCCTTCATTCTTTCTGGAGTTATTTCTCCACTGATCTCCAGTAGCATATTGGGCCCCTACCGACCTGGGGAGTTCCTCTTTCAGTATCCTATCTTTTTGCCTTTTCATACTGTTCATGGAGTTCTCAAGGCAAGAATACTGAAGTGATTTGCCATTCCCTTCTCCGGTGGACCATGTTTGATCAGCACTCTCCACCATGACCCGTCTGTCTTGGGTGGCCCCACACGGCAGAGAAGCCCCAGCAAGACTGTAGGTGCTGGAGCAGTGGTTGTGCAGCGCTCAAGAAGCTGTGAGGAGATACCCCAGGTCAAAGGGCAAAGGAGAAGCCCCAGCAAGACAGTGGGAGGGGCAAAATGGCGTTTAGAATCATACCCCATACCCGCCAGAAACGCTCAGGGGGCTCAAACAAACCTTGTGTGCACCAGGACACGGGACCCCACAGAGACTCAGACAGAACTGTGTTTGAGCTTCTCCTGTGGAGGCGTGGGTCGGCAGTGGACGGCTGCAGGGCCAGTGGCTCTGGGTGTGGGTATGGCGTAAGCCCTCTTGGAGAAGGTCGCCATTAACCCCACCATAGAGCTGCCAGAACTTGCTCAGGCCCGGGAGATAGACTCTTGGAGGGCACAACAGAAGCTTGTGCACCAGGACCCGGGGAAAGGAGCAGTGACCCCACAGGAGACTGACCCAGACTTGCCTGTGAGTGTCCAGGAGTCTCCAGCAGAAGCGTGGTCGGCAGTGGCCTGCTGTGGGGCTCAGAGCACTGAGTGAAGCACTGCACACGTGTGGGATGCATGAAGGAGGTCGCCATTATCTTCATTACCTCCACCATAGTTTGGCCGCAGGTAAATAACAAGGAGGGAACATAGCCCTGACCATCAACAAAAAATTGCATTCAAGATTTACTGAACATGGCCCTGCCCATCAGAACAAGACCCAGTTTCCCCCTCAGTCAGTCTCTTCCATCAGGAAGCTTCCATAAGCCTCTTATCCGTCTCCATCAGAGGGCAGACAGATTGAAAACCAGTCACAGAAAACTAACCAATCTAATCACATGGACCACAGCCTTGTCTAACTCACTGACACTGTGAGCCATGCCGTGCAGAGCCTGCTGTAGAGCCCAGCAACCACAACCACTGAGCCCTCCCGCCATAACTCCTGAAGTCCGTGTGCCCTAGAGCCTGTGCTGTGCACTAAGAGAAGCCATCACGATGAAATGACTGTGCGCTGCAACTAGAGTAGCCCCTGCTTGCCTCAACTGGAGGGTAGCCCGAGCAGCAAGGCAGGCCCAGGACAACCAAAAATAAGTAAATAGAAATTGTTTTAATAAGTCAATTAATGCAGGACACTATCATGCTAAAAAGTGAAGAACTAAGGAGCCTCTTGATGAAAGTGAAAGTGGAGAGTGAAAAAGTTGGCTTAAAACTCAACATTCAGAAAACTAACATGGCATCCGGTCCCATCACTTCATGGGAAATAGATGGGGAAACAGTGGAAACAGTGTCAGACTTTATTTTTCTGAGCTCCAAAATCACTGCAGATGGTAACTGCAGCCATGAAATTAAAAGACACTTACTCCTTGGAAGGAAAGTTATGACCAACCTAGACAGCATGTTAGAAAACAGAGACATTACTTTGTCAACAAAGGTCCATCTAGTCAAGGCTATGGTTTTTCCAGTGGTCATGTATGGATGTGAGAGTTGGACTGTGAAGAAAACTGAGCACAGAAGAATTGATGCTTTTGAACTGTGGTGTTGGAGAAGACTCTTGAGAGTCCCTTGGACTGCAAGGAGATCCAACCAGTCCATTCTAAAGGAGATCAGTCCTGGGTGTTCATTGGAAGGACTAATGTTGAAGCTGAAACTCCAATCCTTTGGCCACCTGATGCGAAGAGCTGACTCATTTGAAAAGACCCTGATGCTGGGAAAGATTGAGGGCAGGAGGAGAAGGGGCCGACAGAGGATGAGATGGTTGGATGGCATCACTGACTCAATGGACATGGGTTTGGGTGGACTCCGGGAGTTGGTGATGGACAGTGAGGCCTGGTGTGCTGCGGTTCATGGGGTCACAAAGAGTCGGACACGACTGAACGACTGAACTGATAATGCTAAGATAAAAATGAAAGAGCAATGACGATTCCAAGATAAACAAAAATTGAGAGAATTTGCTGCTAGCAAACCTGCATTCCAGGAAATAATAAAGGGAGTGTTTCAGGCTAAAGTGAAATGATACTAGTCCGTAACTTGATTCCAAATACAGGTGAAAAGAGCACCAATCAAGATAAATGTAAGCAATAACATACTGTACTTTTGTTTGTAGCTTTTTTATTATTCTATTTTGCCTAAAAGACAACTGCAAGGGGAATTCCCTGGCAGTCCAGTGGTTAGGACTCTTGGTGCTTTCACTGCCAGGGTCCAAGTTCGGTCCCTGGTTGGGGAACTAGGGTCCCACAAGCCAAGTAGCACAGCCAAAAAAAAAAAAAAGACAATTGCACGAAGGATTAATTATTCACATTATGTGGATACAAGTGGGAAGGCCTGATGTTCCTGTTTGCTTTGGTTAGTGTTGTCCAGTATGAATGTCCAGGACAATATTAGACAATTTCAGTGTTGGACAATCACAGAGAAACAGGATGAGGTTTCCTTACTTCATTTCTCCTGCAGCAAGGTCATGATATCTGTGATGTGCACACCTGGCTTCAAACCTTGTATATTCCAAAGGACAGAAACAGCATCTCCCCTGGGTCATGTGATGAGGATGAGGGTGAACACTGACTCAGAGTTGCCCTTAACCACTGTACCTCCATTAAGGTGCTAACTCATCACCGTGTAGGGACTGACACAAAGGTAATTTTCCACTTTAAAGAGACGTCTCCGGAAGCCCTGGAATGCACCTAATTTCCAGAAAGAGGAAGCTACCCTGATGGAAATCAAGGTGGTCTGATTGCTGGTTTGAAGCAAGGTAGAGCAAATAATCTTATCTACTGCTGCTGCTGCTAAGTCGCTTCAGTCGTGTCCGACTCTATGTGACCCCATAGACAGCAGCCCACCAGGCTCCCCTGACCCTGGGATTCTCCGGGCAAGAACACTGGAGTGGGTTGCCATTTCCTTCTCCAGTGCATGAAAGTGAAAGTGAAGTCGTTCAGTTGTGTCTAACTCTTTGTGACCCCATGGACCACAGCCTACCAGGCTCCTCTGTCCGTGGGATTTTCCAGGCGACAGTACTGGAGTGGGGTGCCAGTGCCTTCTCCGAATCTTATCTAAGGAGCCCTTAAATCACTATCTTTCAGCTTCTTACTTAGCATGCAGGTGCTGTGCATCTTGATGTGTGAATCCCAAAGCCATGCAGTCCTCCTCATGGAAGTGGACAAGTAGGAGTCCTCCAAGGGAGGCCAGGCGGCCAGACTCCTGATGGAGCCAGAACGGCCTCTGGGCACCGCCCAACCTGTCAGGCCGCTGCAGGCTGAGAGAGCTGGTAACCAGGTGGTACCAGGACGCTAGCCCGTGACAAGCCGTCACCAGCCACAGGAGAAGAACACGGCTGTGTGGTCTGGCTTCTCAGTGCGGCTGGGGATAGTGCTCCCCACGACCACCACCGTCTGCTTCACGGCCACCTGGACACCCTCCGACGCGTCGCTGGGCCCGGCAGCTGAGCAGGTACTTTCACGCCTTGTCTGCTCCGGGGCCACCGTCTGCGGAAGCGTGCTGAGCTCCGGGCAGCAATGGCCCCACCGCGTGCACTGCGCTGCCCCCTGTGCCGTATCAACTGCCCCTGCCCAGGAGCCTCCTCCAGATGTGACCCAGGGCGGCCCAGGCGGTCCTGCATAGGCTTGTTCTCACTATCACCGAGGGAGAAGAAGCAGGCAGTCATTACGAACCCATACTGTCATTCGAAAACTCAAGCCTTGCAACAACCCCCCGACCAGGTAATGTTCCCCATTTTTCAGAAAGGGGAGACCTTCAGGCCGTCTTCCCCAGGGTTTAGCAGAGGGGGTACGGAGGGCGCGTGTAAGCGGTAAGAGTACGGGCCTCACGGGCGGGGGAGGACTAATAAACCACTCGGACACTCCTTGTCCTATAGGGTCATTGGGAAAGACCCCGCCCAATGCTGGGAAAGATTGCAGGCGGGAGGAGACGGGGACGACAGAGGACGAGATGGTTGGATGGCATCACCGACTCGATGGACATGAGTTCGAACAAGCTCCGGGAGTTGGTGATGGACAGGGAGGCCTGGCGTGCTGCAGTCCATGGGGTGGCAAAGAGTCCGACAGGACTGAACGAGTTTCACCTTTCACTTTCACTTAGGACCCTCAACCCGAGCAGGGCGGGCCCCGCCCCGCCCCAACGTCGATGCGTATGCTCCCCAGGCCACCCCAGCCACGCCCCTGCCCGGCGCTTAGGTCAGCGCCCCGCCCCCTAGGAGAACCGGAAGCAGAATCCTCGCGGGTCAAAGCTGTCGGCGCTTTTGAGACGCTACCGCCAGAGGGCGCTCGCGCCGCCTTTGTTGGCTCGCAGCTCGCGAGTCACGTCAGCGGCCGGTCCCGGAAATGGAGGGCTCTGCAGTACAAGATGGCGGCTTCCTGTGTGGCGGTACGGAACGCCGAGGGGCCGGTCTGTTTCTGGGACACCCGGCGATCTGAGAGCTGGGATCGCAGTAGGCTCCCCGCGAAAGACAGCTTCCGCAGTGTCCCGCCGTCTTCGTCGTCGTTTAGGTGGCCTAGAGCCCACGATGGCGGCCCCCACCGCGCGGCCGGAAGTGGCCCGGCCGGCGTCGCGGGTGCTGTCGCTGGGCCTCGGTGCTCGGCGGGGCGGCCTCGCGGGCCACGGGCGCTGCCCTTCCTGGACTCGGCTCGGGGCTGAGTAAGCCCCGCGGCCACGTTAGGCATTCCCTCCCAGCAGCTTAGGCCCCCTCCTCGCCAGTTCCCTCAGCCGCCTCGCCAAGGCTGATCTTCAGTCTTGTCCGCGAAACCAGGGATAAGCAGGTGACGCGAGTCCGTTCCTCTTCTCGGACGAGTGACCTGCCGTGGCTGGAAAGCGCAGGACGGCTCCTACACTAACATGGACCCAACCCAGCAGACACTGAGTGAGGGGCAGCAAAGTGCGGGAAAAGTGTGAGGATACGTCCTGGTCGGCGGGTTTTGTCTTGTTTCTGAAAGATTCACGAGGGTCGGGATGCCCCCCTCTCGCCTAGGTGGGCAGGGTCCCTCCCAAGGGCTGAAAGGGACCGGGACAGGATACACGAGAAGGTTGGGAATATTTAAGTGCGCCGTCTGAAGACACACAGTAAGGTTGTCATATCATAAAGCGGGAAGGCAGCGTTAAAAAAAACACGGACTTTTTAAAATCTGAGACCACGATATTTAGTAAAGATTCACGAGGTTCTGTTTGTGAAGACAGGCTCCTCAAGGTCAGTGCCGCAATACTTGTTGCAAACGTTAGTGGATGAGACGGCCTGAGCCCTCTTGAAAGACAGATAGTTTTTGTTTTTGAGGGGAGAAGGAACCTGGGTTTGGCCCGGCAGACAGAAGGCGCTCAAGACCTTTTTGTTGAAAGAACGAATAAATATTAATAAATAATAATATCTTCCTGCTATGAACACACGTATTTGTAGTGAGTCTTGTTGCTGGGTTATCTTCCTATGTTTTTAGGGTTGCATGCGTGCATGCTCAGTCACTTCAGTCCTGTTCGACTCTGTGACCTCCTGGGCAGCAGCCCACCAGGCTCCTCTGGCTCTGGAATTTCCCAGGCAAGAATACTGGAGTAGGTTGCCATTTCCTCCTCCAAGGGATCTTGCTGACCCAGGGACTGAACAAGAGTCTCATGCATAACAGCTTGAAAGTGAAAGTGTTAATCTCTTAGTCCTATCTGACTCTTTGTGACCCCATGGGCCATAGCCTGCCAGGCTCTGTCCAGGCAAGAATACTGGAGCGGGTTGCCATGTCCTCCTCCAGGGGAATCTCCCGACCCAAGGATCAAACCGTCATCTCCTGCATTGCAGGCAGATTCTTTACTGCTGAGACATGGGGGAGGCCCTGTGTTTTTAGGGTTACTATTGTGGAAAACAACTGAAGCAAGTTCTGCCTTAAAGTCATGCCAAAATGTCTTCTCAGTGCTTAAAAAATAAAGTAGTGACAGTCTTAGAACCGACGTTGATCTTGGGAATCACCAGTTTGAATGTGAAAGAAATGTCCTCCTTGAAGCCACTGACCGTTCCTGAGCTTTACTAGTGTGCTGGGTGCTGGACAAGCTGGCACCCTTACATGTGCCACTCCAAGCTATGGCATGTGTTAAATATGGTAATGGAACTAGTCAGCCAGGCTCCTCACCTGTGCTAAACGCTCAGTAAGCAGCAGTCACTGCTGGGGGCGACCGTGAGTTGCTTTCTGTGTCTAGGGCCTTTGTTCTTGTTCTTGTTCAGTAGCTAAGTCGAGTCCGACTCTTTGAGTCCGAATCTTTGCGACCCCATGGAGTACAGCATGCCAGGCTTCCCTGTCCTTCACTATCTCCTGGAGTTTGCTCAAATTCATGTCCACTGAGTTGGTGATGCTGTCTAACCACTTTATCCTGTGCCTCTGGGGCCTTGTAGGAGCTTAAAAAATGCCAGTTGCCCTATGGGCGTTTATCGACTTAGGCCACATGGTGTAATGGAAAGAATTTTGCTCCTTCTTATGTATGTTGAGTAAGTTAGTCAGTTACACAACCTTTCCAGACTTCAGTCTCCTCACGAGTAAGAGAATCAAAAACCTCTTTCTCAGCCTCACTGTGAACATGACCATTAGAACACCGTGTGTGAAGCACCTCGCGCAGGGCATACCACAGGTCCTCAGTCCTGGCCTCCAGTGCGGCCTCAGGGCTAGGGGACTAATACTGCACTCAGAAGTGTTCTCCACGGGGCGGGAGCGGGCGGCCGCAGAGTGCCAGTTAACACAGGAAGCCTGTGAGAAGTTGGCGGGCGAGCAGGTCTGCTGGCTTCAGGGCCGCAGGTCCCTGTTTGCAGGAGGAGGCTGCAGGCGTGGTCTGCAGGCCGTTCGTGGCGGTGTCTCCTTGCCAGCTGCCACCTGCTCTGTTCAGTCCCAGACACCTCTTTGGAGCATCTTCCAGCGCCTTTCACAGGCATCAGCCTCGGTTTCTGAGGCTCAGTGCTCACACTTCATTGCTCATTTAATATGGAACTCATACGGCATAGATTTAAAAGTTTTAAAAAAAAGTAATAGCGGTAAGGTACACATAATGTAGAATTTCCCGTTTTAATATGTTTAAGTGTACATTTCAGTGCCATTAAGTGCATTCACACTGTTGTGTCTTTTCATTTCACAAAAAGATGAAGCTGTGCAATAAACGGTGCCTCTCCATTTTTCCTCCCTCTGACCCCCTGGCAGTCACCGCCTACCTTCGTCGTCTGTGAAGTTTACTGCTCCAGGGACCTCCTATAAGAGGAGCGAGAGTACTTATTTATCTTTCTGTGACTGGCTCATTTCACTTAGCATAACGTGTCCTCGAGGCTCACCCCCTGTAGCGAGTGTCAGAACTTCCTTCCTCTTAAAGGCGGAGTAATGTTCTCTTGTCTGCGTGTAGCCCTGGACGGGAGCACAATACACCAGCCGAAACATGCCACATTGTCATGTGAATTATTTTGAGCTGAAGGAAATCAAAACCCAGCAGTTTTTAGGAAAAACCTTTACCTCTTTATCTGCCTAAAAGAATTTAAATAGGGGGCCAGCCCCTAGAGACAGCAATTACCAGAGATAGATGTTTTATCTCCTGGACTTACCTGTGCGGCAGGACCAACATGTGATCGCCAGACATGTGTTCTCATCGTCCTGTGGGCGGCCTTCCCCTCTGCAGACCCAGCCCCGAGCCATTTCCTCAGCTCAGGGAGGCAGATAAGCCTTAGTGCCCGACTGCCTATGGGTCTCATATTTTTATGGGGCTCCCATGCATATGAAATGAAATCGGTTTGTGTCCAGTTAATCTGCCTTCTATCAGTTTAACCATTAGACCAGCCAAGGGGAGAAGGGACGTGCTTCTGCCCCGGCACCGCATTGAGTTGTTCACCTGTCAGTGCACAGCTGGGTTGCGTCCACCTTTTGGCTCTTGTGAATAATGCTGCTACGGAGCTGAGTGCATACATATTTTAACTTGAAGTAATGTCCAAGAGGATTATAATAGAGGGCACAGTGTGTTTTATATGCTTACATTTGATGAAGTAATTCTGAATCACGAAAAATGCAGTAGTAAGCTGTTCACAAGATCATTAGATGGTTTAAGAGACATAGTCACAGTGCCTCATGGGCCGTGCCGCGGCTGGCGATGGGACGCAGGTTCAGGGCGCCGTGACTGTCATAGCTCCCTTCTGCACCCCCGGCGGGCTTGGGGGAGGTTGTGGCTACTCTTATTTAAAGGTGGCGTTGAAAACCTAAGAAATAGGTGCACAAAGATAGGAATCAAAGAGCCTTAACAAACGACTGTGAGGTGAACTCTTGGGAGCACTGGAGGCCTAATCTGTGAGGCTGGATAATGAGTGTTCATCTTGGGGTCGTGGTGAGCACAGCAGGTCATGTGCACACGGGGCTCGCCTGGCCAGGAGTGGATGTTGGCCATGACGACCTCGGGTGTGGAATCATGTCCGTGGTGTGCAAGTAATTTTTAAAAGGAATGCAGTGAATCTAGGTGAAGGGAACGCGGGGATTTACAGGGGTTCCGTGTAAGCTTTCCTATAAACTCTTCTGTAAGTTTACGTCAAACTAAGCTAAAAAAACACGCATCAAGGGACTTCCCTGTGGTCCACTGGTTAAGACTTCGCCTCCCAATGCAGGGAGTTCAGGTTTGATCCCAGGTCAGGGGGTGAAGATCCCACATGCCTCGGGCAAAAAGGCAAAACAGAAAAAAGAAGCGCTGTTGTAACAAATTTGACACAGACTTTAAAAAATGGTCCACGTTATAAGAATCTTCAAAAACAAAACCCACATCAAAATAGCACGTAAAATAGAATACAACTCAGTAAAGAGTCTGCCTGCGATGCAGGAGACCCAGCTTCAATTCCTGGGTTGGAAAGATCCCCTGAAGAAGGCAATGGCACCCCACTCCAGTACTCTTGCCTGGAAAATCCCATGGATGGAGGAGCCTGGTGGGCTGCAGTCCATGGGGTCGCAAAGAGTCGGACATGACTGCGAGACTTCACTTTCACTTTTCACTTTCCTGCACTGGAGAAGGCAATGGCAACCCACTCCAGTGTTCTTGCCTGGAGAATCCCAGGATCAGGGGAGCCTGGTGGGCTGCCGTCTATGGGGTCGCACAGAGTTGGACATGACTGAAGCGACTTAGCAGCAAGAGTCTGACATGACTAAGCACACAGCACACACAGCAAGTACACACAGAAACACCTGAGGCCTTTCATGGACTCCAGTTCATCCAAACGGCCCCTGGCTTCTGTGAAGGGTCATGGCCTCTGGGCAAGGACAGGTACTGAAGCGTGATGGCTTCTGGTCCCACTTTGGGTGGGTCCTTTATCCTAGGTTGACAACATCACAGTTGAGAGCCACAGCAGATGCTGAGAATGTCAACAGCTCGAGGGTGAAACATCCTTCATGGTCGTGGAGTTCACTTCCTGGCGCTCTGGACGGCTCCCCCTCCAGTGCCTGGTCTCAGCTGGTCCTTGCTCTGCAGCTCTGTCTGTGGAAAGGCCTTTCTTCACTTGGAGTCCAGACCTGATGGCTGCTCTGTTCCTCAGAGACGTGCCTGACCAAGACCACTAGCGAGGGGCTCTGAAGCGTCTGCTCTGAACTCCTGTGACACGCGCTTCCCCAGCCCAGCTCTTTCCCCCAAGCCCCAGACCCGCCCCTCTGGCTCTCCTGTTCGCTGTCCTCGTCCGCCTCACTGACACCTCAGCGTGGCCGTCCTCTCCCCCGTCCAGGACCCAAGAACAACGCGTGCCGTCCCCTGTCCCTGCTGCAGTGATGGATAGGTTAGGCAGGGAGCTCTTGGTCACGGCTGTAGGCTCTGCTGCTTGCTCTTGCTCACTGCCTCCAAGACACGGCTTTCTCCTGGCCGCCCGGGCGCCTCTGCTGTGACGGACGCGCAAAATACAGTGACTGTATTCAGATGAAAGACTGGCTGCTCTCGGCAGCTCCAGTGACCGGAGCACGAGGGCTCAGAGTCAGAGTGCTGGTCATGGCCAAAGGACGACACAGGCACAGAAGGAGCGTGAGCCTCCTGTGCCAGCCGGAGCGGGAAAGGGGCCACGCCAGACATCCCCGGCAGACTGTCCCCGGTGCCCCCTCACACTCGGAGCCAGTGAGTGGGAATTACCGGAGCTGGAACTTGAGGCTGAACTCCCGTCTGTGGTGGGAGAATCCATGAGAATCGAGGAACAGATGAAGCCTTGCGGAGAGAAGCCACAGGCCGAGAGAGCAGAGGAGGATGGTCTGAGGGGGATGGCAGTGCCGGGTGGACGCGTAGAAGCGGGGACCGAAGCCAGCCCGCTGCTGCGTCAGGATCCAAGGGCTGAGAGCCCCGCACTGGCGTCTCCTCACTTGTAGGTAGGGAGCTGCGGCAGCCGGAATGCTGGGTCCGGCTCACCCCAGGCGTGGGCCGTGCTCGCGGGGCTGGTGGGGGGCACGGAGCCCCGGTCACAGTGGCGAGGGCGGGACAAGGTCCCCAGGAGACTGCACTGATGGGGGTGGGGGTAGGATAACCAGAGTCTGCTGCGCTCCCTCTCTCTTCCTGAACGTTAGGGGAGGGGGTGTGATGATGTTCTCTGTGGCCCCCTTCGAGGAAATGGCCGGGCATGTCCCAGACCCCTGTGGGGGGAGCTGGGGAGGCTGCCTGGAGGAAGCCCTGTTCCCACTGACTTTTGTGAGCAGAACAGCCTGCGTGTCTCCTGAGCGTGGTGGGTGGGCGCCCGCTGCGCTGCCTTCATCTGCTGGGCACGCGCGGTGCTCTCTCCCGTAGGCCTGCCTGTGCGCAGCCACTCAGTCACGTCTGCCTCTGCAACCCATGGTCCCAAAGTCACAGTAACGCGTCAGGCCCATCAGGAATTATATTTTTAAAAAAATATTGAAATACTTATACACTGCTGGTGGGAATGTAAAATAGTGTGGCTGCTGTGGAAAACAGTTTGAGGTTCCCCCCAAAATTACCTATAGAATGTCCATGCTGCTGCTGCTAAGTCGCTTCAGTTGTGTCTGACTCTGTGCGACCCCATGGACTGCAGTCCACCAGCCTCCTCCACCCATGGGATTTTCCAGGCGAGAGTGCTGGAGTGGGGTGCCATCGCCTTCTCCGATAGAATGTCCACATGATCCAGCAATTCCTTTTCTGGGTGTATTGCTAAAAGAACTGGAAGTAGGTACTCAGGTATTTATACAAGAATGTTCACAGCAGTGCTCCCCAGGTGGCTGAGTGATAAAGAATCCGCCTGCCAGTGCTGGAGGCGCAGGTTTCATCCAAGGGTTGGGAAGATCCCCTGAAGGAGGAAATGGCAGCCTGCTCTGGTACTCTCGCCTGAGAAATCCCATGGACACAGGAGTGTGGCGGGCTACGGTCCAGGGAGTTGCAAAGAGTCGGACACAACTGAGCGATCGGACATGGACACATGGGGTAAGCAGCGAAGAAAGCAGTTAAGAGTGACTGCTCTGAGGAGCAGCCTTGGGGTCGGGAAGGGCTGGGGTGGCTGGCTTTTACTAAAGGCCTTTAGTGCTACGATTTTTAACCATAGGCATGCGTTGCTTTGATTTTTAAAGGACTTCAAAACCATGCAAAAGATCACACTGCAGAGTAACATGTCATCTCTGACCCCGTTTTTAAAACGAGACCAAATCCCAGCAGACCATCATCTGTGTACAGATCATCTGAGCACCGAGAATCGTGAAAGCGGGCGCTAGTGTCCGGGAGCAGCAGCAGAGCGTGGGGCGAGACCCTCACCTGTCCTCCGTGCTGTGCTGTCTGACGTGACCACGGACTGCTTAGGTGAATTTTTTGTCTTTATCATTCCTTCTTGCTAAACCACTGGAGAGTGAATTGAAAACATCTCTGTTTACCCTCTAACTCAGGGTTTATTTCCTGAGATCACAGGCTGATTGTTGTTCAGTCGCTAAGTCCTGTTCTTCGCCGTCTCCCAGAGTTTGCTCAAATTCATGTCCACTGAGTCGGTGATGCTATATAGCCATCTCATCCTCTGTCTCCCCTTCTCCTCCTGCCCTCAATCTTTCCCAGCGTCAGGGTCTTTTCCAAGGAGTCGGCTCTTCACATCAGGTGGCCAAAGTATTGCAGCTTCAGCATCAGTTCTTCCAATGAATATTCAGAGTTGATTTTCTTTAGGATTGACTGGTTTGATCTCCTGGCAGTCCACGGGACTCTCAAGAGTCTTCAACACCACAGTTCGAAAGCATCAATTCTTCGGCACTCAGCCTTTTTGATGGTCCAAGTCTCACATCTGCACGTGACTACTGGGAAAACCATAAGCTTGACTATACAGACCTGTGGCAGCAAAGTGATGTCTCTGCTTTTTAAAACGCTGTCATATCTTTCCTTCCAAGGAGCAAGCATCTTTTTAATTTCATGGCCGCAGTCACCATCTGCAGTGATTTTGGAGCCCAAGAAAATGAAGTCTGTCACTGCTTCCACTTTTTCCCCGTCTATTTGCCATGCAGTGATGGCCCTGGATGCCATGATCTTTGTTTATTTCATGTTGAGTTTCAAGCCAGCTTTTTCACTTGCCCCTTCATCAAGAGGCTCTATAGTTCCTCTTTGATTCTGCCATTAGCGTGGTATCATCTGCATATCTGAGGTTGTTGATATTTCTCCCAGCAATCTTGATTCCAGCTTGTGAGTCTTCCAGCCCAGCATTTTGCATTATGTACTCTGCATATAAGTTAAATAAGCCGGGTGACAATATGTAGCCTTGTCACACTCTTTCCCAATTTTGAACCAGTCAGTTTTTCCATGTCTGGTTCTAACTGTTGCTTCTTGACCTACATAAAGGTTTTTCAGGAGACAGGTAAGGTGGTCTGGTATGCCCATCTCTTTAAGAATTTCACACAGTTTGTTGTAATCCACACAGTCAAAGGCTTTAGCGTAGTCAGTGAAGCAGAAGTAGATATTTTTCTTGATGTCCCTTGCTTTCTCCGTGATCCAGCGAATGTTGATAATTCGATCTCTGGTTCCTCTCTACCTTTGAGGCCCAGCTTGTGCATCTGGAAGTTCTCAGTCCACATACTGCTAAAGCCTAGCTTGAAGGATTTTGAGCATAGCCTTGCTGGCATGTGAAATGAACACAACTGTGCCGTAGTTTGAGCATTCTTCGGCACTGCCCTTCTTTGGGATTGGAATGAAAGCTGCCTTTTTCCAGTCCTGTGGCCACTGCAGAGTTCTGATACAAAGCCAGAGTACTGTCATCAAAATCTAGAAATTGGACGTTGATACAATCCTGTTATCTAATGTACAGCCCATGGTCAGGTTCTCCCAAGTCACAATAATGTCCTTTCTGGCCAAGATCCACAGGGCTTCCCTGGTGGCTCAGTTGGTAAAGAATCTTCCCGCAATGCAGGAGACCCCGGTTCGATTCCTGGGTTGGGAAGATCCCCTGGAGAAGGGACAGGCTGCCCACTCCAGTATTCTTGGGCTTCCCTGGTGGCTCAGCTGGTAGAGAATCTGCCTGCATTGTGGGAGACCTGGGCTTGATCTCTGGGTTGGGAAGATTCCCAGGAGAAGGAAACAGCTACACACTCCAGTATTCTGGAGAATTCCATGGACTATGGTCATGGCATCGCCAAGAGACACGACTGAGTGACTTTCACTTCCAAGATCCATTCGAGGACCACACATTGCATTTCATGTTCACGTCCCTTGAGTCTCTTGATCGGGAACAGTTTCTTAGCCCTTCTTTGTCTTTCTGACCTAGATATTTGTAAAGAGCACAGGCCAGTTGCTTTTTAGATGATCCCTCCTTGTGGGTCTGCCTGACGTTTCCTCGTTGCACGCGGCCTTTGCATTTTCGGCAGGAACGCTGTATATAATACTGGGTCTGTCTCAGGTCACCTTGTCACGAGGTCCTGGTGCCACTGTGTCCCGGCATTGCTGATGTTAGGTGGGGTCACTTGGTTGCGCTGGAAGTCTGCCAGCGCTCTCCACTATAAAGTTACTGTCCGCTGGTGAGTGAGTGCGTGTGGGGCTGTCGTTCACGTTACTTTATTAATAGCGGGTGGATTTCTGCTCTTTAGCAAAGTGACTGAGTAGTACATACACATACTGTTAATATTCTTTCCCATTAGGGTTTGTCCCAGGATACTCATACACAGTAGGACTTGGGGTTTATTCAGTCTGTTATTACTCACGCCATCTCCCACTCCCTCTCCTCGGCAACCACACATCTGTGATGCTGTTTCTATTTCACAGACCGGTTCACTGGTGTTGTGGTTTAGAGCCCGCACCTAAGTGACAGCGTACGGCGTTTGTCTTTCTCCTTCCGACTTGCTGAGTATGGTGGTCTCTGGGTGCCTCCGTGTTGCTGCAGATGGCATTATTTCATTCCTTTTATGCCTCAGCGGTGCTCCACTGCGTGTGTATACGGCGTCCTCTGTGTCCATTCCTCTGCTCTTGGACGTGTAGGTTGTCTTTCAGCTTTGTGTACTTGTTTATTTACTTTGGGTGCCTGGACAGTGACTCGAACCCTGGACCCTCAGAGTAAAGCTCTGATGCTCTGCCGACTGAGCTACCCAGGCACTCGGCCAGCACGTCTTTTTTAAGCCAGGCGAGAATGACAAGGAAGCGCTTAAGACGGTCTGGTCAAGGCCAGCATCCAGAACCTGCCATCCCTCGTGCTCCCCCGCTCCCCAGGTCCCTTGGTCACCACTAGCATCCCGTCCATCTCTGCCCTGGGTACAGCAGAGCCAGGCTCGAAGGAGGCCCTGCACACAGTTGTTCAAGGCTGAGGCCTCAGTGATGCGAAGGCAGTGTTCCTCCAGCTGTTATGAGAATCTAAGACAGAGGAAACAGAAGTCTTTTGGGTTGGAGGAGAGCAGTGAGCTGCAGCCGAGCCCAGCAGACATCCTCTGCCCCGTGGGCCGGCCTGTGGGTGCCCAGCCGGCGCCCTGGGTCAACGCTGAAAGCCCCGGCACGGGGGGTGTACCCACGGCAGTGGCTCCTCAGGAGGCTGGCTCGGACAGCTCTGAGCCCGAGTGCTGGGCCACGCGGGTCCCTGGCTTTTGAGAAGGGACTCAGCCTGTGTCCAGGCAGCCTCCCAACCCCCGCACCACCCCAGCTGCACTTTCTCTCTTGTTTTCCTGGGATATTGACTGCAGCCCCAAGAGGAGGCCAAGAAGCTTGGGACAGGCCCCTGCCTCCTCTCTGCCGCTGAAGCTGAAGGCGCCCGCTTCCTTTTGACCTGTGCCTTGGAGGAAGTGGCCAGCGTGGACATGCATCCCCCAGACCTGGCACCTCCCCTGGGTGCTCTCTGCAACACACCAGCCCCTCCGAGGGGAACCAGGACCTGGGGGATGCGACAGACACCAGGAGGAAGTGGCCTGGAAGAGTTTCTCACTTCTCCAAAGTCCCTCTCCCTGGTGTGTTTCAGGGTCTGCCTATGACAAATGCGGTGGGGGTGGGAGGGGGCAAAGACCGCAGCAGCCAGGGAAGAATCCCAACTGCGTCACCAAACGCCGGCAGCCATGTGACACTGGCAGATCACTTCAGTCATCTGAGCCTCACTCCATCCTAACGTGGGGGCAGAGCTAAGCGACTCGAGGTTGTCACAAGGGCCAGATGTCATCTCGCCATGGGACTTCCAGATCTTAGGAATTGGCATGCCACCTGCGTGGTTCTGGCCATCTCTTCATGCCACTTCTGCTATTATTTCCCTAATAATTCTCTGTAATTGGTTTTCCTTTCTAACATGTTCTAAAGAAATATTGCTCATGAAATTCGGCTTGTTTCACATGTCATATTTTTCTACTCCACCTTAAAATAAGTTGATAATGATTAAATTGAAAAAATCCTCTTTGGTCCCCAGTGGGGTCCTGGGTGCAGCGTGGGGGCCCCTCCTCTGTGCTCCGCACACCAGCAGTCCTCCCCAACAATCCCCCGGAGGCTCTGATTGAACCTCCGGTGGCTTTGTCTGTAGGGAATAGAAGGAGGCCCCCAGTCTCTAGGATGAAAGGCGTTTCAACTCAATCCGTGTGTTGCTGCAGACTCTCATCAGGCCCGAGTCGTATGGCGTTGGGCCAGGACGGTATGGCCCTTGCCCTCTGTGTGGACAGAGGCAACCTGGAAGCAGCAGGATTTCCGCAGTGCAGGCAGTGTCTGCTGGCCCTGAGCCCCCTCAGAGGCAGCCTGTGCGCCACGGGGGCCAGCCAGGCCAGGAGAGCTGTTTGATGCGGGGTGTCCACGTTGCTGCTTCGGCATAACAGCAGGAGGCTCTCCAGAACGCAGGCAGAGCCTGGACTTGAGCCACCTTTTAGGTGGAATATGGCTGAATCGCCAGCTCTGACTGCAGGCCTCGCATCAGTCAGGGTCCAGTTAAGGAAACAGAAGCCATCCCCGCAATTCTAATCAGAAAGGGATTTAACCCGGCTCTGGGGGGCGGGGGGAGGGCGGGGGCCGGGGCTCTGAGCAGCAGGGCGCTGGGAGCCTGGTTCCCTGCGCAGCTGGGCCGCTGATAGAGGAGCAGGGATCCTGCGTCGGGTGTGCGCGTCCTGGTTCTGGGAGCAGCTGCAGGAGCGCCCCGATTACTCCTGGGTCGGAACCGTGCAGCACCACGGGCACTGCTTTCGTGCAGACGCGATTTCACCTGGAGACAGCACGGAAACCCGGGAGGCAGCACCCGCTTGGGACTGTGAGGTGCGGGTGTGTTGAAAGACACTCACTCTGTAAAAGTTAACGATCTAGGAGGTCGTGTGTGTTTTACTCTGTCTCAGGCTTTCTTGTGACAAGGTGGCGTGTTCCCAGCCTCTCTCGGGGAGGGTTGTCTTTTTTAATGCATTTTTGAAATTGTAAACTAGTTTTTACCTATTTATTTTTGTGCTGAGTCTGTGTTGCTGTTTGCAGGCTTTCTCTGGTTGCCGCGGACGGGGGCTCCTGTCTAGCTGCAGCGTGAAGGCTTTGCCTTGCGGTGGGTTCAGTACTTACAGCTCCTGGGCCCTAGAGAGCAGGCTCAGTAGCTGTGGCACGCGGGCTCAGTTGCTCCACGGCATGTGGATCTTCCCGGACCAGGGATGGAACGTGTCCCCTGCACTGGCAGGCGGACTCTTAACCTCGGGACCACCAGGCAAGTCCCGTTCCCAGCTGTAAAGGAGTTTCAACAAGGTGCAGAAAGCTCATTACATGACAGTGTTCAGCACTGTGAAATATTAGAAATGATCTACTAATAAATCAACATGGGAGAGATTAAAAAAATTCGTTAAGTCAAAGGAAAATTTCATCCATTAAAATGACAATTATGTGTCAATGAATACTATGCTTTGAAGTTATGCTAAATCAAGAAAGATTATAAAATAAGACTGTTGAGCCTTAGAGATACACAGATTAATAAAACATGGGCTTGGGCTTCCATAGTGGTCCAGTGGTTAAGATTCTGTGCTTCCACTTCAGAGGGCAGGGGTTCGATCCCTGGTGAGAGAACTAAGATCCCACATGCCGCGGCAGCCAAAAAAAAAACCAAAACCTCAGGGTCCTGTTACGGCTCTCTGCTGTGAGACCTTCAAGCGCCGGTATGCAGTTAAATGCATAACCAGCTGCCACTCAGTTGGGAGTACGGAGAAATGTTTTGTAATTTCTGTCAATTTCTGTGGTGTAAGCATTTCCCCCATGGCTGATTTCAAGCCACCAGTGGGACCTACTGAACGGGGAATTGGGAAGACATGCACACAAGTGGCTCTTGAGCGTCAATACCAGCTGGCTCCCTATGTCCCCAGAGCCTGCCACCTCTTTGTGTGGGCCAGTTGGGAGGGGGTTTTAAGTAAATAATAATGTATTCATAGAATGGAATGCTAATCAGTCATGAGACAATGGTTTTTTGAAACAGTCATATTTGAGAAAAATTGAGGTTTACTTGCAAGTTTAAAACACAAGCCAGTGTGAGCGAGATCAGTGAAAATGTCGGTGTAAGGATTGCAGACATTGCCTCCTCCATAAAGCCAACCGGAAAATGGGCAAAAATTGTCAACTTTTTGAAAAGTGTGAAAATTAGCCGAACAGTTGAAACAGCCTGGAGAGCATTTATTCAAGAATAAGGCTGAACAGAGAGTGTGTTGACATTTGTCTTTGCTCTAGACTCATCCTGTGTTCTCCAGTCCACAGTCACCTCAGAAACAACAGCTTGCGTTCCTGGGGCTGCCCGCCAGCTGCCAGAGGGACAAGAGTGGAGCTGGAACCCACTCCAGGACACGCTCTCAAGTGGGGCCCTCGTGGGACTATCTGGGGTTCCCCAGAAGCCCTCAGGGGCCGGGCTGTCTAGGAGCTCACTCAGTGTGGGAAGGCTTCTCTCCATAGAGGGCATTTTGGAGAAGCCATCACAGGGCTTCCCTGCAGGCTCAGTGGTAAAGAACCCACCTGCCAGCGCGGGGGACACAGGTTCAGTCCCTAGTCCAGGCGGAGCCCACGTGCCGCAGGGCAGCTGAGCCTGTGGGCCACAACTGTTGAGCCTGCGCCCCGGAGCCCCGAGGCCACAGCCACTGAAGCCCGTGTGCCCTGCAGCCCGAGCTCCACCGCAAGAGAAGCCACCGCAAGAGAAGCGCGTGCGCCGCACCTAGAGAAAAGCCTGCGCAACGAAGGCCTGGCACAGCCACAGATAAAGAAAATTAACTTTTTTTGAATGAACAATTACAGACAAGTGTCAACTATGTGACTGTTAGAGGCAGCAGATAAGAGTCCGGTCAAACATCAGACCTAAAAGAAAGGAAAAGCTTGAAAGAGCATGTTAGGGAACAGAGTCCCTAAGGGCTTTGGAGGCGCTGACGTACTCGGGCGTGTGGGTGGCCGTACTCACCTGTGGTCTGTGTGCCCAGGGATGTGCGCTTGCTCAGGACAGAGCTCAGAGGGCCCTAAGCACTCACCTCTGCTTGACCTCAAAGCCTTGCACACACAAGGCAACAAAGCCTAAGGTGGAGCCGTAAACTGCCTGCCTGTACCCTGAAAGCCTGTCCTAACACGCACTCTGAGCCCCGTGGCAAAGACTGGGAGAACCATTTGTTCCAGGCATTTGAAGAAAACTCTGTCCCGTGAGCCGACCACTAACCTAACTGATGGGAGGTGGTAGTGGCCTCATGTGACAAAGGATACAGACGCTATAGCATTAGTTCAGCATAGTTACTCGACAAACAACTGTGACCACCAGCGGTAACGCTAGCGGACCTGGGGGACGGAGAAGACCTTATTTCTAAAGCTGTACATTCAGTTGTTTAAAATATTCAGTTTTCAGCAACAACAAGACGAGAACACTTCCCAGCTCATTTTCTGAAGCCAGAATTACCCTGACACTGAAGCCAAAGACACCGCAAGGAAACTACAGACCAGTGTCTTCTGTGATTACTGTGTACTTTGCTGTTGTTTAGTCGCTCAGTCGTGTCCGACTCTGCGACCCCGTGGACTGTAGCCCGCCAGGCTCCTCTGTCCACGGGATTCTCCAGGCAAGAATCCTGGAGTGGGGTGCCATTCCTCACAAACTGAATCCAGTAGCATATAAAGAGGATTATACACCATGGCCAGCTGGGACTTCTCTCAGGATGCAAAGCTGGTTCAACATACAAAAATCCAAATTGATCTACAGATTGAATGCAATTTGTATCAAAATCCAGCTGCCTTTTTTTCCAGACATTGACAGGCTGATCCTAATATTAATATGGAAATGCAAGGGACCCATCATAGTCAAGACAGTCTTGAAAAATAAGAACAAAGTTGGAAGACTTCATTCTCCCCAGTTTGAGAAGTACCTGTAATTCAGGCAGTGTGGTGCTGGCATCAGGGTAGACATGTGGATTAACGGAACAAGTTGGGGAGTCCAGAAGTAAACCCATACACCTGTAGGCAATATTTTCAAGAAGGGTGCCAGGCTGTTTACTGGGATCAGTAAACAGATGGTATTTACTGTCAACAGATGGTGCTGGGGCCATGGCAAGAGAATGAAGTTGACTCCCTAACCATCCTGTGTACAAACGTGAGTTCAAATTGCTCAAAGGGCTTTTCCGGTAAGCGGCCTGAGGTGACCCCTAAAAATGGTGCGCTATTCACTTGACCCAGAAAACCCCACAAAATCATGCAAATCAAGAGGTTCAAATCTTCGTGTTCACTTTAAGAACACTTGTGAAACTGCCCAGGCCATAAAGGGTATGCATATCCGAAAAGCCACCAAGTATCTGAAGGATGTCACTTTAAAGAAGCAATGTGTGCCATTCCGTCGTTACAATGGTGGAATTGGTAGGTGTGCACAGGTCAAACAGTGGGGCTGGACGCAGGGTCGGTGGCCCAGAAAGAGTGCTGAATTTTTACTACACATGCTCAAAAACGCAGAGAGTAATGCTGAACTTAAGGGCTTAGATGTAGATTCTCTGGTCATTGAGCACATCCAAGTGAACAAAGCCCCCACGATGCGGCGCAGGACTTACAGAGCTCACGGTCGGATCAACCCCTACATGAGCTCTCCCTGCCACGTTGAGATGATTCTTACTGAAAAAGAACAGATTGTTCCTAAACCAGAAGAGGAGGTTGCACAGAAGAAAAAGATATCCCAGAAGAAACAAAAACTTATGGCCCGGGAATAAATGCCACAAAAAGTAAATGCAAATAAAAGTAAAACAAAAAAAACAAATTGCTCAAAGGCCCAAGTGTCGCCACTGACACTGTAAAACTTGTAGAAGAAAACATGAGAATTCCCTGGTGGCCCCGTGGCTGGGACTCTGTGGTTTCACTCCCGAGGCCCCAGGGTCAGTCCCTGGGTGGGGAGCTGGGATCCTGTGAGCTGCATGGTGTGGGCAAAAAAGAAGAAAACAGATGGAAACATTTTCGCCTTTAGAGTACACAGTGGTTTCTTAGGTATGACATCTAAACCACAAGCAGCCAAAGATAAAATTATTGGGACTTCATCAAATTTTAAAGGTTTCATATGTCAACACTGTCAAAAAGTGAAAAAATCCACAGAATGGAAGAAAATATTTGCAAATCATATATATGCAAAGGATATAATACCCAGAATATATAAAGAATAGTTACAACTCAATAATAAGACAACCCAGTTGAAAAATGGGCATAGGATTTGAATGGACATTTCTCCAAAGAAGGGATATAGAAGTTCAGCAAGCACATGAAAATATACACAACTTCATTCATCACTAGGAAAACACAAACCCAAATCACAGTGAGAGACCATTTCACACCCACTGGGATGAGTGAAGGAAAAGTGGACAGTAACAAGTGCTGTCCAGGATATCAGGCAACCAGAACTCTCATCCGCTGCCGGTAAGAATAAAATGATGCAGCAGCCTTGGAAAACAGCTTGGCAGTTCCTCAAAAAATTAACTTAGAGTTACCACACGACCAGCCAGGTGTATATCCAAGAGAGTTGAAAACATGTTCACGAACATGTGTGCATGAATATTACCAATAGCGCCATGATTCCTGATGGTTGGAAAGGAGAACAGATGTCCATGGACTGAGGACTGAATGAACAAAATGTGTCCATCCATATAGTGGGGCTTTTCTTGGTCACAGAAAGGGATGACATGCGGTAACACGGATGAGCCTTGAAAAGATTACTGCTAAGAAGCCAAGAACAAAAGGCCACAAAATGTATGCAGTTCATATGCACACAGATGTGTAACATCCGATACTTCACGTGTGCATTTATGTGCGATATTCAGAATACACAATGCTTGTAGATAAAGTAGATCAGTGGTCTCTGGGCTGGGAAAGAGGGAACAGGGAGTGGCTGCTCACGGCACAGTTTTTTATAGGGTCTTGAAAATGCTGGGAGTTGGTGATGGACAGGGAGGCCTGGCGTGCTGCAATTCATGGGGTTGCAAAGAGTCGGATGCGACTGAGCGACTGAACTAAACTGAAAATGTCGTGGAGTAAGTGGTGGTCTCCCCACAGCCCTGTGAACATACTAGAAGCCACCAAGTTGCACGTGTTAAAACTGGTTTTGTGGAATATGAACTATCTCCAATTAACAAAAAACAAGTAGGCTACAAGACAGTCTTGCCTGTAAGTGGTCAGTAGGTAGCCTGTAAAGTGGCCCCGAATGGTTTTCTTCCCCTGTGTATCCCTCAGCCTTTGGTGCGGGTCACATTTAGCGACTCACTTGTGTTAATCACACACGACAGAGCAGAAGCGGTGGAAGCTCGCCTGCAGCGTTAAGTTGAAAAAAGATGGAGCCTCTGCATTGCCCTTCCTCTCACGCACATCCCTCCCCCTGGGCGGGGGGCAGCTCCACGCCCTGAGTCCTCTGTGAGGCTCCCGCGTTGGGGGCACTGCTGCCTCAGACAGGCCAGCTCAGCCCCACCGCTCGCCAGCAGCCACGTGGGTCAGCACCCGGGGTCCTGGCCCAGCCAAGCCGCGAGGTGATCACAGCTTCAGCCAACACGGCAGCTGCAGCCGGGTGACTTGTCGAAACCGTGGGAGCTGAGTGCTCATCTTTCACAGCTGCTGAGTTTTAAGCTGATTTTTATATTTTCTAAAGTTAAGTAACGTGGTATGTTGTGTCGAACATAGACAAAAGACATGGATGATGAACACCACTTACTATCTTCCCAGTTCTCTCTAGGCAGAATGATGGTTGGTGCCTCATTTTCCTATCCACAGATGCCCGATTTTCCTAAAATGTTCAATAATGGACCTACGCTGTTTACAGAGTCAGGGAGAAAGTGCAAGTGACAGCTGATTTTAGGAGACTTGGGGACTGTTTGGTCACACAGACGCATTTGGGGCAACATTTGGTAAAATGGGGAGTATAAAAACGGTCTGCACGGAACTCCCTCGTGGCCTGGTGGTTAGGACTCCTTGCTCATTGGCAAGGGCTTGGGTTCCACCCCTGGCTGGGGAACTAAAAGCTCACAAGCTTCTCAGTGCGGGTCTGTATTCTGTTATCATTGCATAAAAATTCCATCTGCGTTTGAACGAGGCCTGGACAGGAAAAGTCAAAACATTTAGTTCTTTTGGAGTCTCTATCTTAAATAGCAAATGCATTGTTAATTGCAATGTCTAATTATTGAGTTGCATTAGCCATAACATGGAAAGTAAAGAAAGGTCCCTCTGGCAGACACTGGAGGGAGACAGGGTGGACCCCAGCCCCAAGCAGCAGGGGAATGGGGATGCCATAGGGAATGCGAAGGTTGGGGTTTGGAATGGACCAAAGGCTGAACCCAGGAGAGGACTAGGAGGGGACAGTTGGGTCCTGGTGCCTGGCTTCACACGAGGACAGAGAGAGATGGTCCAGATAACTGCCCCACACTTGAGAACACAGAAAAGGAAAATGCAATATTGATACAGCTTCCTCCACTGTTTGAAAGTAAAGTGTTCCTAAGAAACCTTTCATGAGCCAAGTGGCATAAAGGGAAAAAACAGTCACCTTAGGAGACATCTTGCTCTCAGATGCACAGACAAGTCAGGATCAGACGCTTGCAGACACAGCTCACAGTTCTGGCCGCTGATTCTGAGATGCTGAGTGCGCTTCCTGGGAAGGACCTGGGGTGGGGGGGCGGGTTGCCGCTCCTGCTGCTCAGAGCTTGCACTGCCTCTAACAGCTTGCAGCAGAACTCACGGGAAACGCTATTTCCACTTTTTGCCTTTTTCTTATAAAAGTGAAAATCCTCTTTGGATTTCTTTTGGTTAGTAAAAACAGGTACTAAAGTAGGGCTTTCTTAAAATTGGAGTGGCATAAAGCAACTGTTTAAAAAGTGGGGAATGCCTGCGTCGGGTCATTTTGAAAGTTTTACGTAACTGTCTGTGTTCTCTTTGCCTTGTTTCTTCCAAGAATAGATTAGAGACCTGGCCTTTTAGGGTGCTCACCAGTGCATTCAGAGGGGGAGGAACGTCTAACCATGAGATGATGGTCATTAATATTCAGTTACTGTCCGGACAGTCACTGCTGTTCCTTAGCGCTCAGATTCCTCTCCTTTCAGGGACGTGGTAAGATCCTGCTTCCCTGCCTTGTGGAGGTTGCTGTGACCCCGGGTGGGGAGGGGGGCAGTGCAGGGAGGCATGGCGGTTCACGTGTGGCTGGGGTCTCCAGGGGCAGTACCGGAGTGGGCCACACTGCACCTGAGACACAGCAGGCAGGGGGCCCGCAGGGGTGGGGGCTGGCACCATCAGCCCGGATTCCTGAGTTAGAATGGCGTTCAAACACAGTTGGGTGATGGTGGATACACAGACCTGCATGGGGGATGAACTTACATAACACGCACGTGCACACACGCACACACACACGCAGAAGGGAGTACAGGTAAGACTGAGGAGCTCAAAATACCACCAGTGTCAGTGTCCCCGCGGGGGTACCCTTGGGGGATGCCGAGTAAAGCGTACAGGCCGCCTTTCTGGACTGTGTCTCACGCCTGCATGTGGGTCTACAGTTAGCTCCGGAAAACCAAAAAGTGACCGAATTATTCCTTTTCCAGCAGTTTTCCAATCTTCCTGATCACCTCAGGGAGAAATTCTTGGTATGCTGGCAATGCGCATGTCGCATTTCTCTAAAACTTGCAAATATGCATTTTGAATAGAGAAAGTGTAGGCTTCCTTCTCAACTTTCAGCAGACCACAGCCAGTTATAAGTCAACAATCTTATTTTTGTGATGCTTGCCTTGCCAGTTATCTTCACTTGGCAGTAGAGACTCATCCCCTTATGATGCTGATACAAAGGTTTATTTACAAAGAGTTTAAATTTTTAAAAATCAACTCCCTTTCCATAACTAGCAGTATTGATGGCATGGGATATATAAAAAAAAAAATTATGAAGATGGTATGCAAATGATAGAATTTGAGGGAACACAGATCCCTTGGGGAAAAAGTGAAGTTTTGAAAGAAGTTTAATGTTAATCGGTTGAAGAATCTCAATGTCGTGTAACATAAATACAAAATACGCCATGAGTTCGATCCCTGGGTTAGGAAGATCCCCTGGAGGAGGGCATGGCGACCCACTCCAGTATTCTTGCCTGGAGAATCCCATGGGCAGAGAAGTCTGGTGGAGTATGATCCATAGGGTCGCAACGAGTTGGATACATCTGAGCAACGTAACACACATGTGCCGTGGATAGCAGATTTCCTAATGGCATTAAATACTTTGAAGTGTAACACATATATGAAAAAGCATTCAAATAATGCATAAGTGTACAACTCAATAAAATTCTCCCCAAGTGGATCATAAATGCCATGATTCCAGTCTATAGCAGAATTTTTATGTGGAAATTGACAAGCTGAGTCTAAAATTTATATAGAAATGCAAAGGGCCAACGATTGCAAAGGCCTTCCAGAAGGGGAGGAGGAGAAAGTTGGAGAACTTACCCGCCAGATCTCAGGACCTCCCATGTAAGTATAGTAATTAATCCAGTGTGGTGTTGGCATAAAGTTGGGCAGACAAATCAATGGAACAGGACAGTCTAGAAATAGACCCATAAATCTACAGTCATCTGACTTCTGGCAAAGGTGACAGCTGAGCGCCGTGGGGGAAGGGCATCTTTTGAACAGATCCTTCAGGTCGTGGCTGCTTCTCTGTGCTCTGGGAGCCCCGACACCTGTGTGGGGCCATGGGTGAGCTACCCACAGAGCTCCGTGGGCCTTCCCCTCATCTGGGTCCACGGTAGGGTAGAGCCGGCCAGGCTAGAACTCTTCTGCCCCTCTAGCTCATCCTCCTCGGGTGCCCTGTCCCTGGCCAGCCCTCCCAGCCACAGAGCCAGCAAGAGAGCCGTGGTCTGCAGCCTCCACGACAGCCATGATTCTCCTGCCAGGGGTGCACGTCCTTCCGTGGTCCTTGCACATTGAGTCAGAGCTACTCCGTGTGAGCCCACCGAGTTCTGTGGAGGTGATGACGGGTGACTTGTGAGGCTCGGTCATGTCAGAGATTGCAGCATCACCTTGGCCTTTTGGGTGGTTTTCTCAGGCGGAAGCCAGCTGCCACGTTGTGCGTACATGAGCAGCCCCGTGGAAAGGCCGTGTGGAGAGAAGTGCACGTGTCAGCACCAGTCACCGTTGTGTGAGCCAGCCCCAGGCGAACCCTCAGCTCATCCCTCAGCCGAGTCCCTCTGCCGTGGCCCAGGCAGCATGGAGGATACAGGGGTCATGCTCACGACCCACTGTGTGACCTCCTGGTCCATGGGAGTCATGAGATAAGAGGTGAGCACAGGTTTTCGTCACTTAGGCTTGGGGGTGTTTTGTTTTGCAGTGAAGGATCGCTGATACAGTGGCTTAAGCAAGCTGCTGCCCTTTGGACCGACCTCTTGACTCCAGGAAAAGCCTACAGGGTGGCCTCGCCCAGGCCAGGCAGGTATGCAAGCAGCAACCCCTGTAGCCTCCTCTCGTCTTGGAGTCCTCTCCTGCCCCTGCCAGGGGTTGGAGGGCAGGATCCATTCAGAGATTCCCCAGGAAAGGAGAGTCCCATGGGTCCTGTTCCCCCCGACCCCAGCTGTAAGTCTCACAGAGCCCCCTCACCTCAGTAACCAGGGTGGGGGGCAGCCCAGTGATCCCCAGCGGCCCTGTGGCCCCGTGAATTCTCTGTCTCCCCTCTGCTCAGTGCGGGGAGGTGAGCTGGGTGGCGGGGCCAGTCCTGCCACTTCCGCCTGCGCCGAGACAGGGCCGGGTCTCACCCGTCTTAGCCGGTGTCCCAGTCTCCCTAAATGTCAGCTCCTCCACACTCTTTGCCCTCAATTGTGGATCTGGACTGTCAATAGCAGGGAAACAGGAAAAGGCTCCCTCAACCTCAGGATCAAAGGCACTCAGGACACACCACCAGCCAGCCTTTGTGCATGAGTTTCCTCTCGGCTCCTGCTTCCTTCCCTCCAACTCTGTTCTCCAGGAACACCAACTGGTCAGCAATTTCTGGAACGAGTTATGACATGCTCTCTTTTCTCAACCTTTGCACATAGCCATCCCTCCAGGGTAGTCACCTTCCTCTTCGCCCAGCAGGTTCTTATTCATCCTTCATGAGTCACCTTGGCACCACCTCCTCTGGGAAGCCCTCCTTGGCTACTCCATCTCCTGGGCAACCTCAGCTGTTTCTCCTGCACCGCCCTCACTCCTTGGCGTCCTGTATCCAGTGTTCTCCACGCTGTATCTGCGGCAGGGCAGACAGCTCGTGACCAGGTTCGTTCTCCCTCTTCCGGAGCACATAGCTGGCGCCTCGCCCGCTGCCACATTTTGCAGGTCCTCTTGTATCCAGGTGTGCAGCACAACTAGCTCTCACCAAAGGAATGTGAGCAGAGGTGGTGTGTGTCACTTCTGCGCCCAGGCGTTTAAGAAGCAGGTGTGCCATCTCTACGGAGCTCCTCCCCTGCTCCTAGCTCTCTACAGTGACAAGCCCCTTGTGAACAGTGTGGCCACGGGGTTGCCCACGTCTGCGTGTGCAGGAGAGCCACCTACTTCTGTCTTGTTTGAAATCTGACTCCTTGGAGGCCTACTGTTAAAGCAGGTAGGGTTACTTTCTGAAATACAGCACCATGACTGCATGTTTACTAATATAATCTTGCTGGACTAGTCTCAAGGGAGTGGTGGGAGCTCCTTATGTGAAAGGAGAGAATTAGGGAGATGGCAGAGGAATGAATTTATCAGTCGCTCAGTGAATACTCACTGCGTACCTGTCACGACTCAGGCACTGTTCCAGGCATTGGCATCTCAGCATCAAACCAGGTAAACAAGGAAGTGGCCTGATTTGGGGATACAGGCTGGGGTCACTCCCTACCCACTGCCTCTGCTGTGTTTTTCCTCATCACACTTAATTTTTTTTCTTATTTGGCTGTGATCTTTATTGCAGAATCTTTAGTTGCCCACAAAGCCTTAGCTCTGGCATGTGGGATTCTTAGTTTCGTGACCAAGGATCGAACCTAGGCCCCCTGCATTGAGAGTGGGGAGTCCCAACCATTGGACCTCCAGAGAAGTCCCAGGATAGGGCCTTTGGGTTGTAAAACCTTTAGTTTTTATTCTGACCTATGGGAATAGTTTGAGCAGGAGAATGACATGTTATTGTGACTGCTGTGTTGATACTAGATAGGGAATGGGGTGGGAGCAGGAAGCCAAGTTGTTGCCATAATCCAGGTGAGAAAGGATGGTGGTTCAGAGCAGGTGGTGGTGGCAGAGAGTGTAAGGGGTCACATTCTGGGTATCTCTCAAAGGCTGTGGGTGAGGGGTCCAAGAGAGAGAGATTTAGTGTCCTGGAACTGCTGGTGGCTTAGAACAACAGAAACAGATTCTCTCAAATACAAGAGTCAGCCTCAGCACCGGCCCCCAGCACTTGCTGCTGGCATCCTTTCAATTGTGGCCACTCTGTCTCCACGTGGCCTTTTCCTCTTGATTTGTCTCTTACAAGGAGGGAATCCAGGAAGGTCTCATCTCCAGATCCTTAATTACACCTTCAAATACACTTTTTTCCAAATCAGATCACACCCACAGGTTCCACGATGTGGACATACCTTTTGGGGCGTCACTATTCAACCCACTACGGTAATCAAGAATGATTCCATAGTTATTGTATCCAGTAACCAGAAGAATGAAGTTTGCAGGAACCAACACAGGAAAAGGTTATGAGAGGAGCATGTTGTTGAAGACGGAGCCAAAGTTCTGAGCAGCTCCTACGGTGTGCACGTGGAGCTAGAGCTGGGTGGGGTGCCCCACCCTCCGCGGAGCTCTCCGGGTTCAATTTCTTCGCTCTATTTGATGAGGAGCTGCTTAGGGGCTGAGGCTTCGGTGGGTGGGTCCAGCATGGCGCCGCTCTGCTCCCGGCGGGGGCCTCCAAGATGGCCGCAGCTACTGGGGGCAGACATGTTTGTACCACGTGACTCGGGCCGGGGCCGGAGAAGGCGGAACGTGACGCACGGCTGAGCTGGGGCTCCGCCCCCGCAGCCCTGGCGTCGAGCGTCTCGTGACAGGTACTTCCGTTCGGGGCGGCGGCGGTGGCGGAAGTGGGAGCGGAGCCGGAGTCTTGGCCATAAAGCCCGAGGCGGCGGCGGCGGCGGCGGCGTTGGAAGCTTGGACAGGCCCGGGAGCCCGCAGGAGCCGCAGCTTGGACCTCCCCGCGCGCCGGTCAGCCCCCGTTTCCTCCTCGGCGGAGCCCTCGCGACGCGCCCGGCCCGGAGCCCTGCGGAGCGGCCGCGGTAAGCGGCGGCCCGGCCCCATCCCCCTCCCTGGCCTCGGTCGCCGGCGCGAGCCGTCCTCGTCTCGGGCAGGCCGGGCCCGGACCCGCGGGGAGCCCCGCGCCCTCGGGCCCGGCGGCAGGCCAGCCGAGAGGTGGCCGGGTGTGACCGCGGCCGGCCGCGACTCGGGTCGGCGCCGCGCACGCCCTCCTCTCGGGCCGGCCGACCGGAGCGGCCCGATCTGCGCGCCCGGGCGGTGGCCAGCCGGCCGGCCGCGGGGGCGCCGCCCACCCCGCCCCGATGCCAGGCCGAGCCGCGTGCCCGCCGTCCCGTCCGCCGAGCGGCAGGTCGGCCGAGGGTCCCCGACGCCGGGAGTCGACGGAGAGCCGGTCACGTGCCCCCAGCTCCCCCGGGCGCCGCGGGCTCCCGGGACGCGGAGCTTTTTCTCTTAAACGGGTCGTGGGGAAGCCTGGAAGAAGTTTGCAAACTTGCTGGGGACGAACCGCTGCCGGGTGCTGCGCCGTGTTAGGTCTGGACCGCTACGGGGCCCGCCTGTGCATTCAGCTCGGGCTTCCCGGCGAGGAATGGTTCGCGAAACTGGACGATTGAGAATAAAGACAGCGGCCACTGGGGTGCTTACTGTCTGTCGGGCGGCGTGGCGAGACCTCTGCACCGGTTGTTATATTTGATTCTTAGCACAGCTTCTCAAGTACATTGCTGTATCCACTTGTACGTAGCGAAGTCGAAGATCGGAGGGGTTAAATCACTGGCCCAAGGTCGCGGAGCGGAGATCGGAGTGCGGGTCCCTGAAGCTTGTGATCTGTCTCTTGCCACCGGGTATCTGCCTCTCTCCGCGTCTTTTCTTTCTGGTGATGTGACGTTGGAAACCTCTGGTAGCATTAGTTCTGCCTTAAAACCACAACATTCCGTTTTCAGTTGTGAGTTAGAACGCTTTTTTTTTTTTTGGTAGTGTCGCGCCAGTCCATTGGGAACTCTAAAATTCTAGTAGAGTTGTTGGTTGAGGTTTGAAAATTTTTGTCACCTTGGTTTCTTGTCAAGTGAATTGGGCTGGCAGTCTTGCGTGTGGACCTTTCTGAAGCCTTAGTGCGTGGGTGTCCGGCCAGTTGGTTCTTTACTGTTGGAAATACTGTATCTTCTCTTTAGATTCCAAAAGAAGAGGCTCTTGTCTCTTCCTTGTGACTGAAGCAGCTGATTCCTCGCATGACTTCTCATCCATGGATTAATAAAGTCTCCTGTTAGTGTGCTTCTCTCTTCAGACTTGGGAGAGTTTGTTCAGTTTTGAGTCCTAAGAGCTGGGAAGTGAGTCCTGAGTGCTTCTCCTGAAGGTCCTGGCCAGGCTGAGAAGTTGGTGCCTCCTGCCTTGTTGTAGTCTGATTTCTTTTTTTCTTTTTTTTTTTGTTACCTGGTCTGATATATTGAAGTGAGTAATCTGCGTGGTAGCTATAAATATTGTTTGTGTTTGGAGCAGAGTACTGGTGACGAGTGGCTTTTCATCCATTCATCACATGTTTTCAGTATCTACTGAGTATCAGGCATGGCTGAGTATTGACTCAGGGAGAGAGGTCTGGTTCCTGTCCTCAAGGACTTTAAAACTGGTGAGAGATCATGGCCAGGAATTCTCTTGTGGACTGGCATGGTGGTGCTGTAGATGCTGAGATTTTTCATAAGGGAGAGTTATTTTCATCTCAGCAAGTGCATCTGTGGTAATGCAGACAGCATGGTGTTCTGCCCTAACTTGAAGGCTTTGTTAATTTTCACAGCAGCATTTGGTTTGTTTTGCTTTTGAAGAGGGTGTGTAGAAGATAATATCACAGTTTCTAACTGATCGTGTTTTTTGAAGAGTAACTTTCAGCTCTAAACTTGTTCTTTTGCTCTGGGGCATTTGTTGTTCACTCCACATGGAGTTTGTGTCGCCAGAACCTTCCAGGACAAGTCTTAGCTGTTGGGGGCTCTCTGAGCAGAGATGCTCTTGTGGGGCTGAGGTGGCTGCTTAGGATGCCAGCACAGGTTTAATGTGCCAGGGTCACCCTTGGTAACTCCCGCCACCCCATCTCCACCAGCCCTCTGTCTCTGCTTGGTTCACAGGGGAGTTTTACATTTGCTGTAGGATTGCATGAGTAAACAAGTAGAAGGGGGGAGTGGAATGTAGAGGACACTCTAAAAATAGCTTTATTGGTACATTTTTCCAGGTAATTGTAAGCAATCTCCTGAGGCAAAAATATTTTTTGATGCCAAACAAGTCTAAGCCACCACCCCCCCGCCCCCCATCAAACCCCATAATCAAAGACCATTGCTTTATAGTAAAGTGTGGCTTTGAATGCAGTTCCTTACTCTACCACCAAAGAAAGCAAAAAAGGGGGGGGGGGGGTTTGGCTGTTTGATTAGCTGTTAATAAATTTCCAACGGGACCTGCACTGAGTGTGTACTTGCCCTTTGATTCGGCGTTGGTGCTTCTACGAGAGGGTGTAGCAAACCCAGATCCCACACGTGGGACTACCGTTTTACGAACTGTTTCTCTGAAATTGGACCTACATGTTTGTCATGACTCCTGTCTGGAGTTGTCTGGTTCTCCGCCTAGTAGTTCACATAGGACTGAGGAGAACTGGACCAGTTACTGGACTGGGAGCTGTACCGGCAGGGTGTTCTGGGGCAGTCAGGAGGTGTCCTGAGCCAGGCCCAGTTAGGGGTTCCCCTGCGCCAATGGCATCTGGAAATGAGCTCCCTGCTGCCCACCCCACTCTGCAGCGCCTGGCTCTCTGTCGCCTCGAGTCTCCCCTGTAGGGTCGCTGCTGTGTGCCAGCATCCGCTCCTGTGTGTGATCAGACACGCGTCCAGGACGCCGTCTCGGGACTCTGTGCTGTCTGCAGTTTGTTGCGGTGTTGATGTCTTCAGTTACTGGCTCTCGTCTCTTCCCTCTGTTTTGTGGTTTTTGCTTCTTGTGTACGGCATTAAATACAAAAACAGTTTGCATTCACGTTTTAAAGCTTCTTAATGGTGGCTGTGGTCAGTGTGACCTGAGAGTCAAAGGTGAAAGGGATGCAGCGGGGAACTCAGAGCAGGCTCTTCAGTGCCGCCGCCCACTGGTTTCAGTCTCAGCACTCCAGGCTGCGATTTCAAAAACAAATTTAAGAATAGCTACAGAATGCCTCTGTGGGGGAGGAAGCGAGCTCGGCAGTTGGTTCCAGGGGTGACACGCAGTCCTGGCCGAGTTCTCCTGCCTGGAGATGCAGCACTTATGCAGGGGATCGCAGGCCTCGCCTGGCTGCTCTGTTTTGGTGATGTCATCACTGCTGAGGAGAGCAATCTGAGTCCCTTGTCCATTTCCTGGCTTCGCTGGACTGCTCGCTGTCCGGCAGAGCAGCTCTGAGACGGTCTGTGAGAGGGAACTGGGGGCCTGGTAAGGCTGGCATGCGAACCTGCCGCCAGGTGCCACGAGCCACCTTCCCTGGTCTCCCCGCCCTGTCAGGTGTGAGCGGCTTGCTGCTTGCTACCGGCCTTCCTGGCCTGACCCAGCTCCGCTAGGGAGTCTTTGGAACATTACCCTGCGGACACCATTGGTTTCCCATTCTCGTAGGCAATTTTAATTTTTTAAAATTGATTTCCATTTGAGTTGTTTGCGAGTACACAACAAAGCTACTATGAATTAACCTTTTAAAAACCCGATCGTAACAGCACAGAACTTCGGGGAAATCGGTGCCCTTTACATGTGGCTTTCAGTCAGGCTGCCGACAGTTCTCTGGACACTTACTGGTCCGGGGGCCCCAGAAATAGCTCAGGGTTGCCCTGGCAGCCCGCAGGTTAAGAGACTCGATAAAACCCCCTGACCTGTGCCTTGCTGTGGATGCTTGCTCAGGAGCACTTTTGTAGAAACTTTGCTACACGATACTCGTCTTGCAGTGTTACTTCATTAGTATTTGGGGAGTGCTTATGGTTCTACCGCTTTCGGCTAGGTCTCACAGCTGTCCTGCAGGCTCAGGAGGCCGGCCACTTGAGTGCTGGCCGGGGTCTCTCGGAACATACTGAAGCTCTGACACTCCAGTTTGGCTTTTGGATTATTCACGATTGCTCTGAAGCTCTCAACTTTTGAGTCTTTATAAAAACGTTGTCCTTCCTCCACTGAAAAGTGCTTGTTGCCCAGTCGTGTCTGACTCTTGGCAACCCCTTGGATTGTAATCTGCCAGCCTTTTCTGACCATGGGATTTTCAGGTAAGAATACTGGAGTGGGTTGCCATGCCCTTTTCCAGGGGATCTTCAGGACCCAGGGATCAAACCCGGGTCTCCTGCATTGCAGGCAGAGTCTTTACCATCTGAGCCACCAGGGAAACCCTGTTTTTTATTTAAAGTGACATTTTTTTTTTGCTAATTATTAAACTAGTCACTTCTTTAAAAAAAAAAAGCTAGGAAAATACAGAAGTGAAAAAGAAGAAAAGTGTAATTCGCTATCCAGAGGAAGACCAGAGTGTTGGTTGGTAATGTTGTTTTTATGAATGCGTGTTTCAATGCCTTCCTTTAATGAGATGGAGTTTTAAAGAGATAGTGTGAGAAGGTCACTGTGGGTGTCCGTTGGCTCCTCTGACAGGTGGGAGGGGAGCTGGGGGTCAGGAGACAAGCTGTGCGTTCTGACTGTGTAATGGCAGCAAGGGAAGAACCTGGTGAGTCCAGTTCGGTGGTGAGGTTGACCTGCTGTGGTGACAGTGGATAGTAAGGTGCTGCAGTTGTCATTTCTGTGTTTTACTAAACCCTGAATTTGCAGTGGGACATATGAAGCACGTGCAAGTGAGTGAGAAACTGGGAGAGTTCCCATGAGCTCGGAAGGCCACTTGTGCCTGCTTGCGGGCGTCATCACCCGTGCCTGCCGGTTTTCTTTCCTGTGTAAACACCGCGCTTAGGCTCCGGCTGTGTCCCTGCGTCAGTCCCGTGCCCTTTTGTCTCTGTCCCTCTGAGTTGGTGTCGCCGGTGGAATTTTCTGGTGGGTGCAGTCGCGACACCGTTCTTATTGCTCCCTAGTGCTTCTTCACGTGATGCACCGTGATGTTTTTGTTAACTTGCTGGTGGGCATCTGGGTGGCTTGTAGTGCGTGGCTGTTAGAAGTAGTGCTGTCCTGGAAGCCCCCTGGCGCTCCAGTGGCTAAGACCCCACACTGCTGCTGCAGGCGGCCCGGGTTCCATCCCTGGCAAGAGGACTGGCCAAACAATCTCCATGGTGAGAGGAGTGGCCAGCAAACCTCCGTGTGAATAGTGCCGGGTCCATCTGCTGATGGATCTGTGTGCACATGTCCGTTATGTCAGCCCTGAGGAGTGGAAAGGCTGGGTTCTAGCCCGTGTATCTGTAGATTGCTAGGCCAATGTACCAGAACAACAGATTTGTTGTCTCTTAATTTCGGAGCCTGGAAGGCCAAGTTTGAGGTGCTGGCAGAGTTGGTTTCCTCGGGGGCCCCTTCCTTGGCTTGTGGGGACCGTCTTCCCCCTGTCTGCTCACCCTGTCTTTCCTCTGCAGGGGTCTGCGTCCTAGCCCCCTCTTCTCAGGACCCCAGTTAGATCCACTGGGGCCTGCGGGACCTTGTCTAATCTCCCTCCCCCTGTGAGGGCTGTCTCCAGCTGCGGTCACGGTTTGACGTTTTGAGGTGACGGGGTTGGGACTGGAGTGTGGGGGGCACAGTTCAGCCGTAACCGTGTGTGCGGCGCTGTGGTGGCCCCGCTAGGTTCCCACCGTCCTGCCGCTTCTGCACCCGCCAGCCGTGCGTCAGGGCTCCAGATACTCCGCGTCTTTGCTGACTTACCTTCGTTTTGCCCCTGGGGTACTGGCGTTGCACCCCCGTCCAGTAGTAGTGTGAGCAGTCCTCAAGCGGGTGGGGAGGTTGTTTTCGAAACAAAACGCATCAGAATTTGAGACTGCCTCTTGTGAATGCTTCTTGAGTCCACCGGGGATAGAAGAGCAGAGTGGCTTCAGCAGGGGAGCAGGTGGCCCTTCGTGCTGGCCGGTGGGGGCTCCTGCAGTTATCGTCTGACTCACTCCTGGAGGTGGAGCTGCCTCAGAGCGCCAGCTATAGGGTGTAAAGGTAGCCAGATGAGAGTTCTTCTTTGGCCGGACACTTGTGTCCTTGAAACACTGGATTCCCTCATATGTATGCTCCGAATTGGCCTGCATTGCGTGTTCTGACTGAGCCTTTAGATGGTGGCTGGTGTTTGACCAGCAGCCTTGGAGCTGAGTGGTGGCTGTAGACCTGGGATCGCTGGGGTAGTGCTGCCCCGCCCCTCCCCCACACTCACCTTGAGGGCAGAGGTGAGTCCCGGCTCCAGGATGAGCCTTGAAATACTGCTCAATAGCTTGATGATATTTCTCCAGTTCTAACTTTGCACGCTGGGTTGCTATTTGTAGCATGTAAGATTTGCTTCTGGGCCAGTGATAAATATGGATAGCCTTCTTGAATGATAGGTTGCGCGTTCATTCGCCGCAGTTTTATTGTGTACTACAGCAAAGCACGGCTGGCAGCTGCGGGGACGATCAGATGAAAAGCGCTGGAGGTTTCCGAGTCGTTGTAGAAACGAGACAGATGCCAGTCCCAGGATCGTTAGAAGAGGCCAGGGGCTGGGTCAGAGGGTGCTGCCGAGACGTCAGGAGAGTGCCTTGCAGGGGGATCTGGGAGAGCCGCTGGAGGGCACTAGAGGGAGTGGGGGGCATGGGGCAGGTGAGGGGCTGTGGCCTTGGGACTTGGGAGTGGCCATCCGGGTGGGGAGTGGATGAGCCCCGTGCACGGTGAAGGGTGGTGTTGAAGTGCTAGGCTGGGTCATAGATCTTTCCCCTGACCCGCACAGCCCTGGTGGGTAGGGAGGGTGGTGTCAGTCACCCACGAGGAGTGCCTTTGATGGTGCAGTTTACCTGAAGACACACGGAGAGATGAGTGGGGCTGGGCCTGAGATACAGAGGGCACGCATCAACCTTCAGGGGCGCACTCCCTCAGACACACCTGCAGCACGGGAAATCCGGGGCTGGCTTGGGGGGACTGACCGGAGACAGAGAGCAGGTGGTTTGGTCTTCTTCAGCCAGCTTGCCATGTGGGCTCTTCTGAATAGTGAATGGGTGCTGTTTTATCAGGTAAATGCCTGAGATAATCTAAAGCTGATGTCAGATGTTCAGAGTATTGAAAAATAGTGTGTGTAGCTTTCTCTTGTTTTCCAGTCTGCCTTACCAAAAAGGGAAAAAAAAAAAGGGCACTGTCATTCTGGCTTCTTAATGAGGACTCTTAGCTCTTGGTTTGGCACCTGCTTGAGAACAGTGGGAGCGTCCCTTAAAAGAGTCTATTGATTGGGGCTGCAAAGTCCTTGCGACAAAAATTGCTTTCCAGGGAGCTTGACTCGCTGTGAAAAGTGGCTCCACGTGAATGTGATGCCTTGGAAGAAAGTGTGTGTGTGTCTGTATGTACACGGTCTCTTTACATTTTAGAGAGCTCAGCGCTCACCTTGAAGCAGCATCTGAGTTGTCAGCGTCTGTTTCCAGAGGAGAGATCCGCCTCAAAGAACATACTCAGTATCACAGGCCAGCACTGCGTGTTACAGGTCGGCACACATGTCTTTAACCCCAACAGTACTGAGCCGAGAGCGCCTCCTATGGAAGCAGAGCCTCTGAATTTTAGTGAAAAGGTGTGTTTATTTAAAAGTGTGTTGGAAAGAGGGATGCTTTGACAGGTCTTTTCTTCTGAAATGTAAATTTCCGGGTAGTGAATGTCATGCCGTGTCTGACTGGACCGGCTGTTACTTATTCGGTGGTAACACACCATCCCCGAGTTGCCGCAGACTATCTGGCGTTCGCTTTCTGCAGGGGCGGGTGCTTGGTGTGGCTCTCCCGGGGGTCTGCGTCAGCCTCCCGCCGCTGTGGGGGCGCTGCCGGAGGGTCCCGGCCGTCGCTTGTGGCTGGCTGGAGCACGTCAGGGCGCCAGTAGCAGGAGGCTGGGCTGTGCTCGGCCGTGGGGGAGGGCAGCCCGCTGACTTCGGCGAGGTGCCTGGTGTGCGGGCTCCCAGCCCGGCCCGGCCCGCTGGCCCTGGGGCACCTGGCACCCTCACTCGCAGTCCCTCTGTCCCGTCCGGCGGGAGGGCTGAGCCCGCGCGGGTGTCTGGCAGTGCGCTGAGCACAGCATTGGTGGGGAGGCAGTGGTGGGCCCGGGTCCCCCCTGCTGTCGGCGCATTCAGGGCCTACCCTGTCCTTGTCGCGGGCCCCTGCGCATTCAGGGCCCACCCCGTCCTTGTCGCGGGCCCCTGTGGTCCTGGCCCCGCACGGCGGTCTCCAGCAGCTTGCCGGCTGTGTCCCGGTGCCGACCGCGTCCGGCCTGCTGAAACTGCCTGCCCTGAGTGCGCTTTGCTCTTGCTGCCTTGGGTCCAGGCCCCGCTGCGTCCCTTTTCCACGCTCACGTGCGCCTCCCGCCTCGCCCGGCTCCAGCGGCCTCGCTTCTTAAGCTTTACTGGCTGCGTCCCCCTTGGTCTCACCTCTCACTGAGTCCTCGAGTGGGTCTTAGACGTGTCTTTCACCGGTTTTGTGGGTGCTGCACCTGCTCTCAGAGGCTCTTAATGGAGACCCTAGACTGCTTGTTTAAACCAGTAAGCCTTTCGGGAGGGGAGCGCCGTGCAGCTTGCGGGACCTGAGTTCCCTGACCAGGGATTGACCGCGGGCCCCAGCAGGGAAAGCCTGGATCCTAACACTAGGCTGCCGGGAGCTCCAGATCCTAGGTGGATCTGTGGTTTCCCCCAGAAGGTAGCCACAGGAAAGAACGAACTAAAATACATTCCCCAAGTGGCTTTTGATACACACTCCCCACCACCCCATGCCCCCACCCCCATCCCCCCAACCCGTGCCCTGCCTGGTGCTCCCTGGCTGAAAAGTAGCACATGCCTGTGAATCCCTCAGCTTGCCTGGAACCAGTGGACTGGAAGCCAAGGGCATCTTAGAGGCTTCCTTAAGCAGGGCCACAGGATGGCTCTGAAGAGAGTTGCTGAGCTTAAGTTTCCACGGCTGCAAAATGAGAATTCAGCATCCCCGCTTTATTCCCAGTTTCGCTTTTTGCTGTTTCAGTTACCTTCGGTCAGCTACGGTCCAAAAGTCCTAGACGGACGCTTCCAGAAGTTACCGTTGGTCATTTGACAGTGCGTGCTGTTGTGAGCGGTGTGGTGGAGCTTCATGCCGTCCTGCCCCTCCCCACCTGGGTCTCAGA
Organism: Bos indicus x Bos taurus; assembly: GCF_003369695.1. Lineage (NCBI taxonomy): Eukaryota > Metazoa > Chordata > Mammalia > Artiodactyla > Bovidae > Bos > Bos indicus x Bos taurus. The sequence continues at coordinate 1,542,564 of NC_040097.1, forward strand.
CGTCCAGGCCTGCCCAGCTCACTGCGTGGCGGTCCTCCTGCTGTAGGGTCCGAGTGTGGTCGGAGCACAGGGCCCGCGTCGCCCGCCTCCCTTCCCTGCATCAGGCAGGCAGCTAACCTCTCACCTCACACGAGGAGGCGGGGGCCTCGGTGCGGCCAGATGTCTTGAGAGAGACCGCACTCCCTTGCGTTCAGTACAGTCTGTTGTTAGTAGCATCCTGTGCCTACCTTAGAGGTGATCACAGACTGGAGGCACAGGAAGGGCCCGCTGTGCGTGGGCTCCGGCTTCTCCGTGGTTTCAGGCACTCACTGGAGTCCTGGCGCGTGTCTCCCGCGGACGGGGCCCCGACTGTGCACAGGCTCGGTTGCAGTTTGCCTCTCGGGCTCCTGCCCTCCTGCGGTGGCTTTTGCAGGATGAAATTGCTGAAGTGCAAAAGACCCTTCCAGCCATTTGAAAAGCCGGGGCCCCTGTGGAGCCCTGTTCGTTCCCGTCCTGCTGGGTGGGGAGGTCTTCCTAAATGGTTTGTTTCTAAATGACAGACGCAGCATAGGAGTCTTGGGGAGGGTTCTCTGTCCCCCTTCTGGGTTACTGGGTGCTCGTGCTTCCAGACGTACACCTCTCCTCCAGAAGGGCTCGCTCAGCACACACACTCTGCGGCTGCTTGTGAAAGCCTCCCCCCATGCACACAGCACCTTCCCTTGTGGGTGCGCTCTGCCGACCGTGCCACACTGCCCACACCGAGTGTAACCATCCGCGGTGGGCATCTCGGTTACTTCCGCCTCTTCTCCGTAACAGAATCGTTTAGTCTCTGTCCGCTTCCGTGATCATGTCCCTAAGATCCCATGATTGTACATCCTTAGAATTTGGTACTTGTTGTTATCCTGCCCCAAGGAAGGTTGTGTACTTAGCTGTTTGTAGTTGCAAGGTTCTATTTATATAGGCGTCACTTTTCTTAGTGGTTGCCAGTGTAACTACTGGGGAAAATTTTAAAGGTGCCTCGTTGTTTAACATCTACGTTTCGTTGGTTAATGGATTAAATTTTGTAAAAAGGGGATTAGCTATTTTTCTTTTGTTATTTGGCTTTTGTTCTTGAAAGCCCAGGTGAGGATTTTTTTTTTTAATATATAGCAAGAATGTTTTTTATATAATAGCTTTTAAGAATATTTTTTGTATAGGAAGAATATGGTCCGTTTTTTATGTTACAGTGTTCCTGGCTTGTTTCTCTTGGCTTGGTTTGGTTGATGCTGCGTCTTTGTAGTGTTCAGTTCAGTTCAGTTGCTCAGTTGTGTCCGACTCCTTGCGACCCCGTGAATCGCAGCATGCCAGGCCTCCCAGTCCATCACCATCTCCTGGAGTTCACTCAAACTCACGTCCATCGAGTCAGTGATGCCATCCAGCCATCTCATCGTCTGTCGTCCCCTACTCCTCCTGCCCCCAATCCCTCCCGGCATCAGAGTCTTTTCCAATGAGTCAACTCTTTGCATGGGGTGGCCACAGTACTGGAGCTTCAGCTCTGGCATCAGTCCTTCCAATGAGCACCCAGGACTGCTCTCCTTAGGATGGCCTGGTTGGAGAAAGTTTAAGTAGTCTGGCCTGTTACTGTGTTTCATATTCTGGGTTCTGTGTTGTGCTTTGGCCTTCTCCTTTCCTGCGCTGGTTTTTTCCCTGGTACGGAGCACGTTGAAGGTTCTGTGTGATGTGATGTCAGACAGTTCTTTGCACATGCATGCTTGCTCCAGCATTTCACCTCATTGTCATCCTTTCTTCACCAGCTAAACATTTTTCATCGCACACACTAGCTCCCCCCACGTGTCTTTTCTAGACGCTCTGTTCCAGTCTTTGTCTCCAGGACGTTGCCACTGTCTTGCTGGCTTCTCTGCTTCGTGATGCCTTTTGATAAGCTCGTAGCTCCCCATCTTCATAGAGCTCTGTTGAAGCTGTGCTCAGAGACGCGTCTGCTTCTGATAAAGCGGTGCTCCTCCTGCCGCTTGTCCTGTGTCCTTGATCAGTTTGTCTGACAGTCTTTCCTCAGGTTGAGGGGATGCCCTTTCCCCAGATGGCCTGGTGGAGGGAGGGAAGGCCCGACCCCTGTGTCGCGTGCCTGCTGTGCAGACAGGAGAACCCCTGGCTCTGAGCCCCCGTGCGCGAGGCTCCGTCCCAGTGTGTGTCCCCGTCGCCGCGAGATGGCCTGGGAGGCAGGCAGCCGGGCTCACATGTGTCCGTGATGCTCTTCATGTCCCCGTTCTGCCACCTCTGGGCTCCTGCAGCGTTTGAGCAGACACAGTTACCTCATAATCTGCTCTCCGGGTGGATTTCTAGAATGTTTTATTCATTTATTGTTTGTCCAGGGGTGGCATGTAGGATCTTAGTGCATTAAAAAAAATGCTGCTTTTTATGAATTAATTTTCACAGATAAAGAGTAGACCATTGGGCCAGTCTTTATTTTTATGACTTTTAAGGAAATGTTAGCAGTCTGAGTTGGCAAAAAGTTACCTTTTGGACAGGAAAAAGTGTACTAGTCAACCGGTTCTTCCCTCTTTCTCTCGCTTGTTGACAAGTCTGTGCACGTGAACTCCTGCCTGCTCTCCAGCCTCGCAGGTGCCCGCAGTCCTTAGGGAGGGGGAAGGGGGAAGCCTGGTGCCCTCATTAGCCCAGTGGAGAGGCCTGGCGAGGGGTCCTTTGGGGCGGGGTGCAGTCAGGTCTGGCAAAGGTGTGGCCGTGCTGGGGCGGTGCCCAGGAGTCCCAGAGGGTGTCCTGTATTGGCCCAGAGGAAGCCCTGGAAACAAGTGTGTGTCCCTCAGTCTCTCCACCTGGAGACCATGGTGAACCCCCTGATGGCTTAGTTTTCACTACTAAAAGGACAGTTTGTAGGCACCGCTCAACAGAGTGAGAGCTGAATTTGTACCCTTAGAAATAAACCTAACTACATTTTAGAATGTTCATTAATGGTCCCTGTGACTCTGCCTGGCATATTTATGTGTTTTGAGTCTGTGTCTTGGAGGGGAGGAGAGAAGGGAACCTGAGACCCTCCCTGCGTGGCGTCGTGGTCGAGCCTGGAAGCAGGCTACCTGGGTTCTGGACCTCACTGAGTGTGAGGTGGTGGTCAGCCTGGAAGAGGGCAGTCTGGCGAGCTGGGGCTGAGTGCAGTGCGCAGGCAGCGTGGGGCGGGTTGGGGGGCTGCGCTTTTCAGCTGCGTGGTCGTTTGAGAGCCCAGGTAGAAGTGCCGTGATGGGGCTGAAAGCGGTTTTGTGGTGGTCTCGTTTTCGCCCTAGCCACAGTTGGTCACCACAGCCGATCCGTATCTCCACGTTGAAGTAGGCGGCGGTCCCTGTGGTGGAAAGGCTCTGCAGCTGGAACAGCGGGGGTGTGATGCGACCCAGCCCGGTCAGGTGGTCAGGTCGAAGCTCTGAAAGCAGCGAAGCCTGTTTGACTTGCTTTGGGGAGGGGGGAGGGCCCGGCAGCAGTTGCGAGAGGAAGCGGGCTCACTGCTCCGGAGCAGAGGAGGAAGAGGCGGTGCTGGGCGTTGCCGGCGTGCCACGGGCCTGGCCATCCCTGCCTCTGGGGACAGGAGCTCTCACTTCCCCTGCTGCTTGGTGGTGCTCACGTCACACCCGGGTGACCGATGGTCAGTTGTTGATGCCATTTGGCTGTTGTTACTGGAGGAAGGACTTGTTGGATGGGATCTGCTGACTGTTACCGCATTAGTTTTTCAAACATTGTAGCCTGTGGGTTACTCACTGATACAAAGTAACTGCTGCAGAAAAAGCTTCTGGTAGGAGAAATGCTTACCCTGTAGAGACTGTTTGTTGTGTTTTCTTATGTGTATTTCCAGAAAGATGTTTAGGACAAAACAAGCGGAATCTTGTAGCAAATACTCAGGTTCCTGATGTGGGTGGGGTTAGAATGCAGAGTTGGAAGTATTGATTTCAGCTGCAGTCTCGGGCCCTAGAAAGTTGTCCTGGAATAAAGACTCAAGAGGCAGACTCTGTGCCACGCGCCTCTTAACGCTAGGTCCACCTCCAGTGTTCTGGACAGCGTAAAGCCAGGAGCCGTGATTGTGATGTTGGAGTCTGTGCCGTTAGAGGAGCGGATCTTTGCCTTCATCTTTTCCTGTGGTTACAAGAGTTTTACAGAAGGAGCTACACTGAAGGGAAGATGACTCATCCCGATGGTTTACCAACACCAGAAACCACGTCATACCTTATGCTGGAAGGATATGCATGTACCTGGCATTTTCTGCTGAATTAGCAGTGATTCGAGGGCTTGGGTGAGTTTGATCAAGGTGTTTAAAGACTGTGGACCACAGTGACGCTATGCAAAGTGACGGGTCGGGAAACCTGAGCACAGCCCCTCTACCAGGCCAGTGCTGAGCTCCCAGCAGGCAGCAGCCCCGGAGGGAGGGAGGGAGATCTCTAGAACACCACCGTGAAACTCTCAACAACAGAAAATTATGGCCCATACAGAGAACCGCAGGAAGAAATGCAAGGAGATCCAACCAGTCCATCCTAAAGAAAATCAGTCCTGAATATTCATTGGGAGGACTGACGCTGAAGCTGAAACTCCAATACTTTGGCCACCTGATGGGAAAAACCAGCTCCTTGGAAGAGACCCTGATGCTGGGAAAGATTGAAGGCGGGAGAAGGGGATAACAGAGGATGAGATGGTTGGATGGTATCACTGACTTGATGGACTTGAGTTTGAATAAGCTCCGGGAGTTGGCGATGGACAGGGAGGCCTGGCACGCTGCAGTCCATGGGGTCAGAAAGAGTTGGACACGTCTGAGCGACTGAACTGAACTGACAGAGAACCAGCAATGTGTGGCCATTCACAGGAAAAATGAGTTTGACGGAAACCCTCGCAGAGGAGGTGGTGACATGAGGATACTAGTCAAAGCACGTTAATGTGCTCGAGGAGCCAAAGGAGAGTGCGGGCAAAGAAGTAAAGGAAATTGGGGATAGGTGTCTGAACAAAATGAGGGTATCCCAGAAACAGTAATTCTAGAGAAGCAGACAGTTCTGAGACGGAAACGCACAGTAGCCGAAAGGGGAAGCTTACAGAGGGGTTAGGAGCCGTGTGAGCAGGCAGGAGAGTGAGCCAGCAAGCCGAAACGACTCCACGTGAGGGCAGAGGAGCCTGGAGAGGATTGAGCATGGCCTGAGTGTGAGTGGGTTAGACCCTCCCGGGCCAGCTTGGACTGACGAGGGCGACCAGAGGCAGCTGCGGCCCAGCTCAGGCCTGAGGCTCCCAGGACGGAGGAGACGGTGTCATCAGAGCAGGACAGCGGAAACTGCGAAAGATAAACAGACTTGCAGATTTGTGGTCGCCGGAGGCAGGGAGCCGTGGGCTTTGGGGGCAGACTCAGGCTGCCGTCCAGAGGGCGGGTAAGGGAACAGCGTCCTCTGTGCCGCACAGAGCTGTCTTCAGCATCCTGTGATGGGCTGTCGGGTAGAGGAGCATGAGAAGAATGTGCGTGTGTGTGACTGAAGCTCCGCGCCGGGCAGCAGAGACGCGCGAGTGGTGCGTCAGCTGCACTTTAGTGAAAAATAGAGGAGAGCTTCCCTGGTGGCTCCGTGGGGAAGAATCTGCCTGCCAGTGTAGGGGACTTGGGTTTGATCCCTGATCCGGGAAAATCCCACATGCCACAGAGCAACTAAACCCGTGTGCCAAAATAAATGAATATAATAATTTTTAAATCCCCCAAACCTTCATGCCATGGCCTTCATGGAAAAGTGCCTTGGAGGTGGAGGAGCTCTGCTGCTGTTCCTTAATGTCCTTGATGGCCAGCCGGTCAGTGTCACCTTGGTGAAGCTACATGGGCCAGTGATCTCGAGGAGCTTGGAATAGTCCACAGGAGCCTCCTGTCAGCAGGGAGGCCTCAGTGAGGCCCTGCGCCGTGGTCACCTGCCCGCTGTGCTTGCTGTTCATAGCTGCGCTGACAGTGCTAGCTGCCTACCTCATTTTAACGCGCTGCTTTATTGCACCCAGCAAGTAGTGCGGTTTTTCAGACTGTAGGTTTGTGGCAATCCTGTGCAGCCAGTCTGCCAGTACCATTTTTTTCCCACAGCATTTGCTCAGGTCAGGTCTCTCACATTTTGCTAATTCTCAAAATATTTCAAACTTAATTGTTGTATTTGTTATGGTGATCTGTGATCAGTGATCTTTGATGTTACTGTTGCAGAAACATTACAACTCCCTGAAGGCTCGGGGGTGCTTGGTAATTGTAGTAATGAAGTATTTGTGTGAATCACAATAAACTGTGGAAAATTCTAAAAGAGATGGGAATACCAGACCACCTGATCTGCTTCTTGAGAAATTTGTATGCAGGTCAGGAAGCAACAGTTAGAACTGGACATGGAACAACAAACTGGTTCCAAATAGGAAAAGGAGTACGTCAAGGCTGTACATTGTCACTCTCTTTATTTAACTTATATGCAGAGTACATCATGAGAAACGCTGGGCTGGAAGAAGCACAAGCTGGAATCAAGATTGCCGGGAGAAATATCAATAACCTCAGATATGCAGATGACCCCACCCTTATGGCAGAAAGTGAAGAGGAACTATAAAAAGCCTCTTGATGAAAGTGGAAGTGGAGAGTGAAAAAGTTGGCTTAAAGCTCAACATTCAGAAAATGAAGATCATGGCATCCGGTCCCATCACTTCATGGGAAATAGATGGGGAAACAGTGGAAACAGTGTCAGAGTTTATTTTTCTGGGCTCCAAAATCACTGCAGATGGTGACTGCAGCCATGAAATTAAAAGACGCTTACTCCTTGGAAAGAAAGTTATGACCAACCTAGACAGCATATTCAAAAGCAGAGACATTGCTTTGCCAACAAAGGTTCGTCTAGTCAAGGCTATGGTTCTTCCTGTGGTCATGTATGGATGTGAGAGTTGGACTGTGAAGAAGGCTGAGCGCTGAAGAATTGATGCTTTTGAACTGTGGTGTTGGAGAAGACTCTTGAGAGTCCCTTGGACTGCAAGGAGATCCAACCAGTGCATTCTGAAGGAGATCAGCCCTGGGATTTCTTTGGAAGGAATGATGCTAAAGCTGAAACTCCAGTACTTTGGCCACCTCATGCGAAGAGTTGACTCATTGGAAAAGACCCTGATGCTGGGAGGGATTGGGGGCAGGTGGAGAAGGGGACGACAGAGGATGAGATGGCTGGATGGCATCACTGCCTCGATGGACGTGAGTCTGAGTGAACTCCGGGAGTTGGTGATGGACAGGGAGGCCTGGCGTGCTGCGATTCATGGGGTCGCAGAGTCGGACACGACTGAGCCACTGATCTGATCTGATTTTGAAATAAAGGCACGTACATTTTCTTAGACATAACACTATCGCACACTTAACAGACGAGAGTACAGTGTAAACGTGACTTGCACGCAGCAGAAAGTACATGTGGCTCGGTTTCGTGCAGCCTCACTGTTCGGCAGTGGTCGGAACCAAACCTGCAGTGTCTGAGGTGCCCTGCTTGTGCCAGCTGCTACACTGAGAGTGCGGACCCTGTTAACAAAGCTAAGTATTCTTAGGGTACTAATGAAATGAAAAGTATTTTGAGAAAAACAGTGAGCTGAAAATCAAAGATTATTGGTCAATTTCTCGTAAGAAACCTTGGAAGCTGTGTTGCTGTGTTCAAAATCTAGAGGGGGAAGCTGTCAACCAGGAAACTGTCACGGGCAACACTGGCCTTCAGAACTGGGAGAGAAACAGAGCTTTCTGGAGAAGCCAGAGCCGAGCGCGTTCCTCACCACAGACCTGCCTGCACTGAGGCGCTTCCTCCAGGTTGGAGGGTGCTGGACAGTGACCAGAGCCCGTGAAGAAGTACAGGTCTGCTGAAAGGAGACGCCCGGACGGTCAGAAAAGCTGGTGCTGTTGCAGCTCACCTTATTGTTTCCACTCGATTTCAGGCACTAACCCAGTTGTTCATCTTCTGGGAGGATGCGATGCACAGAGATGTGATGTGGTGACATCTGTGAGTGAGAGGGCGTGGGCTCTGAGTTGTATGGAAACAGTTTTGTATGTTACTGAAGTTAAGCTGGTGTAAATTGGCCCGTTAAACTGCTGCAGCTTTAGGATGTGAAATGTAATTCCATGGCTGCAAGGAAAAAGCTGGCCATGGGATATACTCAAAAGGAAATGAGAAGGGAATTAAAAGTGTTTTGTATAAAGAATCAATAACAAAAGAAGATGGCCATGCAGGAAACGAGGGATAAAGAAGCAATGAGGCATCTGAAAAACAAACAGGAAGAGGGCTGAAACGAGCACTTCCCTGTCGGTGATCCCTTTAACTAAATGCACGGAACCCGCCAGTCAAAAGACAGATTGGCAGTTTGGGTAGAAAAAGGAGCCGTTTACTTGCTCTCCACAAGACACTGACTTTGGAGCCAAAGACAGAGAAGTGATCAATGTGAAAGGATGTGGAAAGGACTCACGCAAATAGTAACCAGGAGAGATGGCAGCTGTACTCATCTGAGGTGAAGTAGGCTTCAAGTCAAAGAAAGCTTACAAGACAGAACAGGAAGGTAAAGCAGTGATAAACGCTTACACACCGTTCCACAGCCATCAAAGTACATGAGGCACAAATGAACGGGGCTGAAGGGAGAGAAGTTTGACAATAACACTGACAGGGGATGGACCCCGACAGCAGACACGAGAGAGGACGACGTGAACGACTCAGTAGACGGGCCGCGTGCAGCAGGCACGGGTCTCTGCCCCCCGCCACCAGGACACGCGTTCTGCTCAAGTGGACACGCTCGTTCTCCACGATAGGATACACGTTGAGCCGTAGTAAGTCTCGGAAGGTTTTAAAAAGTAGGTTGTCATACAAAGTACCTTTCTTTCTTCTTGTGGTGTCGACCATTTTTGAAGTCTTTATTGAATTTGTTACGGTTATTGTTTCTGTTTTATGTTTGATTTCTCGGCCTTGAGGCATGTGGGATATTCGCTCCCCAACCAGGGGTGGAACGTGCACCCCCTGTGCTGGAAAGCAAGGTCTTAACCACCGATCGCCAGGGAAGTCCCCAAAGTACCTCTCGGACCACAATGAGAGAAAGTTAGAAGTCAGTAACGAGAGGAAACCTAGAAAAGCCACAGATACCATGGATGGTAAACAACACATTCTCAGAGAGCCACTGGGCCAAAGAAGCATCGCAAGAGAGATCTTAAAACGTTTAGGGATGGGGACCTCACTGGCAGCGGTTAGGACTCAGCGCTTTTGCTGCTGGGAGCCTAGGTTCAGTCCCTGGTCTGGGAACAATGACCCTGCAAACACAAATAGTAAAACGTACAGGGCCCAGCACAGAAGTACTGAGGGGAGATTACAGCCATGCATGCTGACGTTAAAAAGACCTCAAATCAACAACCTAACTGCACGTCCTGAGGAACTAGAAGAACAGTGTAAACCCGAAGCTTAAAAGGGAAGGAAATAATCCAGGTTAGAGCAGAAAACCCTTTAGATTAACTGAGAATTTTTTAAAGGTTCATATGAATAAAGATTCTGACTAGGAACACTTGTACGAGAATGAACTGCACAGCCTGGGTGACACATTCATAGAAATACACAAACTGCCAAACCAAATAGAGAATAGGGGTCGCGCTGTTGTCAGGCTAGGAGATGGAATCCATTACCGAAAGCTTCCAGACACACAGGCGCCCTGGGTCTAATGGCTTCACTGGTGAGTTCTCACAGGTGAAGAACTAACACCAGTTCGCAAATTCTTCCCAGATACTGAAGAGGGGAGAGCGTTGCTTCTTTTTGTTGTAACTTCGTTTTGTATTGGGGTACAGCCTGTTAACAATGTTGAGATAGTTTCAGGTGAGCGGCGAAGGGCCCCAGCCACACAGATGCACGTATCCCTTCTCCCCCAAACTCCACTCCCATCCAGGCTGCCATATGACACTGAGCGGAGTTCCCTGTGCTCTGCAGTAGATCCTTGTTGGTTATCCGTTGTAAATATAGCCCTGTGTACATGTTCGTCCCAGACTCTGTAATTCCGAGGGGAAAACAATTCTTAACTCATTCAGTGAGGCCAGTACTGACAGTGAAGTGAAAGCGTTAGTGACTCAGTCATGTCCAGCTCTTTGTGACCCCGTGGACTGTTGCCCTTCAGACTGCTCTGCCCATGGGATTTTCTAGGCGAGGATACTGGAGTGGGTAGCTATTGTCTTCTCCAGGGGATCTTCCTGACCCAGAAATTGAATCCAGGTCTCCTGCATTACAGGCAGGTTCTTTAGCATCTGAGCCACCAATGAGGCAGCGTTGCTCTCATACTGAAGTCAGACAAACACTGCAACAAAGGAGAGCGTCAGGCAGTGTCTCTCGTGACCAGTGGTGCAGAGGTCCTTCACAGAATACCTGTAAAAGTTTAATTCGGCAGTCTAGTAAAAGGATTTATGTACCATGACCAAGTGGGATTTATTCCTTGGTTGGATTTCTTCCTTGGAATGTTAGGTTGGTTCCACAACCAAATAGCGATCATTAATACACCACATTAACAGAATGAAAGGGGGAAAACATCATCTCAGCTGATGCAGAAGACAGCACCCTTTCAGGATGAAAACACTAGAAATACTGGAAACAGGAGCAATTATTTCCACATAATGAAGGTCGTATGTGGCACACCCACGGTGAGCATCATGTACAGTGGCGAAGGACACACTTTGTCTTCTAAGATCAGGAACAAGGCACGGATGCCCACTTTACCACTTCTCTCCAAAACAGTCCTGAAAGTTCCAGCCAGAGCAGTTCAGCAAGAAAAAGAAAAGACATCCAGACTGGACAGGAAAGAGATATGTGATCTTACGTGTGGAGTACCTTATACAGAGTTCATACCCCGAAATTAAAGAACTAAAATCTCTTAAAGCTAATAAACTAATTCAACAAATTTCAGGATACAATCTGAAAAAGAAATTAAGGAAACAGTTCCATGTACAGTAGCATCAAAAGGAATAAAATACCTAGGAATATATTTTAACTTGGTAAATGAAAAAGACTTCTAAATGAAAAACTATAAATGTGGCTGAGAGGAGTTAAAGATGTAAGTAACTGGAAAGACATCTCATTTATGGATTAGAAAAATTAATATTGTTGGGAAACCGTCTACAGATTCAAGGCAGTCCTTGTCAAAATTCCCAATGACTTTTTTTTTTTTTTGCAGAAATAGAAAAACCTGTCCTGAAAGCCACGGGACCCTCAGTAGTCAAATAATTTTGAAAACTCGTAAGTTGGAGGTCTCACACTTTGAGATTTTGAAACTGCAAATCTCTGTGGTAATTAGAACAGTGTGATACTGGAATACGATACGCGTGTAAACCAGCAGAACAGACTGGTAAGCCCAGACAGTACTCTTCACATTCAAGGTGAACTGACCTTTGGCAAAGATGCCAAGTGCGTTCAGTGGTGAAAGCAGTGCCTTCTGTGACTGACGCTGCCGGGAAAATGTCTGCCTGCAGGAGGATGTGGACCTGGGCCTGTCGTCACACACAAAATTAAGCTCGAGACCTAAAGCTTCTTTTCACTGAAGAATAGTTGATTGCCACGTTGTTCTGACTTCTGCTGTGGAGCAGGTGACTCCGTTGTACACTATTCTTTTTCCTGTTCTCTTCCGCGGTTTACCGTAGGGTGTTGAGTGGATCGCTGCCTGTGCTGCACGGTCGGCCGTGTCGCCCGTCCCGTGGGTAACGGTTTGCCTCTGCTCATCCTAACCTCCCAGTCCACCCCCCACCTTCCTTCCTCGTGGTAACCACAGAGACACCTCTGTTTTCTCTGTCCGTGAGTGTGTTTCATAACCGGGTTTGTGGGTGTCCTGTTTTGGGTTTCCCGTGTGAGTGGAAGTGGGTGTGTCCTGGCAGTTCGCTCGGTGTCGCCCCCCGTCGCTGCGCACGGTGGCGCTGTTTCCTGCGCTGCTGTCGTGCTCCATTGCGCATGTGCGCCGCGGCTGCTCTGTCCATTCGTCCGCCACTGGACGTCTGAGTGTTTCCAGATCCTGACTGCTGGGACGGTGCTGCTGTGGGCCCTGGGCTGCGTGTGTCTTTCTGAATTAGAGTCTGTCTGGGTATCTGCCCAGGAGTGGGACTTCTGGATCATATGACAACTCTAGTTTTAGTTTTTGAGGAACTTTCCTAGTGGCTGCACCAGCTTGTTGATAAATTCCTACCAAGCGTGTAGGAGGGCTCCCTTTTCTCCACACCCTCTCCAGCATTTATTATTTGCAGACTTTTTAATGATGGCCATTCTGACCAGTGTGAGGCAGTACCTCATTGTAGTTTTGAATTGCATTTCTTGAAACATTAGGGATATTGAGCATATTTTTATGTGCCTGTTGGCTACCTGTATTTCTTTGGAGAAATGTCTGTTTAGGTCTTTTACCCATTTTTTTTTTTTAAGTTTATTCGGCTGTGTCAGATCTTATTTGTGGCCTGGGGGTGTTCACTTCGTCATGCCGGGCCTTTTCATTGCGAGGCGCGCACTCTGGTTACGGTGCGTGCGCTTGGTTGCTCTGTGGTCGTTTGTCGTGTTTTGTTGCTGTTACTGAGTTGTGTGAGCTGTTCGTATATTTTGGAAGTTAGACCCTTGTCAGTCATATCGTTTGCAAATATTTTCTCCCATTCTGTAGATTTTTCCCTTTGTTTATGTTTTCCTTTTCTGTGCAAAAGCTTGTAAGTTTGAATAGTTGCCATTTGTTTATTTCAGTTTTTATTTCTATTGCTGTGGGAGACTGACCTAAGGTAAGAAAGCATCGGAATGACTTAGTCAGAGAATGTTTTGTCTGCATTTTCTCCTGGGAGTTTTATGGTGTCGTGTCTTGTATTTCAGTCCCAAAGATCTCAATCTTAAGAGGTAAAAGTAAAGAAGTGAGGGACTTCCTTGGTGGCCCAGTGGTTTAAGACTCTACGCTTCCACTGCGGGAGACTTGATCCCCGGTCAGGGAACCAAGATCCCACATGCTGCTCAGCGCTGCAAAAAAAAAAAGACTTAGAGCTGCGAGACTCTGAGAAGTAAACAGGGCGAGATCCCTGGTGCTGGACTTGGTGATGTGGCTGAGATACCAAGGGCACCTGCAGCAGCAGAGGAAACACATAAACTCGGCTTCATCAAAATTAGATCTTTTGTGTTTCCAAGCACAGTGTTAGGGGAGTAAAAAGACAACCTACAGAATGGGGAAGATACTTACAAATTGTACATCTGATAAGCCTAACATTCAGAATACATATTTACAGTTTGAACAGCTCAACAGCAAACAAGCAATTTGATTTTAGATGGTTCAGGATCAGAGTAGACATTTCTCCGAAAAAGACGTGGAAACGGCTGATCGACACAAACAATAAACGCCCAGCACAACTAGCTGTCGGGCACTCAGGACGGTGACATGCGCTTCATGTGGGCTGTGGTGGCTCTTGTTTTCCCCTGCCCGAAGTAACTTCATGACTTATTTATTTATGGCCGTGCTGGGTCTTCTTTGCTGCTCAGGCCGTCTCTAGTTGTGGCGAACAAGGGCTCCTCCAGCTCTGGCGAGCGGGGTCCTCTCTGGTTGCCCGTGTGGGCTTACCGCAGTGCTTCTCCTGTTGCAGAGCCCGGGCTCTAGGGCGCTCGAGCTGCGGTAGTTGCGGTTTGCATGCTCTAAAGTGCAGGCTCAGGAGGTGTGGCGCGTGGGCCTAGTTGCTCCAAAGCACGTGGGATCTTCCTGGACCAGGGATCAAACCTGTGTCTCTTGCATTGGCAGGTGGATTTTTTACCACTGAGCCACAACGGAAGCCTGGCTCTTTATTTAAAAAAAAAAAAAAAAGTGTTGGTGAGAATTACAGAAATTGGGACCCTCGAATATTGCTAGTAGGAATGTAAAATGCTGGAGTTGTATGGAGAGCAGTGCACAGATTACAGAAAATTACCGTATGTCCTGGCACTTAGGTGCATCTACCCACCAGATTTGAAATCAGGATCTCCAGCAGATACTCATACATTATGGTTTATGGCAGAATTATTCACAGCAGTCAGTGGGTAGAAAGACCCTGTGTGCCCGTCCGTTGGTGAAATAGATAAGCGAAAGACAGTATCTAGATACAGGGGTGTACTATTCACCATGTAAAGGAATGAAGTTCCAGTGTGGGCTGCAAGGTGGACAGGCCTTGAAAACATGCCGAGTGAGATAAGCCAGATAGGAGAGGACAGATATTGCAGGACCCTGTGCACGAGCGCTGTTTGGAGGAGGCCGATTCCAAGACAGAAGCCAGGGCCGGGGGCAGGCGAGGAGGGGCTGCTGCATACATTATCCGCACAGGGTTCCTGCTGGCCCTGGCGGAAAGGTCCTGGAAACAGTCATGATGGCTGCTCCACGGGTGAGGCTCTTACAGATGCGCACACTGAGATGAGTGTCCTCGCTTCAGACACGGTCTTTCTCACAAATAAGAGCCAGACGGCATCTCAGCTGGCAGGTCTCTGACCTCGAGATGTGATTTCGTGTTTCCATCCCTGGTGGTCACAGCGCCGGCTGGGGAAGCTGCGAGCTCTGCTCTTGAGCAGCTGTCCTGACTGAGGAGAAGGACCGTGGTCTGCAGGGGCGTGTGCCTGGCAGCGCTGTGTGGATCTGCGGAGAAGCACCCACACCTGACCTGGTGATGGGACGTTCGGTTCTTCTCCTTTCTAGTGGGCTACTGGCACGTTTCCACCCTGAGTTAGTGTTTAGCAGTGATTTTCCTAAATGTTACCTGAAGCAAGCTGGCCGTCAGTGATCTTGTGAGGCAGGTGGATCTGTGTTTTGCCAGATCTCGCACACACTGCTTTTGAAGCCCTGTAAAGTAAACTTGAGTAATAACCTTCAGATAGTAGCCTTTGTAATGGAGGCAGAGTGTTTGGACGCTTCGAACTTCCTCAGTCAGAGGAGCTGAACACGTGCCCGAGCCCTGAGCTCTGTGGGGCTTTCACACCTGCCTGGTGTGCTGGTGATTCTGTGTGTCACTGGCCGGCAGGGCCCCAGGGGTAGCTAATGCTTGCTTCCAGAGGCGCACAGCTGGGCATGAGGGCTGAGCAGGGCACGCTGCTCTCGTCAAGGCCCGGGAGGCTCGCCGGGGGTAGAATTCTCCCGGTGGGAGGTTTTCCCAGCCCAGCCCCCCCCGCCCCCACCACCCCCGCTCAGCTGAGATCTGACACCCAGCTTGCCTGGTTCCCAGGCCTTCAGACTGCTGATCGCGGGGCATCTCAGCCTCCATAATCTTGTGAGAACCTCCTCACTAGTCTAAATGCTACATTTCACGTGTGCATTCCATGATCTTATACATCCTTACAGAAACGTGAATCTCATGTATGTCAAGTTTATTTTTAACAACACATTTGAAATCTCACTTTAACTGGCAAAAACATAGGCTCTTACACGGTGCCAGCAGGAGAATTAGCTTCTGTTCCTTCATCCTTGGATCCATGGTTCTGTCTCTCTGGAGAGTCCTAACTGGTACATACTTAACTGAGTGCAAAGTTCCAGAGAATAGCAAGGAGCGCCTTCTTCACTGAACAGTGTAGAGAAGTAGAGGACGGCAACAGACTAGGAAAGGCTAGATCCCTCTTCAGGAAGATTGTAGCTATCAAGGGGACTTTCCATGGAAGACTAAGCGCGGTAAAGGACAGAGACGGTGTGCACCTGACGGAAGTAGAAGAGATAAAGAAGAGGCGGCAAGATACACAGAAGCAGCTCTACAAAAAACCTCGTGACTGGGATAACTGCAACGGTGTGGTCACTCACCTAGAGCCAGACATCCTGGAGCGTAAAGTCAAGTAGGCCTTAGTAAGCATCACTACCAACAAAGTCAGTGGAGATAATGAAACTCCAGCTGAACTGTTTAAAATCCTTAAAGATGATGCTGTTAAAGTGTTGCACTCAATATAAAAGTGTTACAAATCAGGAAAACTCAGCAGTGGGCATGGAACTGGAAAGTGTCTGTTTTCATTCCAATCCCAAAGATGACAGTGCTGAAGAATGTTCAGACTGTTGTACAGTTGCACTCGTTTCACACGCTAGCAAGGTAGTGCTCAAAATCCTGTAAGCTAGGCTACAGCAGTAGGTGAACCAGGAACTTCCAGATGTACAAGCAGGATTTAGGAAAGGCAGAGGAACCAGAGACCAAATTGCAAATATTCGTTGGCTCATAGAGAAAGCCTACAGTAAAGCCTCTGTGCCGATTACAACAAACTGGGGAAAATTCTTAAAGAGATGGGAATACCAGACCACCTTACCTGTTTCCTGAGACTCCTCTATGTGGGTCAAGAAGCAACTGTTAGAACCGGACATGAAACAATGGTCTGGTTCCAAGTTGAAAAAGAGATATGTCAAGGCTGTGTATTGTCACCCTTGCAGAGTGATCACGTGATTGAAATGCCAGGCTGGGTATTTCACATGGTGAATCAACACTACCAGGAGCAATATCAACCTCAGATACGCAGATAACCATGTGAGTAGCAGAAAGTGAAGAGGAACTAAAGAGCCTCTTGATGAGAGCAAAAGCCTGGCGGGAAACTCAGCATTCAAAATACTAAGACCATGGCATCGAGTCCCATCACTTCATGGCAAATAGAAGGCAAGAAAGTGGAAACAGTGACAAATTTTCTTTTTTGGGGCTCTTAATATCACTGCACACGGTGATTACAATCAGGAAATAAAAGATGCTTATTCCTTGGAAGGAAAGATATGACAAATCTGGATAGCATATTAAAAAGTAGAGACCTGACTTTGCCAACAAAGGTCCATATAGTCAAAGCTATGGTTTTTCCAGTAGTCATGTATGGATGTGAGAGTTGGACCATAAAGAAGGCTGAGTGCTGAAGAACTGATGCGTTTGAATTTTCGTGCTGGAGAAGACTCTTGAGAGTCCCTTGGACAGCAAGGAGATCAAACCAGTCAATCCCAAAGGAAATCAACCCTGAATATTCATTAGAAGGACTGATGCTGAAGCTGAAGCTCCAGTACTTTGTCCACCTGATGCAAAGAGCCAACTCATTGGAAAAGACCCTGATGCTGGGAAAGATTGGAGGCGGGAGGAGAAGGGGAGGACAGAGGATGAGATGGATGGATGGCATCACCAACTCCATGGACATGAGTCTGAGCGAACTTCAGGAGATGGTGAAGAGCAGGGAGACCTGGCGTGCTACAGTTCATGGGCTCGCAGAGAGTGAGATATGGCTTAGCAACCAAAGAACGACCGCAGTTAGTACTTTAACAGAATTACTCTTCAGAGACAGGCATCAGAGTAGCCTTGTTTGGGGTGGATATTGGGGTTTTTTTGTTGTTTGTTTTTGATCGTGTGGCTTGTGGGAAATCTTAGTTCTCTGACCAGGGATTGAACCTGTGCCCCTTGCAGTGGAAGCTTGGAGTCTTATCCACTGGACCAAGGGAAGTCCCTAGGTGATGGGCATTGTTAAAGACGATTTTCAAGAAAAGATAATATCATGACTGTCATTTGTGAAATGAACAAAGAGCGGATATACATGGAGGTCAACCGTGTTGTAAGGAACCTGCAGCCGGTCACAAAACGGGCTTTTCCACTTGAGAAGCTTGTCCTGATAGAATCCATTTGTGTGTCTGAGAATCATTTGTTCTGCCATCGTTTCTACACGTTCAGCTGGTCAGGGACAGTGAAGGCCTGGAGTGAGAGCCCCAGGGTGCTCTGGAATCTGGGCTCCGAGTTGTGCACCGTTCACCACAGGAGGCATCCCACGCCCTTTTAGCTGTAAGTCTCCTTACAGAATATGAGTTCATAATGCTAAATTGGGCTACTTTTTCGTTTAATACTGAAATTTTTGAACACTTGTTTAAAAATGTTTTGTTGAGGAGGCTTTGTGAATTAAAGCCCCAGTGGTTACGTATTTGGTTTAACGTACTTCGATGACTTGATATGAAATGTGGTCTTTGCTCTAGGGGTCTGTTCTGAGGACAGTGGCCCTGGGACCAAGCGTGGGGCTCCTGGGACTCCTGTATTCCTGATATCTGACTTGGAAGCAGGCAGTGCTCCAGGTTCGGAGCCTGTGACCCCAAACGTTGGGCGAGAGTTGCTGCTCTAACCTGTTTTTCCCTGGGGGTAGCGCCCCACTTCACGCCAAAGCGGTAAATGCCGTGTACCCGCAGGCATATAGTCCTGTGATCTCGCTCCCTGAAGCGGTGGCGGGATCGTGGTGGTGTGACAGTGGGCACGGGGAACTGAAGTTCATGGTGTGGGAGAGACAAGCCAGTCCTGAGCTGGAGCAGCTTCAGAACGGAGGGGCCCTTGGGTCCTTCCAGGGTCCCAGGCGCCACCGAGAGCCCTCCACTGAGGAGGGGGCGCCGCTGGCGGGGCGAGTCCTGCTGGGGCCTGTGGGCCGGAGGAGACGGAGCCCTGACGGGGCCTGGCCTCGGCTCAGGGAGGGTGCTGCCGGCCTAGGGGCGCGCTCTGCTGGCTCGGTGCCCCCGTGGGTGCTGACAGGGTCTGTCTTCCCCGGTTCCCACCCTTCCTCTTCGCTGGTGGAACCTGCCTCTCTGACTGCTGTCCTGGTGGTGGTGGTGTACCGCGTGACCTGGGCCTCCCTGTCTGAACTCCGGGTCATAGACCCATGGCCGGTGGTGTTAACTTGTCAGCATCTAACCTGACCACACGTGTGATATTCTTCATTCTGTGCTCTGGGTGATGTGGAGCCTTAAAAATTGCCAGGTGTGGAGACAGACTGTCACTTAGCTGACTGGATTTTTTCTTTTTTTTTAATTTTGGCATCTTGACTCAGAAATGGTCGGGAAGGAGTTGTTGAGGAGTCAGTCTAGCCTTGTGGCACACCTCAGTCACTATGGTTCCTGCAAGAGTCCTTGAGGAAAAAGTGTCTGAGCCAAAGTGGGTGTGCTTGCTACCCTAGGTCGCAGTTAGTGACCAGTGTTCCTGAAAGAGACAGGGACTTGTGAGTGGATGTAGTTAAGTATGAGGCATGGAGGAGGATGTCAGGACGTAGGGTGCCGTAGTCTGAGGTCGTCTGATCAGCCTGGGTTAGGATCTCGAGAGCGGGGAGCCATACTGCTCGCTCTCATGGGCCTAAACTGTTACCGCAGAACAGTAGACGTGGGGGCGAAAACCCGAGTGGTAGTCAGCGAGTGCCCACGCGTCAGCTGCGCTTTTCCTTCCCTGGCACCGAGCGTGCGTCTTCTGTCGGTGACACACCTCCACCGCAGTGTTTGCTGGTGTTGACGCAGTCCTGGTTTGTACAGTGACTTTAGGACACACGTAAATGAAGCTGTGGTTTGTCTTAGATGTTTGACTAGGACCTCAGACACACTTGTGTGAGTTAATGTGCTAGTGTAGCAGAGCCAGCGCGCTAGTGTGAGAGGCTGGGGTGATGAGATTTGAAAGGTGAAGTGATAATACTAGAAATGCTGGTTGACTGCTGCTGCTGCTGCTAAGTCACGTCAGTCGTGTCCGACTCTGTGCGACCCCATAGACGGCAGCCCAACAGGCTCCCCCGTCCCTGGGATTCTCCAGGCAAGAACACTGAAGTGAGTTGCCATTTCCTTCTCCAATGCATGAAAGTAAAAAGTGAAAGTGAAGTCGCTCAGTCGTGTCCGACTCCTAGAGACCCCATGGACTGCAGCCCACCAGGCTCCTCCATCCATGGGAGTTTCCAGGCAAGATAACTGGAGTGGGATGCCATTGCCTTCTCCGACTGGTTGACTAGGTACGTGTTTCACACTGTTAGAAAAGCCCTCATAGGGACTTCCCCAGTGGCTAAGAATCCGCCTTTCAGGGCAGGGGGTGCAGATTCAGTTTCTGGTCGGGCAACTGAGATCCCACGTGGTGCAAAAACTGAGCCTACCCCACTGCTAGAGAGTCTGTGCACTGCAGCTAGAGGCCCCGCCCCACAACGTTAGCTCCCTCACGATGTAAGTTGATGCTGTGGCGGCTCCAGAGAATGTGCCCTGGTGAGAATGCCAGCCAGGCCTTTCCTGGTGAGCAGTGGGCGGGGGTTTAGAAGTCCTCATCTCAGAGAGTGCTGACCTTGTGCTTGTATGGGGAGCTTGGCACGTCACTGTGGGCCAAGCCTAGGAGGCGGTGCTCGGGGCCGCTCCTGGACCTGCACTCTCAGGTCCGTCTCCGGGATTGTCCCCTGTCCTCATGTGCGTAGGGCACCTGAGGGGCAGTGTGGAGTGGCAGGCACACCTTTGAAGGAGCACTGGGGGGGACGGGGCGTGTTGGGGGCAGTGTTGGCGGGTCAGCGGGTTGTCCTGCCTGGGACATCCTGGTGCCCTTTTCTCCTTCCAGTCCAGGCTCGTCATCTCCTGGAGCAGAGTTTGTCTCACTCCGTAGCTGAGGTCACTGCCCTTGAAGTGCCCACGCAGCTCGGCAGTGTGCTGCTCTCGCTCATGTGTCTCCTGCGTCTTCTCGGGCCTCCCAGTGTCCTCTTGAAGCCTTCTGGGAGCTCTTGCCTGCTGCGTTTCCCCTGGGTGCAGTAAATGGGACATCAGAGCAGCAGCCTGTTGGCTGACACCATCACAGCGGAAGGCTTGCTTGGAGCACACAGGCTGTATGATCAGTGGACCCCGGGTTTCAAGTTGCATAAACCCCGAGGACTCAGCGCAGGCTGCGCCCCCGCGTGGCCGGCACGGGGGCAGTTCCTTGGTTGAGGGGCTGCCCTCGGGCTGGCGGCAGAGGTGGAGGTGGCCCGGCTTCCTGCTCCTCCCCGCCCCGGCCCCGTGTCCCCAGGCCCCGCCCACCTTCTCTGGCAGCCCCTTGCTGTCCTCACTGGCCCTGCCCACAGTCTGGGCTGGGTCACTCTGTTTTCCTGATGGCCCTGCCTGCTTGTGGCTCTGCTTTTATGGCCAGTTGGCTGCTCAGCTTCAAAGGTGAGGAGAGCAGTGACTCCAGGTTTGTGTGGGGGGGAGTCTAGCTTTTGATTTCCCACCTGAGAAACAGTGTCCCTGGGGGAAGGAGTCCATGCAGCACGTGGAACCGTGATGTGCACTGACCATGCTGGGTTTGAGGACAGAAGGAAGGGGATGTGCTGCGAGTATCCCTTCTTCTAGAAAGGCTCTGGGAGAGACTCCTGGGCTGGTGGGTGTCCTCTCCGCGCCCGGTCCCAGGCCCTGGGGACACTTTAACTCTGTAGGGTTTTTCAGAGCA